>NC_134689.1:327766168-328096168 GCF_050947455.1 Rhinoderma darwinii
TGAGGTCCCTGGTGCAGGTTCTTTTCAAGGAGAATACTAAGTAGTGTCCACATTGATTTGTGGCTAGGTGTGTGAGTGCAGAAACATAGTAACACCCTAGTCAGGCCCTTTCTGCCCTACAGGTACAATGAATTTCCAGTAAAAATGGATTACTATCACACGTGGTGCATTTTACTCCACATGTTCTGGTCAGCGTTGCCTCCTTTGTCTGTGAGTTAACTCCATTTGTTAAGTCTTCATCCACCATTAGACAAAATGTGTTCCACTGATAAGTAAAAAAAATGTATCCTTACAGTAGATTAATTTTTTTCATATCCACAATACTTCTTCTTTAGGCCAGTGCTAAAAACAAAGAAGAGCAGGTCATCCAAGTCACAGTCACACTCATTGCGATTTTCTTCCAGAAAGCCTCACATGCGCTTACAGAACAAAACCAGAAAAATCTACATTTTAAATTCTACAAAGGCAAAAAAAAGTATTTAAAAAATGAGGTAGAAGTTTGTGTACAAAGTTTGGAAGTGCATCACGCTGGATTATAAAATAAAATAATGGGAAATTTACCTCAAAACAACATCAGTTACAAGGAGCCAAGTAAGGAGGAATGTTTGTGTCCCGCTACCTTTCTACTAAAGTTTGTAATGAATTAGAAATTACCTGACATGTTTTTTAGCATGTGATTACTCTATTGTTAGGCCATTTTTATTATATTGTATTTTCCCCCATTGAAGTAAATAAGGGAAAATGCCACTACAAAAACAAATCATACATAGGGTATGCCTAAGCTTCAAACTAATGCGGTATACTCTAAAATAACCACAAAACGGAAGTGGGAAAACTTCAATGTGTAAATGGAAAATTGTAATTTCAATTGCAGTGCAAAAAAGCTTAAAGAGTCCTAAGCAGGTTCACAGCCCAGTGGTGGCTAGAAAAGATGGATGGGACCAGCCTGAGCTTTTCCCCTCTTCTCATGAGCCTCACAGGATCTGCATGGGATGCCTCAAAGCTAAAAATGCCTTTGAGTACTTGCATTGTAGGATTAATGTAAAAACCTCCCAACAAAATGTAAATATGAAAAAAAAAAGAAACTTTGAGTCATTGGATAAAATGTATTTCATGTAAGATAGTTAAAGGGGTTCCTCTATGGGTTTTCAGAAATAAAGGCGAACCGAGTTAGGGGTGGGGGTGTTTTGTTAAGTACCCATGTCCATATGGGCTGCTTTATGGACACGATACATTGAGCTTTGTAAACGTATTTTATCCACATAGCAAGTTATATCATTATAAGAATGTTAACAATCACAGCCTCCCATCAGATCAGATCTTGTGGACCAAATTGTAGGACAAAGTATACAATGCAGCACATGTTTAGTCCTCCATTAGTATACAGTACCTTTTATATGTGTCCTTGTGTTATGTTAGTATCTACATGCATGTGCTTTTCTTTCACATTTTAAGCAAAATGCCACTTCTTTTTTTAAAACAAAACCTGATGGTAGTCCTATAAAACTGTAAAGACACATGCTGCTTGTGTGTACTGTGTGTTCACCACATATTCCTCATTAGATGGCTCCAGCCACTAGATTTCTGCAATATTGTCACTAAATGACACACACATCAAACCCTTAAATTGTAATCCATAGCGGGGCATGTGTAAGCAATAGTCATGCATGAGCCAATCAAATATCACAGAATAACAAACAGATCATACTTGAAAACATTCATCCCAGTTGAGGTAGATTTGGAGATTCACCTCTGTACGGACTCTTCTATACAGTTTGTATCCGACTCATCAGCAGACAAATAAAAACAAAACCCTAATGAAAAATATAAAATTCAGACCAGGCTACAAGAGCAGCAGGCTCCTCCAGGATATTCCTAGGGGCCTAAACAATCATCTGGCATAATAATAACAGAGGGTTAAAAGTAGTCAGTAGGTAGTGATGGATGTGAATTCAGTAAGATTCCCTATAAACTATCGGCCCTGCATTCAATGGGCTTAAGAGCAGGCAAATTCCATGTGTTGTGAGTGGAAAAAGATGGCTGCCCACAGTCTCTGGAGAGTAACAGTCTATAAGTGCCAATGTTCTCACATAATAATAATAAAAAAGTACAAAACTCTATCAAAAGGGTACAGGAGAATCACAGGGTTTGGAAAATGGAGACCTGAGATGTATAAAAGCTCCGAACAAACACAGCTGAAAGGAGCAGCAAGGATTCTGTGTCAGTTCAGTTTTAGAGGAAGGTAGGGACTCAGTCCTTAGATGTGGCTGGATGGTTTACTGCCAGAGATCCAGGAGGGTCCTCTTCAGCAAAACTAATTTCATCAGGAATGATGGCAGACACCAGAGTTACATCCAAAGTATGTGAAGGAGCAGACTGAGTTGGAGAAAAAAAATACAGGTTAATATGGTTCTCATATAATAACTCATATAATCATGTATGCAGTCTCATTCATGCACAGGCAAGTGTGTGCGTAGAGGCGGCATGTGCAGCGGCTAAGGGACGCACGAAGACAGGGACCCAGATTAGGCTAGAGGCTGCTATCCTTTTTTTAAAGGCTGTGTGAACATGCACACCCAGACCACAATTGCGGCAATGGCCACCATTCTCTCCTATAAATAAATGGAAGAGGGGATAATGGGGTGTAATGGTTTTAAACTAGCAGGGGGCTCCTCTGGTAGGAGAGCCTTTTCTTCCCTATGTATGCCACTATAACTAACACACTTTTATGGGGGTATCTGTGGCTGGAACACTGTTATGGGGAATCTATGGATGCATATTGATATGGGGAGATCTTTGGTTGGCACAATGTTAATATGGCAACTGTGTGCTATTTATCTGGTCACTATATGCAGTATTTATTTAAGCACTGAATAACTTTTTTTCTGGATTCTGTATGCACCATGCACTGGATGCATATGGTATCTGCATTATTTATTTAGACATTGTGTACCACTATTTATCTTGATATAAAATATATGTTTGATTACTGTATGGACTGCTTATCTGGTGACTGAATACAATATTTCTCTAGATACTGTTTACATCATTTACCTGGATTCTATATACAACTTTTTATCTGGAGCCTATTCATTTCTATTATTAATGAGAATTAACTCAAACATAACATTTTTATTTTAATGGGTAGAGGGGCTTAAGCTGTTACAAGACACCTCTGGCAATGGTTTATTTCCCACAGCAACAAAGGCTGCCTCAGCCATTGAGGGACACTTGGGTAGCTCTCATAGACATTAGATTGTTGGCAAAAAATTGGGCAACTTTTATCTAATATATATGTGACAGTTTTAATGTGTATGTTAATTATTTCCACTGGTAAGCTCAATGTATTACATTTTGAAACTTGGAAAAGCCTGCCCCCCTTTCCCCAAAGACAACATAAGTAACATCAGTATCATATTTATATAATAGTTTTAGAGGTATGGTCAATTCAATCATATTTGCACAGGTTTCCATACATTACGGCCCCATGCACAAGACCGTAGATTTCCTCTGTAATTGCGGACTCATTCATTTCTATTGACCACGGACACCTTCCCGTATATTTGCAGGATGGTATCCTCGCCGTAGAAAGCCTCCGCAAAAGATAGGACATGTCCTATAATTTGCTTTTTACGGACCATGCTCCCATACTTTATATGGGAGCACGGGTCGAAAATGAGTGTGGCTGTCCGTGAACGGCCGTCCCCGTAATCGCGGACCGTGATTACGGGCACGACCGTGTGCACGAGGCCTTACTATACAGATATGATGTGCTTACATTTCCTATAATAACACTAATAAACAAACCCTATTTAATCTGGTTGGGTCATAAACTCACAAAACGCTAAACACCAATATACATAATCAAGTGCTAGACCCGAAGTAGTATGCAAAATAAATCAAATTTAAATCATTAAAACATAAAATTAAAATTTATCAATAAAAAATGACATAAAAATGGGTGGCCAGAATGTTACCAAAAAACAGGGAACCAGATGCAAATAGTAAATTAAAAAAAACACAATATCAAACCCTTACAGTAGGTCACACATATAATAGACTTATCAAGAAGTAAAAACAAATGTCCGTATAAAAGTGGGGATAAATACTGATCATGCAAAGATATGTTTCCACATAAATACATACGATAGCTAAAACATCAGTTACACCCACCACACCCAACGTTTTCTTTTACTTCCTGATGGGTCTATTATAAGTGTGACTTACTGCAAAGTGTTGATATTCTGTCTTTTCAATTTTACCACTTGTCTCTTTTCCGTTTTCTTTTTTTTTAGTAACATTCTCATCACTCCCTGTTTTTATGGCATTATGCACTGATGAATTTTAATCTTATGTCTTGATAATTACAATAAAATAGGATTATTTTTTTTGCAAACTACTGGTATAGCACTTGATGATCTAGATTTCCTATAATGCTCAACTATCTATCTGATATGACTGTGATATGAACGTGTCTCACCTCTGATCGATGATGTGGTGAGTGAGGAAAGAGATGCTCCATCTCATTGAGATCACCAACTTTCCCTTTCAGTTCTGAAACATTACTGTTCGTCATTGTAGCGCCATTTTGAGCACTTCGGTGTGAAATTCTGCCATTGACACCCCCAGCAACTTGTGGAGCTGATATTTGGTCCTGCGATGCCTTACACTTCATCAGTCTAAGAGGCAGAAGCAAAGAATTGGTATTTACTGCACATCAAAGATGTAAAAAACGTTTTACAATACATTATTCCAGAAAACGATGATTGAAGTTACAGGTCCAGATCCTGCAGCTTCTCTACTCCAAGGTCTTGTTGGGTGGCTCAAAATCACCCCATGTTTATATGCCAATTACCACTATTCGATCTAACTAACATGTGGACATTAATGTGGATGATTATTTATGACAAAGTTCCAATGACAACCCTGAACTGCCATAGCTCACAACAGAAAAGGTTGTCATGGGGACATTGAAGTAGAACTGCTGCAGGTTTGGGACCTCCACCTTTTTTATGTTTAATTTTTAGCTTTTATATAATTCTTTTAGTAGATTTCCATGTCGTAATCAAACACAAAAAAAGAAAGAAAAAACATTATCATAGCAAAGTTAAAAGTCCAAAATGTAGATATAGCCGAATAAATTTTTTTCTTTTGCTTTCAATTCTGTGATCTGGAGATTCTGAGGACATTTTCCTGAAGTTAAAATTTAGTTTCTTTACACCATAAAATAATTGAAAATAGAACATGTTAAAGTAGACACTTAGAAGTGTTTTTTTATGGGTAGGACCCCCCTTCTTTAACATTGTCACTACTCACTTTCCCCTTTTGTACATCTTTTTGTATCTTTATACATATTTCCAACTTATCCTCTTCCATTACAACACTCATATTAACTACACCACAAAATGTTAGAGGCTGGATTCACACGGGAGGGAAAGGCTTCGGATTTTCCGAGCAAAATTTCCGTGCAGAAAATCCACATCGGATTACAGTGCCAGCCATTTGGATTGAATGTGGATGTGGATTTTCCAGACGGAAATCAAAGCATGCTGGGCAGCATGCTCATTCTGTTCTGGATGTCCACTGCAAATTTCACCCTTTTCAATGTAGAAGAGGTGAAATCCGCCGCAAAAACCGCACATAACATGTGCAGAATTTTCCGCGGAAATGGTGCAAACATGTTTCAGAAAATTTGTAGCATTTTCATCCAGTGTAAATCCAGCTGGAAACTGGCAATTTGACTTGCAAAAATAGACACCTAAACACAAAAATTAGGACTTTTATGCTGAGTCCAAACATAGCTGACAAAAGCTGAAACTAATCTGTCACGTGTGAATTTAGCCTAAATGGGTGTTGTTTTAATTGGCTTGCAATATAATTTAATATCCTCATTCCTCTGTTAGGCCAGGGCTACACCTAGAAATTTGTAGTGCTACTGATTGATTTTAACTATTGAGAAACAACTGCAGTCCAAATAGTACATTGGGTTGCATGCAATCTTGTAAACTGCAGCTGTCTTTCAAGAGTTAAAATCAATCAGTAGCACTACAAAACGTCTAGGTGTATCCATGGCCTCAAACATTTGCCTTTGTGTTACGCAGGTCCTATATTTTAAAAACGTACAATTCAAATTGTCCTGTTCTCTCGCAAAATTTCCACTTTTCTTATTAGGCTCTGTTAACATCTGCGCTTGGTTTTCTGTTTTTCTGTTCCAACTTACTGTAGGAACAGAAAAATGAGAAAAATGGAAGCGCCGGGTCCAATGCATGATGGACACCAACGGCACCTGACGAAACCTATTGACTTTAATGAGTTCCATCAGGTGTCCGTCATAGTATCCTTCGTTTTACCGGGAAAAAAACAGTGCAGCGCACTGCACTATTTCTTCTGATGTTTTTTTACCAGATCTGCGACAGAGGCTCTTAATGAAACCTCCAACGCAGATGTGAACACAGCCTTATACTGTAGAAATGTGTTTTTGTCCTACCTCCCACGGTATCCAAACATAAGGAACAGCACACAGAAAATGATACAGGTCACACCAATATGTATTCCAATGATGATGCCAGTTGTAGATGACTTTGCCCTCTGCTCATCACCCACACAATTGCAGGATGGATTCAGCACTGTGTACAGAAATAAGGGATTATGGAGACAGCCTTCCAAACCTGTGTGAACTTATGTTTCTTTGTGGATATTTTTATATTATATAGATACATGGATGTTAGAAATGGGGAAGTAATAGTGGAGGATGCTATGTATTCAGGAGGTATGGTGAACATTTTTGTAAATCTTTAACTGCATTTACTGGTGGGGCGGCCATGTATCCCTTGCGTCTGAATGGTTGGTTGCACATAATTCCATAGAGGATTAGCTCACATTACATGGTGAAGGGGCTGTGTAAAGCCCAATTACTAAAGAAGAAAACCCATAGAGATTTAAGTAGACAGTACAAGCAAAATAGTTTATGGTTACTGTAATTCCCAAACCCCTTCCCTTCCTTTCTCTACATCCCCTTCACACAAAGAAAAATGTAGCTGCAAGGATTACATACCATTGAGTCATTCCTCATGGCTACTCTGGTGTACATATAGAAGGGGGTCTAGCTTTAGTTGGACCCATTCCCCAGGACCTGAACTATTCCCTCTCCACAGAAATCAGAACTTTAACAAGAAAGTTGGCCCTACGCCCCATAGGAAGGACAAAGAAGCCTTGTCCCCTTTGACCAAAGATGAGGTTGTAAGGTATCAAGAACTAACACTAGCAAGGGTGCTTTATTTTGACTTTTGCAATGCAGCCCTATCCACCAAATGTAGGTCACTTTATAGATGAGTAGAAAGAAACAAAACAAAAAAAAAATAAGAAAACTATTTCAAACAAAATGTAATCTAATCGCAAATTTTTTTCCCCCTTCTATTTGTATAGATAAGTAGTCATTGATGTGTGATTTAGATGACAGTGAGAAAGAAGTTTATTGTTACAAAAAAGGGTAAAAAAATATCCTCCATAGCACATTCAATAGTATGTGGGCACTACTTACCAGCACGGGCAGAAGCTTCTTTCAGCGACACAAAGCGAACTGTGGAATTTCCATCTCCATGCTGATTAAAGGCCAGCAACTTCACCTCATACACTACTAGGGGGTCTAGATACAAAATAGAATTACATTAGAAGCCATGTGTTGCATTGATATTATTTTCATTAGATTTTGTTCCCTGCCCAAATTGTGCATTTCATGTGACTGTGTCTATTCTCATAGTAAAGGGTTGTCCCAATCACATCCATTAGACGACCGTGTCACAGAATTCCCTATCGGCTACTGTTATTACAACCAAGCTCATAACCGCTCTTACATAGTTACTTAGTTCATGAGGTTGGAAAAAGACACAGGTCCATCAAGTCCAACCTATAATCCTACCGTGTTTATTCAGAGGAAGGAAAAAAAACCATGAGGATGATGCCATTTGCCTCAATAGGGGAAAAATTCCTCCCCGACTCAAAATATGGCAATCAGAATAAATCCCTGGATCAACGTCCCATCTCCAGAATCTATCACTCATAACCTGTAATATTAAATTTCTCAAGAACGGCATCAAGACCCTTCTTGACCTTGTTCAAAGAATCAACCATCACAACACCCTGTGGCAGAGAGTTCCATAGTCTCACTGCTCTCACAGTAAAGAATCCCAGTTTGTCATGATCATGAAACCTTTTTTCCTCTAGACGTAGAGGATGCCCCCTTGTCCTTGTTACAGGTCTAGGTGTAAAAAGATCATTAGAACGATCTCTGTAGTGTCCATTCATATATTTGTGTATTGTAATTATATCGTCCCTAAGCCGTCTTTCTTGGTACTGCAATCCGCCCATTTCCTTAATTAAGTTGGTTGACCATCTTTGCACCCGTTCTAATTCAGCCAAATCCTTCTTATACACAGGTGCCCAAAATTGTACACCATTCCATGTGTGGTCTGCCAAGTGATTTGTATAGAGGCAAAACTATGTTCTTGTCGAGAGCATCTATGCCTCATAATGCATCTTAGGATTTTATTTGCCTTGGCAGCAGCTGTCTGGCACTGGTTACTAAAGTTCAATTTACTGTCCATCAATATCCCCAAGTCTTTTTCAGTAGCAGTTTTACCCAGTGTTTTACCATTATAATTGTAAAATCGGTTTCCTCGGCCAAAGTGCATAACCTTACATTTATCAGCATTAAACTTAATTTGCCATTTCTCTGCCCAAACCTCCAGCTTCCCCATATCCCTCTGTAGTATTACATTATCCTCCTCTGTGCTGATTACTTTACAGAGCTTAGTATCATCTGCAAATAGTGAAATTATACCCTCCACAAGGTCATTAATAAACATATTAAAAACAATTTTAATCTGTTGTTTTTGAGGACCGTTTTATCTTCTAGGATATATTAAACTTGTCCTAAGGGAACAGTACATGTGGATGGATGGCAGTTGTTAAATGACTCCAAGTGAAATTGCTATATTAAATTTCCCAGCCATTTCTCCTTGGTGGCATTTACGAGCCAGTGTTACTGTTGTAAATGTCAGTCTAATTTTGACAGTGTTAATGGAGAGGAGGTGCCGGCTCCATGTTTGATTATCATTATTATGTGTCACTGTATAATTCTATCACCCATCACTATCATTATAGGACACAAAGGTGTTTCACAAGGTTCCTGGCTGTGCTATATGTCACATAATAATATATAATATACTACCAGGACAAATTAAAATATTGCTCTGATAAAGGAAGTACATATAAGTATGTGCTATGTACTACTTACCAAGCCGGCAGATGTTGTAAGCTGTGACATTGCTGGGCAGCAGCATCGGCCCGGTATAATGTGGAAGAGGCACCTTACGGTAAAAGAGTTTGAAACCTTCATTTTGACCTAGTTTGATTGAGGGCTCCCAGGCGGCCTGGATAGCTGTACTATTCAGGACCTTGATATATAGAGAAGGGACAGCCGGTACTGGAAGGATAGAACCACAGGATATAGCGTTAGCATTCTGTAAGTCCATGTCTATTGTAATTGACCAATTGCATACATGATTACAAATGCCAGGTTGTTATAATTTCAGGAATTTCATTTTGGAACTTATCTTGAAAGAATATACTGTACAATTTGCAGAATAATATTAGCAGGATGACTTCAGAATCATTCTGAATTATCATTATTTTGTTGGCTTAATTGTAATGAACTAAAATCCAGTAAACAAATATTAACTTTGTTATACCCATTTGGAGCACATTTATTAATACTGGCATACTACCAAGTAGGGAAGCACGATGCATCGAAACTTCGATACTGTGCATCCCCAAACTGTTCGATACCGTTATTTCGTGTATTTCGATACTAAGCTGTGCGGCCGCACAGCTCAGTATTGTAACACATGAATGTATGAGAGCGGGGCTGTGGCTGTGTCATACAGCCATTGCCCCGCTCCTGAGTCCTGATAACAAGTGCGCGGGGTCAGGATGATGCGATGCGGCCGGGGCTGCACTAATGAGCGCACTACAAAACACCCCCATGTTCTGTCTTCAGTGCCTGAACCGCCGCTCGTTAGTGCAGCGCCAGCCGCATCTCCTCATGCTGACCGCGCACGCACTTCCTGTCAGGAGCGGGGCAATGGCTGTATTACACAGCCGCAGACCCGCTGGCGGAGATCAGAGAAACCTCTCATCTCCACCCTTATTCCCGTGAATGCTGCGATCATAGCTGACTGCAGCATTCAGGGGAAAATGAGAAGGGGTGATGCCCCTTGGATCGCGTCACAGGAATTGAGGGACATACCATATATGGGCAGACAGCCCAGGGTCCATTGAAGGACCCCAGGGCTGTCCTACCATATTTCCTGTTGTTAGGGCATACTTAGGTATGTCCTAACAACTGTCTGTGTACTATTAGTGCACAGGCTAATGTACTGTAATATAGATATATGCCAGTACATTAAAGTTTAAAAAATAAAGTAAAAACATAAAGTAATGTTAATTTTTTTAAAAATACACATACACCTTTTTTACAATAAACATTACAATAAGTCTCAATACATAAAAATACACATATTCGGTATTGGCGCGGCCGTAATAACCTGCACAACAATTTTTTTTGCATCATTTATGATATGTACGCTGTAAAAAAATAAAATAAAAACTGCTTTCTATCACTTATTGTGGGGCACAAGGTGTGATGAATTTAACCTCTATGTGCCTCACATTAATAGTAATTAACCCCATCATGTACCTTACATATTAACCCATTATGACTGAGAAACATGATGGGGTTAATTACTATTAATGTGAGGCACGTGGAGGTTAAATTCATCATTACATCACGCGCCTCACGTCAGAAAATGGAAGAACTTTTATTTTTTTTATTACTGTTGGCAAAGTATCGAATTGGTATCGAAATCGCAATACTAAACGAAGTATCGGTATCGAAGTCCAAATTCTGGTATCGTTACATCCCTACTGCCAAGCAGCATGCCAGTATCAAATTTTAGTGTAGCGTTCGCCATAGTCCTTAGGGGTGCATGTGGACTAAGAATAGTACCACTTTTATTAATAATGCCATTTTTTGCACCAATGAAATTGGAGATGGTAGTTGTGAACAACTGCACCTAATTTCTTAAGACACATCCCTCTTAATAAATTTGGTGAATTTGGAATTGTCTGACTGCTTGAACTTTGTGCCTTATATGAACAAGCAAATATTTGCACTACTAATTTTTAAGCTTTTGTGCCTTTTTTAAAAGTATGTTAACAGCTTCACCACATCCACCTTTTTCACCTGTTTTCTTTTTTTGAGTGAGAAGACAAATTGCAGAATTTGGCTCAAATTTAGTAAATTTTTTTAGTGATTTGTTTTTTTTTAACCCATGCAATTTTTGCAGAAAAAAAAGATGTTCAACAGGCTTGATGCACTCCTACAGGCCCATGTTAGATTTTCTGGAGTTTGCGCAATGAGAAATTGGACCGTCCAGTGTACAACTTACAATTTTTTTACAGCTGTCCGAAGCAAAACGATGAGCCAGTCCTAGACCATCTACTATAAGGGTATGTGCACACACACTAATTACGTCCGTAATTGACGGACGTATTTCGGCCGCAAGTACCGGACCGAACACAGTGCAGGGAGCCGGGCTCCTAGCATCATACTTATGTCCGATGCTAGGAGTCCCTGCCTCGCTGCAGGACAACTGTCCCGTACTGAAAACATGATTACAGTACGAGACAGTAGTTCCACGGAGAGGCAGGGACTCCTAGCATCGTACATAAGTATGATGCTAGGAGCCCGGCTCCCTGCACTGTGTTCGGTCCGGTACTTGCGGCCGAAATACGTCCGTCAATTACGGACGTAATTAGTGTGTGTGCACATACCCTTAAAGTGCCAATAAGCTGTGATATTGCCACTCAAAACAAGCTATGATATATTTTACCCTGCTGCCCTACTTCCCTGATATATTCTTGAAAGGTCATATCCTAATAAATATAACTACCAATGATCAATAGAATAGACATTTCCCCACAATGTTGAACTCTATGTAGTATTTTTTAATGAAAGAAAATCCATAAGAAAATATAAAACCTGGTACAAATTGCTACTACCTGGTTTATTTGACACAGGTCAGTAATAAAAAAAAAAATGCTTCTGTCCTACCTTTGGCCCTGAGAAGGATTATAAGCGAATTATATGATGCTGACAAACTCCTTACTCTGGCATTATGGTTGTTAATTGAACCAGTTCACATATTCTTTCCTACCTTCTCCTAGAGTTCTTTGCACCACGCTGGCTGACGCTTTACTTGCTCCTCTAGATATGTATGCTTTTATGTAGAAGATATAGCTGGTTGATGGATCCAAATCGGTCACAGATTGTTGAAAAGTATCCTTGCTTACAGCTTCTTGGTACTCCATTTGAACAGGGTCTGAAAATGAACCAGATATATTCTAAATAATCCTCAGTACATTTAGGACAATTTAGGAAAAATAAATATAATAATCTAAATTACTGACTGAGCTGTAGTTTCAAAATAATCGGAGCATGCCTCTCTAGGCACATATATAGTTTGGAAAGTAGGCCTACAACGATATTTACACACAGAAGAAAATACATTTGTTCAAAATGAAAATATTTTGCATTATTTTTTTTGTGTTGGGAAATCCGGATTTAGGGATTTATGGATTTAAAGTCATGAGAAAAAAATGGGGGTGCTTAATCTCTCTCTGTATTTTAAAACAGTTAAGGCCAGAGGTTATAGGCCTCCACCAATGTCTTCTGTAACAGCAGCCCGAGAATTGGGCTGTATTTTGCCAGCAGGGGGCGGTGTAAACCCTCCTTGTCACCAAGAGATTTGACTTGGGGCTACTTCGGGGAGTGGAGTCTGCAGAAACCCCCGATCCAGCATTTAACCCCTGTACAGGGATGTGGACTTTGCTGTGGGGGAGTGGTAAATGTGGCAATAGGTCTGGGCAGGTGGCAGGCACGTATGGTCAAAAACAGGCAGAACTGGTCAGTACACAGGGATACAAAAAAAAAAGATAGCAGGGGAACTAGGAACACAAGGGAACCCTAGGAACCAAATTGCTCTGGCAATGTGTTTCAGAGCAGGAGGACTTTATATATAAATTCAGGTGATGACTTTAAAATTTGGCACACGCTGGCCCTTTAAGAATACAAGGGTCAGTGCGTGTACGCACTATTACCCAGTGGAGCGCATCGGCAGCTGGAGCAGACGCTGAGCAGTGAGGGGAGGAGCTGAGAGGCCGCCAGACGCCGAGCAGCGTGTGACAGGAGGACGCCGGACCGAGGTAAGTACATGACAAGTAGCAGGGGACATTACACCTTCTTCAAGTGTACACTCCTGCAAAGAAAGGCAGGAGAGATGAAGGATGAGTGTAGAGTTATTTTTTACAACCCTGTATGCTGTACATGGATAACATGTTAAATCACTGTCTCTCATTCTGAAAGAGTTCAGCTCCGGGGCTAGGAACTTAATGCAGTCCATTTACAATTAATATGCATTGAATGCAGCTATGTCTGCCGCAAATATGATCCTTATAGCACACCGTTTCAGAGTCACTGGTAATTCCCATGTTTCTTCTCTGATGCCTATATACTACAATGGTATCCTATGTAATGTATTTGTGCATTGAGCATGTGCTGTTCTCCCCCACCCATTTGTTTGCTATGATCGTTCTTTTCTTTGCTTGGTTTACTTTTTATTTCCTTTACCATTTAAACACGTTTCCTTGTTGTGTAAATTTAAAAAATGTTCCCTATGTATATGAAGATAGTTATGTTCCTTATTGTAGTATTGTATAATTTTCTATCTTTACATTTAAAAAAAAGTGAATCATATATATACTAGGAGGCTATAAGTGTAAGGACTGCAGACATCTCATTAGCATGTACTTGTTGAGTATATCCTTCTTAAAACATGGGTGTTAGGGCTTGTCCACACGTAACAGATTTGCTGCAGAAAATTTCTACAGCATTTCCGCATAAACTAGAAGACAATCCGCTGTGGAAAATCCGCACCATTTCATGCGCTTTTTACTGCGGAAAATAGTGCCGATTTTGCTGCATTTTTTTCAAGGCTGCGTGATGGTGATATTTTTTCAGAAAAACGCAGGAAATCAGTCCACTTTCCGCAGCAGTAATTGACGTAAACTAAAATTACGCACCACAGGTGAATTTCTGGACTGAATTTTTACGCAGCGTGTGGATAACATTTGTTCAATCACACCCACTTTGCAGCTACTGTATTCCACTGTGTATTTTCCATCCGCAATTCTGGACGGAAAATACACAGCAAATCCGTTACGTTTGGACAAGCCCTTAATGTGCTTTGTTCCTTTCTTATGCTGATTCAACAGCCTGCACTCTTCTGGGAAGGCTTACCACTACATTTTGAAACGTGGCTGTGGGGATTTATATTCACAGGAGAATAAGGGACATCAGACACTGATGTGCGGTAATAAAGCCTAGCTAAAAGTTAACATTTCCTCTTCTAAAAATGTTATACTTATGTACTTTATGAGCACTCCGCATATAATATCACTTCAAGGCAAAATCTGTAGCCGGGTCCCCCAATTTAATTACCAATTTATATAACTGAAAATGCACACAGTGATGTAACACTATACGAATAATTTTTTACAGCTATGTCACGGTGCCGGGATAATGTACATAATGATATGTATCCCACCACAGGAATAACAAACACAGTGAAGTAACAGTACCAGGGGAATTAGCACAGTAATGTATAGGTATAATAAATTCCAATTCAGAGATAAAAACAGTGATATGTCTGCACAGCGATGATTCACACAGTGATGTCAGAGTAAAGTCATCATGGTCACGATGTATCGCTATACGGTGATAATGCAATGGACAAAACAGCAATAACAAATATACTAATGTCACAATACACTAATACATACTGTGAAGTCAAAGGACAGGTTATTGCACACAGCAATGTCAAGTATAAGAATAATTCACACAGTGATGTCACAAATCAGGGATAGTAAATATTATGTCACTGGTAATAGCTCAGGACCACAGTGATGTCACAACATTGGGATCATAATTATAGCATCATAATACAAGGATAATGCACACAGCACATCGTTACATGAAAGAGGTAATGAACACAGTGATGTCACAGTATAGGAAAAATAAGTGCAGTGATGTCATAACATAGGAGTTCTAGACATAATGATACAGATATAAGATATAATGTATACAGTTAAGCTACAGTAGTGAGATAATAAACAGTGATGTCACAGTACAGAGATTAAACTCTGATTCTCCCTTATTGGCCATTGGCATCCTCTGCACCCCGGTTGTCATTAGTTTTAGCGACTACCACTAAATCTTTGCAACATGTGCTACATGAACCCACAAATACATATAAACAATAAAACCAAAGAATCTTTGTACAAAGTAGGTTCTGTATGTGCTCATAGAAGTGTAATTCCGGTTGCTTGACCTCCTGTAAATGAGAAATGTCTTCTTTCAAATCCAATATCTTCCATAGCACCAATCAAGAAATTATAGCAAGCTTTTTAAAGTAACGGAATACACCAGTTTTAGTGTGAGGCCATGTGCGTTTTTGCTGTGGTTTTCCAAAAATCATGGTAAAGTTGTGATAAAACCGTAAGAAATCTGCTACATGTGGCTCAGCCTAGTGATTAGCATGTGGCAATGTCCTAGTGGTTACAGACCCAAATTATATAAAGCCTACCAGAAAGGGGCAAACTCTAAAGTTGAGTTTATACATGTCAGAAACCAAGTCCGGTCATCAGTAATACAAAACCGTATTATCCCGCTTCTCTATAGTCTCTATATACATAGGAATAATGATGATCAGTAGTAAAAAAAATAAGCACTTTAGATAAACTTTTACTTATTGAATATAATCCTTTTGCTTATCTAAACACATCAATAATCTGTACAATCTGTGATTTTCAGATGGATTAAAGCAAAAATTGCCATGTTTCATTGCCCCCTACACATTGTACATCCCCTAATTGGGCCAGTCATAGTGAACACCAGGAGGCACTGGCTGTATATAGTAATGTCCCAAAGAGAAGCTACGCATTGCTAATAATTGAATGAGACATGAAGTATAGAAAAAGACTATGTGAAGAAGAGACAATAATAATAATAATAGGCAATAGGATTCATTACAATACACCAGTAATAGCAGAGCAAAGCCCTGAGAAGGCTTACAGTTCAGAAAAATACTAAAATACAATACAACTGAGTGTTATACCAAATTAAGCTGCAACATCATTTTACCATTTTGGGATGTCTGAAAAAAATAGTGATCAGTAAATAATGTGTTAAATTCATCCTCGGTTTTATAGAATGGTTTTAATGCAAATTGCCCTAATTGTTTTGGTGATTACCCCAATTACATGTAAATCTGATGAATAAATCTGTATTAGAGAGCAGTATGGGGGATACATCTGGCTTCATGATAGAGTGGCAGGTTAAGCTCTTGGCTATTGACTACTTACTGTACTTTGTAAAGCAACTAATTGCAGATTGCATGTACTAAATCCTTAAATCTGAAATGTGCTTGATTATTTTAGGGGATTCTTTAGTCCCAGTTCACACAGAGTTTTTTTGACACGTTTTTTACGTGTAAACCGCATCGGAAAATGCGCCAAAAAACGTTTGAAAATGCCTCCCATTGATTTCAATGGGAGGCGGAGGTGTTTTTTTTCCCGAGAGTGGAAAAAGACACTCAGGGGAAAAAGAAGTGACATTCCCTATCTTTGGGCGTTTACGTCTCTAACCTCCCATTGACATTAATGGGAGCTAGAGAAAGCTTATTTTGGGGCGTTTTTGCCCGTGGCGCTCAATGGGCGCAAGCGAAAAACGTGGCAAACGCCATGCAGGCAGATCAAAATCTGCCTCAAAATTCCAAACACAATTTTGAGGCAGAATTTTCTGTCTGCAAAAAACTCAGTGTGAACATGCCCTTACTGTGTCTTTTTGTATTGAAATTACTTTTTGTGTTCTACAATGTAGGCAGAAAAAAACCCACAATATTTAAGTCAATATGGAAACAAATATTAAATACAGAAAGAATTCAAAGAATCCAAATTTGGTTGAATGTGCAATATATACGCTTATTCATTCGACCGGTCACTTGATTTGATGTTGGTACCTTCAGTTTTGCGGATGTGGACTACATATCCAATTATCTCTTGTGTGTTTTCCAGCGGCTCTTTCCACGATACCTGGATAGAGGTTGACGATATAGTGGTGGCAGTGACATCTTGAGGAGCGCCTGGTAATCCTTCTGCCCATATTACAGAAAGCCGGGCACTAGCCTGGCTGGAACCTGCGGTGTTCTGTGCTATGCACTGGTAAATTGCCTCATCCTCCTGACTGATCCCAGAAATGGTCAGAGAGCTAAGAAAAGAAGAGGAGGTTTGGTGAAGCCGAAAAAGTAAAAAAGTAATAGCATTCTCAATACTAGATGAAGTGGAGGTTGCCATTTTGTAAGAATAAGGTATAATGAGAGTAAATACTATTAGTTTCAAACAACTTGATAGACATGGTCATGGGTAAGGGCATGGCTATAGATATATAAATGTACTAAAAGCACTGGCACCATTTTTTTTATTCTCTGGCCCGTTGGAAAGGCACATTATGTAAATTGTGGTGAAGGTAATCTTCTTACCGGCGCCTGTATTTGTGAGTTATCCCCTCCCTACTGGTCCTCAGCTGTGTCATGTGACCTGCAGTAAGACTCTCCAACCGCCACAGAGTCTAGGACGATGACGACAGGAAGTCAGTTTCTGCATTCATTCCTATAAGACTCACATCGAGGCTGTGATAGTAATGAATAGAGAAACTGACTTCCTGTCCACACATGAGACATTGTGGCTGTTGGAGAGTTCTATTGCTGGTCACATGACACAGCTGAGGACCAGAAGGTAGGGGATAACTCACTAATACAGCCACCGGTAAGAAGATTACCTTCACCACAATTTACATAATGTGCCCCTCTAATGGACCAGAGAATAAGAAAATGTTGTAGGAGTGCTTCTTTAAGTTAAGGCCTTATGCACCCAAGCATATTAGGGCTCTGTACAAGCTCCAAGTTCAATGGAGCTGTAATATAGCACCCGTAGAAGCATACTGAGACATGTTTCATCCGGTGCCGTATTACCAAGGTGTTCCCGCCTAGAAGCAATGCCTCTATGGGAGAAGATCTCAATAATACGGTGCTATGCATAGTACAGAGATGAAGGGACTCTGCGTGTCACCGTACAAGCTACGTGTATACATCTCCACATTCAACGACCTGTAACTAAACCCTTACAGTTCACAGGTAACACCTAGATGGGTTAACAACACATTTGACTGTCCAGTTAGATACACACAGGTCAGCAGGACAGGGTAAGGTAAATGTAGAGTGGGTATGGTGGGCACTAAGATAAAGCAATACTTATCCCAAATGACAGCCACTGATCATGTTGTCAATTAATAATGCCATTTTATACAGGACATTAACTTCCTTTTGTGTATCCAGACACTGCATCTGCTTGTTCTCTCTTTTGTATAAGTATTACAATGATCTGTCTGGTTTTATCCTATGTATTAGGTAATGGTTTTGCTTGATTAAATTGCAAAAGTATGGTAGCCTTTCATTAATCTTGGTTAACCTTTTCCATGTGTGATAGGAAAAGCTACGGACCCTCTCACTTCTTGGGTCATTGAACAGACACACAATCGAAACATGACATCTCTTTTCTGTTTTTTCTTTACCGTGCTTGTCGTTAGTAAACTTTTCTTAGGGGCGGCATTTGTTTTAACCCACTCACTGCCAGAATTTGTTCATCATCAGCAATAGACTTTTGAAATTATTCATTCAAGGGGTTAAGTATCTAAAAGTTGAAGTCAGGGACCCTTCTGGCTGGAGGCCCCTTTCTATTGAAATGAAAGACTTTAATTACCATGGTGAGGGTGGGGGGATCAATACAGCTCAGTGCCCTGGTTACTTGTTGCCATAGTGATATCTCCTGGATACTTGTGCCCCCCCCCCTTCTTTCCATCGTCCAGGATTACAACCACCTCCCTGGCTGGGTTTGACCCTTGAAACTGGAGCAGCTTATAGCGTCAAGAAGCAAGATGACAAACCTAAGTGGGGTCACACTCTTCAAGAATAGTAATTCCCTAGGGATCATAAGATTATGACTATCCTATAATTACCATGCTGGATTACTATATAAAGACACATGTATGTCTCAGCTGTCATGGGACAACACTGTATTTAGAAAGTATTTTGAAATTATACATTTTCAAATTGTCCAGTTACGATGCAGAATTAGTATTTGAAACCCAAAAAACCCAAAGCTATAAAAACAATATAAAGACTAAAAACAATAGACTGTAATTATTCAATAGCTGAACATCGCAAATTAAGAAGTCCACGTATACTCAGGTACACTTAAGCAAATGTCACAGGTGATAGATTCTCATGTACACAAACGTATTACAGCTCTGTATAACCCCCTTGACATTCTCTATCGGATGGCGTTGCAACTATGGTAGAAAGCGTCTCCTTGAGAACACATCGGAGGATGTGAAACAGCCAAATGCCGAGCATTATGTGTCTGTCTCCCTTGTAAATACCTACACAGAAGCACTACAATAAAGGATTGCTGCATATACCAGTATGTGAGTGCTGTGGAATTTTTATTCTTGTATTGGTTATTTTGGTGACTTACTTATCACTAAGCACCACCTCTTAGCGGCATAGTAGTACTACAGATCCAAGTCTATCGTGACTCCAATTAATGGCTATGTTGTACAGTAATTTTACTTTGCTGAAACTAACTAAATATTGGTAGAATAATTTACAGAGAAAAAGGGCATTCAAAGTAAGGGTATGTTCACACGAGGGCGTCCGTAACGGCTGAAATTACGGGGATGTTTCAGCCTGAAAACATCCCCGTAATTTCAGCCGTAACGGCATGTGCAGGCGCTTGAACGCCGCGTCCATTACGGACGTAATTGGCGCTGCTATTCATTGGAGTCAATGAATAACGGCTCCAATTAGGGCCAAAGAAGTAACAGGTCACTTCTTTGACGCGGGCATCTATTTATGCGCCGTCATTTGACAGCGGTGCGTAAATATACGCCTCGTGTGAACAGACAAACGTCTGCCCATTGCTTTTAATGGGCAGATGTTTGTCAGCGCTATTGAGGCGCTATTTTCGGACGTAATTCGGGGCAAAAACGCCCGAATTACGTCCGTAATTAGTGCGTGTGAACATACCCTAAGGCCGAAACCTAGACCAAGACCAATTGCTCCAGCTAATTCAACAAGCTTTGGTATGTCTGAGTAACCTTGCTTGTCCCTGCAGTCACTTGCATTTTTTATAACATTGTCTATTCTTCTTACCTGTTATTGTTTTTCAATTTGATGTGCCCACTGGGATCCAACTCCCGTCCATTCTTCAGCCATCTGATTTGTGGTGGTGGCTCACCCTGGGCCAAGCATGTGAAGATTGCTGTAGTGCCAACAGGACGGGAAATGGACTGCGGATGTTGGACAAATTCAGCAGGTGCTGTAAAGAACAACACGGCATAATGAGTGACCAAAGACAATATATTTTGCTATAAGCATACCTTCACTGAATTGTTTCACTTAAAGTATATGTTAAACTTTGACCAACATTTTACAGCTTACATATAATCTGCAAAAAAAATGTTGAGTAACTTTGTAGATATATTGCATTACTTATCATGAACTGACCCCTAGTTGTCATCCAGAGCTGCCTTCGCAATTCAGCTGGTTGGTATTGGAAACGGCTACTTCCCTACACATCAGTTTATCTGAACTCCTATGATGCAGTGGACCATTTAGTATTCTCTACATCAAAATGACTGAACAGGTGTATCGCCTCAAAAAATAAAATAAAAATCACTAAAGCAAGCTCTGTACAAACAATGACACAGAAATGGATGCTGGGAGATTTCCGCTCTTAAGCCAGTAAATTTGTGAATGCAACTCTGGATAGATTATAACCCAGGCTGTAACTCCGGATAAGTACAATGTATTCTGTTTATTTACAATGTTACAGAATTTTTTATTTAAATTTTTTTACTGTATGTAATATCTACATGCAAACTGTAAAATAGTGTTCAAAGGTGAACACTTTCAACCACCAAGTCTAAAGAAATTTTAAATTGACAAAAAATTTACTGCGTGTATTTATTTGGAACTGATTTAACATTCTTACACGGGTTTCCCCAGGCTTTAAAAAATGACCAAGTTAGCTGTATATGAGTGTAAAACGCCAAAATATTAACTCCCGTTAAAAATCCCCCCACTGCTCCTGGAAAGCTGAATAATGAAAAAAATATATAAAGTCTTTTAATATATAAGGTCTTTTATGACCTCATGGGGGATATATTATGAAAAATACATAAACATAAAATACAAATAAAGTTTTACATGTGCACATAAGCCCAGACACAATACCGACTTTAGGATAATGCCAAATGCTTATCCCAGCCGGCTGGCTATTACTGCCTAAAAACTAGATCTCAAACAGCAGCAGTCTTGATGAATCCGGGAGCGGATTTCTGGAGGAAATGCGATTGGACAAGGGTGACCTAATACTAATTGGGGAATATTTTAGGGGCTTGTTGAGAGTGAGGTGTAAGGTCCCGGACGGGGTCAGGTTGAGTGACATAGGCAGTGTAGGGTAATTAGATCCTAAAATAGGGCGTAATAGGGACAGTGATGTCCCATCACCACTGCTTATTACTCACGAAACATTAAATAGTTGGAAGTATCGGGCAACTTACAGGAACTGGTAAGAGCATTCCAATTTTGTGTGTGACACCTTAGTACCTGCATGGTTGCCAGGTTCTCTCCTACTTGATTATGAAATTCATCAAAACATGTCTCCATACTAACATGTTTGGTGGCTTGTTTGTGTGTGGCTTTTTTACATTTTCACCCACTTTTTGCTAATTTAAAAAAAAAAAAACACCTCCCCTCCAACTCAAACTGTCACCATCGCCGCCCTAATTATCAGAGACTATAAAAAACAACCAATGATATACTATAAAAACAAGTAAAAATTGATCATCCATGTTTAAAAATTATCGTTTTTGTTTGTATGATTTGTAACGTGTAAATTACTGTGCTCGGACTTATCCTTACTATACTGTATTGCTAGTTAAAAATGGCAATAAAAAATAATCACAGTCAGTTTAACAGTTGTACTCGAGGAAAGTAGACTCGTAGGTGGTGGGCATGTACCTCGGGTTGGGTCTTAGGGGAAGGCGCCATCAAGACCCAACTATG
Source organism: Rhinoderma darwinii (assembly GCF_050947455.1). Lineage (NCBI taxonomy): Eukaryota > Metazoa > Chordata > Amphibia > Anura > Rhinodermatidae > Rhinoderma > Rhinoderma darwinii. The sequence goes on from NC_134689.1 coordinate 327,788,530, forward strand.
TTCAACAATATTCTGGCCTTGGCAAGTGTATTTACTTAAAGGACTAGGGCAGTGAACTTAATCTTTGCCCTGGTTGAATTAAAACCTCGCTAGGATAAGCATCTGTCTTATGGTCGTAACAATTTCGGGAGCCAGTTATCTTGGTGGTGTCAGAAAATTGCAAAATTGAAATGAGCTTTTAGAGTGCAATTGCGATGGAATTGGTCTTTCTCTTTTCCTAGTGTCTCGTTAAACCTAACATTTCTCTTATCTCCATGTATTGTGCAGTTGAATACAGTCTATTGTTCCCTGCGAGCAGCTGTTTCTGCAGAGAGTTGCTGACTGCAGACCTTTTCGTTTTAAAACGAAGTTCAAAAAAATGTCTGTTCCATGATCACTACCTTTCATATCTCCTGTTCTGGGAACCTCAAGGAACATTTACATACATGTGTATGATTGATGTAAGCATCTCTTTCTCCCTTTATTTTAGTGACGATAGCCCCATAACAATGCGTGGAGGCATAAACCAGTGCGAGGAATAAGATTGATGGCCTTGAGGGTGTGCTGCACAGCAATGCAGGGCTTTGTCTGTACAAGAGCAAACTATAAAATGAATATACACTAGAACGAAACATAATAAAGTTTGCGGTTTCAGTGCCTTACAGTAACCTTTATTAGATCGACAATACTGGCGCACTCAGCATATCAACTTGCACTGATCTTCATTGGAAAATTTCATATGGGAATTTTTATATGCTAAATGCAGGATACACAAAAAGATGCTGAGGAGGGAAGTGGGAGGATACAGGGGATTGAATGCACAGATTACTCTCTTTGTCCATGCCCTGTTCCTTTCTTTCTACAAGGAGTAGTGCTGCTGGGAAAATTCTGAGACTTCCATAGAAGAACTTAATAGGGTCAATATATATTAACACAGTGACTGCTGATGCAATCCCGTCTGGCCTTCAATCTGTTGCCTACATTACTTAGCAGCATTACTAATTTAATGGAAGAGAAAAGAGCAGTGAAACATACAAATGTAATCATTCTACCATGATCGAACCCCCCTCTCCTACTAAGACAAAGACGGCACAGAATTTGGTCTTTATCTTACATGGGTCACTTAAGAATCACATTTCATTTAGAATTTAGAAAAACACAAACATTTTATTTAAAATCTAACCCAGATATTGTCTGATATTTTTTAATAAGAAAGACACACAAATGCAGGATTAGACATACATACAGATCTTACTGTTGAGGTTCATGTAGCCAAGCACTGAGAGAAAAAATTGCACATTGTATAGAGAATTTTAAAGAATATTGCAGGTTCAGAAATCTGTGATTTTGATTTAAGTGCATTTGACACAGAAATATGGCTTAAAAAAGACCTGTCTCCTCTCCGGACATGTCAGTTTTAGTAAATACTTGTATTCCCCATGAAATCACAATTCTGGAACATCTCTTCTTAGAAAAGATGTGCTGTTCCTCTGTTATTCCCCCTAGAAATGTATGAATAATTGACAACTGGTCTGGCCGGTGTCTAAAGTGATTATAAACACACACCTACATACACTACCTTTCAAAAGTTTAGCGTCACCCAGACAATTTGGGGTTTTCCATGAAAACTCACACTTATATTTATCAAATGAGTTGCAAAATGACTAGAAAATATAGTCAAGACATTGACAAGGTTAGAAATAATGATTTTTATTTGAAATAATAATTTTCTCCTTCAAACTTTGCTTTCGTCAAAGAATGCTCCATTTGCAGCAATTACAGCATTGCAGACCTTTGGCATTCTAGCAGTTAATTTGCTGAGGTAATCGGGAGAAATTTCACCCCATGCTTCCAGAAGCCCCTCCCACAAGTTGGATTGGTTTGATGGGCACTTCTTGCGTACCATACGGTCAAGCTGCTCCCACAACAGCTCTATGGGGTTGAGATCTGGTAACTGCGCTGGCCACTCCATTACAGATAGAATACCACCTGCCTGCTTCTTCCCTAAATAGTTCTTGCATAATTTGGAGGTGTGCTTTGGGTCATTGTCCTGTTGTAGGATGAAATTGGCTCCAATCAAGCGCTGTCCACAGGGTATGGCATGGCGTTGCAAAATGGAGTGATAGCCTTCCTTATTCAAAATCCCTTTTACCTTGTACAAATCTCCCACTTTACCAGCACCAAAGCAACCCCAGACCGTCACATTACCTCCACCATGCTTCACAGATGGTGTCAGGCACTCTTCCAGCATCTTTTCAGTCGTTCTGCGTCTCACAAATGTTCTTCTGTGTGATCCAAACACCTCAAACTTCGATTCGTCTGTCCATAACACTTTTTTCCAATCTTCCTCTGTCCAATGTCTGTGTGCTTTTGCCCATATTAATCTTTTCCTTTTATTAGCCAGTCTCAGATATGGCTTTTTCTTTGCCACTCTGCCCTGAAGGCCAGCATCCCGGAGTTGACACTGGCGTTTTGCGGGTACTATTTAATGAAGCTGCCAGTTGAGGACCTGTGATGCGTCTATTTCTCAAACTAGAGACTCGAATGTACTTGACTTGTTACTCAGTTGTGCAGCGTGGCCTCCCACTTCTCTTTCTACTCTGGTTAGAGCCTGTTTGTGCTGTCCTCTGAAGGTAGTAGTACACACCGTCATAGGAAATCTTCAGTTTCTTGGCAATTTCTCGCATGGAATAGCCTTCATTTCTAAGAACAAGAATAGACTGTCGAACCCACAAATGTAATGCTCCAGATTCTCAACTAGCTCAAAGGAAGGTCAGTTTTATAGCTCCTCTAACCAGCAAAACTGTTTACAGCGGTGCTAACATAATTGCACAAGGGTTTTCAAGTGTTTTCTAATCATCCATTAGCCTTCTAACACAGTTAGCAAACACAATGTAGCATTAGAACACTGGAGTGATGGTTGCTGGAAATGGGCCTCTATACACCTATGTAGATATTGCATTAAAAACCAGACGTTTGCAGCTAGAATAGTCATTTAGCACATTAACAATGTATAGAGTGTATTTCTGATTAATTTAATGTTATCTTCATTGAAAAAAACTGTGCTTTTCTTTCAAAAATAAGGAAATTTCTAAGTGACCCTAAACTTTTGAACGGTAGTGTATATAAAAATTTTAATAGTCCAGGTCCAATTTAAGTTGCAGATTCCATTTTTGCATTTTGTAAAATCATTAAAAAAAATTGAATGAAAAAATCTTTCACCCATGTAAGCTAAGATTAGCCCAAAGTAAAATATAATACTCCATAGTTATTAAAAATAAGATACCACATTTGATGTTATTTAATGTATTAAAAGGATTATCATTATTTCTACATGACAAGAATCTATTTCAGTTTTCCGACTTTTCTACGGTATATTTATGAAGTCTTTGATATATTTTGTGGTATATATTGCTAGTCTTCCACTTGTTTAAATTGTTCTGGCAGAATAAATTGTCCAATAGCTTCCGGCCATGTCTGCTCTAAAGGCTATTTCACCTTTGCAGTAATGTTTTATTGCTTCAATATATCTAAAATAAAAATAATAGAGAAACTTTGAAAGCAAAAAATCTCCATCCGATTTGTGTTTTCATCTCCAATGCAAACCTATGTGTTTTCATAGTTACAGCCAGGCCACTAAACAAACCCTGTGTAGTCTGATCCTGCAATAGTACTTACATCCATCTGTCCCCCTACTTCTGTGTCTCGTTCTGGATTTTTTTTTAGCAAAAATTAGAGGACAGATGGAAGAGAGTTGGACTGCAAGATCAGACTACACAGGGTCTATTTGTAGTCTGTAACCATGGAGCTGTAGACACAAAGTAATAGGATCTTTATAATTAAGACTTGAAAAATTGTCTCATTTTTTTACAATTTTCGATAAACTTGAGCTTTAGCAAAGTTCAAAGACAACAATGCAACAGTTTCTTATCCAAATATGTAAAATTCTAGTGTGTTTTTCAGGACCAGGAGTTTAAATTTTTTTATTTTTTTATTATGAGCTAGACTTCAATTATAAAACAAAGTCTTATTCCATAAAATCTAATTACCAATCTCTCCAATCTCTAGACTTTAGAAATGTGCTAGATCCATCCCTTATAATAAAATAAACTTTTGGCAGTTTCTCTGTTTTTACCTCTTAATTATATAATGAGGCTAAAAATACTTGAACATATTTATCAATAGTGTCTTAAGAACAGCACTTTACAAAGGAAAAATGTGAGAATTTATTAAAATGACATACAGTGCAACTGACGACATCAATTTACACCAGTTCATGGTTGTTGTATATGTACTCTGGTATTTTCCGCAAAAAAATTGTGCACGTCAATAATAAATTTTGCAGGACCACCGTGTAGTCATTCTCCTTTGATGCATCTCTTATGAACTTACTTGTACATTCAACTTGGCATGTGCTCCAGCAGCCTGTGGTAAGACATAGGCCTCATGCACACGACCGTAAAAACTCCCGTTATTACGGGTCGTAATTACGACCCCTAATAACGGGCTCATAGACTTCTATTGGCGACGGGTGCCTTCCCGTTTTCTCACGGGAAGGTGCCCGTGCCGTTGAAAAAGATAGAACATGTCCTATTTCAGGCCGTAATAACGGCACGGACAGTCCATAGAAGTCTATGGAGCTCTCGTAATGACGGGTGGCTACATGTGTGCACCCGTCATTACGGCAGCGTTGCTAAGTGACGTCAGTAAATAGTCACTGTCCAGGGAGCTGAAAGAGTTAACTGATCGGCAGTAACTCTTTCAGCACCCTGGACAGTGACTACCGATCAGTATAAACCTGTAAAAAATAAAAATAAAAGACGTTCATACTTACCGACAACTTCCTGCTTCCTCCAGTCCGGTCTCCCGCCCGTTGCCTTGGTGACGCGTCTCTCTCGACATCCGGTCCGACGTCCTGGATGACGTTTCAGGCCATGTGACCGCTGCAGCCAATCACAGGTCAATCACAGGCTGCAGCGGTCACATGGACTGCCGCGTCATCCAGGGATGTCGGGCTGGATGTGAAGAGAGGGACGCGTCACCAAGACAACGGCCGGGTAAGTATGAATTTCTTTAACTTTTATTACAGAAAAGGCTGTCCCTTCTCTCTATCCTTGATAGAGAGAAGGGGCTGCCGATTAGTGCAGTGCTATTTTGCCGCCAAAAACGTGCTCGTAAATACGGGTGGAATACGTGTGACACCGGACCCATATTTACGAGCACGGGTTCGTAAATACTGGTGCAAAACGGGTGGAATACGTGTGACACCAGACCCGTATTTACGCCAGTATTTACGGGTGGGAAAAAATACGGTCGTGTGCATGAGGCCTTATCAGTAGGTTTGTAAATTAGAACCGGTACCCGATCACTTACCCTGCACAACAAGCCTTCCCTGTGCTGTCCGGCGCACCCTGGTTCCTGGTTTGTTGGCAGCACATACATAGACTCCAGCGTGATGAACAGTTAGGTCTGAAATCATTAAATTTCCTGTCCCTAAAACTTGAATTCCTTCCACACCAATCGGACGGCCATCTGTAAGACATCCAAATAAATCAAATGTAATATTTTCGGCGAGAAAATATTGAAAAGTACCGATTTAATTAAGAGACTAATTAGATGTAATGTATGTCAGAAGTATCACTCGGACAACTATTGCTGCAGCAATGATTATTGGGGCAGTTGCTCACATCTGATGTTATCTTTACAACTATTACAAAGGTGACTAATGATATTATACCTGCACATCAAAGTGTGGAAAATCCGGGTTATTTGCTTTGTCTCCTGTAGCTGATATCATTCTATTGTTAACTAAAAGCAGTAAAACTGTAACCTTATCCAAAGCTATGGATCCTCAACCCTATTGAAATTAAACCTGCTACCTTCTTCACCTCCTAAGATGACATCAATTTCTAAGCAACGGCAATAGGGGGCAGTGTTGTCACCCTAACCTCTACTCATAGAGACAAGCCAGTGTGAAAACTCTGATCAGCACTAGACAACACTAAAGAATGTGGGAATGCAATCTACCGCATGCCACATACTGTTTAGGATTAAAGACCATAGGTGAGTGTTGGAAGTTTAGCAATTCAATCTACTACAGAAATCTTAGTTTTTAGTGAATTTAGTAATGTAGTTTCTAAAACACATTTTCATAACTGGATTTGGCATAAAAACTGTATCTGTGAAAGTATAGTACAGCCATATATAAACAGGTGTTTCTCTACAACTGATGGTCAGTAAAATATCAGTCCCGTCTTATAGGGACCCTGTGCCTGATCATCCCAATCACTTGATATATGTGATACCTTCCACTACAACACCCGGTTTGGCTGGGTATGGCCAGCAGAAGACCGTATTTAAGCAAATATCTCTTTAAAATAAATTTTAAAAAAAACTACTTAGAAAAAGACGAAGTCTAAAAACATATGTAGCAATGTAGTTCTGTGCTTTTGTTAAATGCATTACAGTACTATAAAAGACACAAGGTTCCAGGTAGTATTTAGATATAGTCTACACATATCTAATAAATCAATAGTAAACTGGCAAGGACATAAGTGGAGATGGGAAGAGGGGGAAGATCCCAGGTAACATGCTGATATAATAATCACATGCTTCCGAACTTAGAAGGAGACTGGGAGATCAAGGCCTCAGCCCAATGATATATCAAGTTTGACATACCCTTCCTGGTCTTGAATGACTAGACATTGACATGTCTGGAGGGAAAACGGCTGAACTTTGGAGAAAACAACTTCCCATACTTAAAGGGGTTTTTGCATCTCAGACATTTATGGCATATTCTGTGGATATATCATAAATGTTTGAGATGGCAGAACCCCTTTAAAATTCCAGTGAATTCCGTAAATTTAGAAAAGCAGGTATTTATTTGGCTACTAAAATAAATTTTTTCCTCTTTCCAAACCAGTAACATATGGGTGAAAGTACAGAATTCTGTGAAATGTCCCATTTAAGCCAGTTAGTCATACCAAGTCTACTCCAGGACACAATAGGCCGGGGATTTCCAGTAGCCATGCACTCGAGGATCGCTGTCTGGTGAACAGTCTTGGTAAGATTCTCTGGACCAACTAAGATCATTGGATCCTTGTATTCCGTGTAGTTCGGACCTAAAAGTAATTAATAGTACCGTCAGATTTATTATATAATGACATCTTATATTAAAATATCACTAGAAGAGGACATTTCAAAGGCTTTACCTGTGACGGTTAACGCAGCTTCAGTACTGTATTTAACACCGGCTGCATTGGAAGCCACACAACGGAACGTGCCTGCATCCTCAGCTTGGATGGCAGTTATCTGTAATACACCGGTGGGAAGCAAAGTATATCTGTGCAGAATAAGAAGATGTATAATTAGAATCTATAGTGCAGATACAGGTTTTACTGTAATCATTTTAAAATATGAGACAAAATGAAGCAAATTAATCTATTTTGTAATGAATTTCCATCAGTAAGGACCATTAGGGAATCTTACATGAGCTCAATACCCTTAGCCCACACTTTACATAGGCCCGAGGTGAACGGGACTTTAGATGCCCGGCAATGCAATTATTTAATTGAATGCAACTAGAGCACAAAGTTGGAACAAATGCACTACAATAAAAGTCAATGGAGACCAAGTCAGTCAATCAGCTGTTGTGTGACTTTTCCAATTTACTTCTTTCAAAGTCAACTTGTACAACTAAATCCTGTGAAAGTCGCAGCAAAAGTTTAAAGTTACGCAACTCGCTTACACCTGAGGACGCACAACTGAAGTGCCTAGTACTCTGCTCAACATTATAGTCCCCTTCCTTCAATTTTATATATAACCATGACAAACAAATGTCCTTATGGCCACATGTATTTGGTAGAGCCATGAGCATAGAGGCTGTATGGAGACACAAGAATACCTGCGGCTGCGTGAAATAATATGCGTATATGAAATCCACGTACAGATGTAGCCAAGTTTATCTTGACTCTGATAACTTGCTGCAGCGTGATATCACACAACAAAAGCCATTGAAAAAGTCAAGTTAAAGTTGACACTGTGTATTTAATGCCTTAAAAGTCAAGATAAACATGGCTAAATCTGTAGAACGACGGTTCAGTAGGGCCTCATAGATTTGTTATAATATGGTAGTGTTCATGAGCCCTTAGTCCAGTCAAATATAGTGTACAGTTCTTGGTAACTATGTACCTGGGGTGTTCTGTATCAATAATTTCACCACTCTGCTCCCATACAATTTCTGGCTCTGGCAGGCCACGGATCTGACACTGAAACCTGGCCACACCGCCCTCTTCTAGGGTTGCATCCCGGGGAAAGATGTGAAAATCCGATATGGCTGTGGGAGAAAAGCAACATTGTTATTTATTTAATGATTCTGAAGCTAAATTTGCTAATTTAAGGTGTTTTGTGATTAACTTGAAACAATTACTGGATTGCTCTTCGCTATATATAGTTTTGCTAGTCTATATACACTGTCTAGCCACAACATTGAAAACACTGACAGGTGAAGTGAATAACATTGATTATCTCATTACAAGGGCATCTGTTGATATTAGGTAGCAAGTAAATAGTCAGTTTTTGAAGTTGATGTGTTGGAAGCCGGATAAATGGGCAAGCGTAAGCATCTGAGCAACTCTGACAAGGGCCAAATTGTGAAGTCTAGATGACTAGGTCGGAGCATGTCCAAACAGCAGATCTTGTGGGGTGTTCCTGGTATACAGTTGATAGTACCTAGCAAAAGTTGTCCAAGGAAGGATAACCGTGAACCAGCGACCGGGTCATTGGCGCCCAAGGCTCATTGATGTGCAAGGGGGGTAAAGGTCTGGTCCGATCCTGCAGAATGACTACTGTTGCGCAAACTGCTAAAAAAGTTATTGTTGGTTATAATAAAAAGGTGTCAAAACACACACAGTGCATGGCAGCTTGCTAAGTATCGGGCTGCCGGTCAGCCCGGGCAGAGTGCACATGCTGAACTGTGTTCTCTGCCGAAGGTGCCTATGATGGGAATATTAGCATAAGAACTGGACCATGGAGCAATGGAAAAAGGTTGCCCTGTCTGATAAATTGTGTTTTCTTTTACATCATGTGATCAGCCAAGTGCATGTGCGCCGCTTACCTGGGGAAGAGATGGCACCAGGATGCACTATGGGAAGAAGGCAAGCTGGTGGGGCTCAAGGCAATGTTTTGCTGGGAAACCTTGGGGCTACTTTGACACGTAGCACCCAACTAAGAATTGTTGCAGACCAAGCACACCCCATTATGGCAATGGTTTTCCCTAATGACAGTGGCCTCTGTCAGCAGGATAATGTGCCCTGACGAACAACAAATATAGTTCAGGACTGTTTTGAGGCACATTACAAATAGTTCAAAGTGTTGACTTGGCCTCCAAATTCCCATATCCCTATCTGATCGAGTATGTGTGGGATGTGCTGGAAAAACAAATCTGATCCATTGAGGCCGCAGCTGACAACTTACCGGACTTAACCCTTTAGTGACCAGTCTATTTTAGGCCTTAATGATCAAGCAATGTTTTACGTTTTTCCATTGTCGCATTCGAAGAGCTAGAACTTTTTTTATTTTTGCATCGACATAGCTGTATAATGTCTTGTTTCTTGCAGGACAAGTTGGATTTTTATTAGCACCATTTTGGGGAACATATAATTTATTGATTAACTTTTATTAACTTTTTTTGTGGGGGAATAGAAAAAAACAGCAATTTTGCCTCACTTTTTTGCGTCCTAAATTTACACCGTTTATCTTGTGATATAAATAACACAATAACTTTATTCAGCGGGTTGTTACGTTTGCAAAAATATCAAATTTATATAGATGTTGTATGTTTCACTACTTTTACACAGTAAACCCTTTTTTTTCAAAATTATTTGTTTTTGTGTCTCCATATTTGAAGAGCCGTAACGGTTTTATTTTGCCGCCGATGCAGTTGTATAAGGGATTTTTTTGTGCGGGACGACTTGTAGTTTTTATTGGTACAATTTTGGAGTAGATGCGACTTTTTATCACCTTTTTAAAGGCAGTATTCACAGAAAACAACAATTCTTACATTGTTTTTTATTTTATTTTTTTACGCCGTTTGCCGAGGGGTTAAATAATGTAATGAATTTATAGTTGGGGTCGTTACAGACGCGGCGATACTAAATATGTGTAACTTTTTTACCTTTTTTTAATTATAATAATAATAATAATAATAATAATAAAGCATTTTGTAAGGGGAAAATTTGGGGTTTTATTTTTTTTCACTTATTTATTTATTATTAACTTTATTAACCCCTTCCCGCAAATGGGCATTACTGTGCGTCCTTTTTAGCGGTGCGTTCCCGCAAATGGGCGTACAGTATCGCCCTGAGGATAAAGCGAGCACAGGAGCTGTGTGTTTCATCTTCAGCGGGTGTCGGCTGTAATATACAGCCAACATCCCATTGCTACGGCGGCGATCACAGTTCTCTCTGATCGCTGCTATTTAACCCCTTATATGCTGCTGTCAATAGCGACAGCGGAATTTAAGTGATTAACACAGAGGGAGGGGGCTTCCTCTGTAATCCATTGGCCCCCCGCAAAAAAAAATCGCAGGGTGTCAATGGTTGCTATGGCAACCAGGGAGCATGGCAACAACTTCCTGGTCAGCCAGGTACGGAAGCCTATTAGGTCGTGCCAGACTGAGTGTCTGTTGAAAAATGACAGTTGCAATACACTGCACTACATAAGTATATTGTGTATTGTACTGGGGATCAGAAGATCAGATCTTCAAGTCCCCTAGTAAGTGTAAAAAAAAAAAGTAGAAAAATAAATACATAACGTTTTTGGAATAAAAACAATAATCGCCATGATTCCATGATAAAGTCCCTTATAAATAGAAAAAATTAAAAAACTTTACATAATAGGTATCACCCCGTTCGTATCGGCCTGACCTATAAAAATATCATATTATTTATCCCGCACGGTGAACACCGTAAAAAAATTCAATAAAAAGCTATGGTAGAATTTCCTTTTTTGGTCTCGTTGTTTCCCAAAAAATTTAATAAAAAGTGATCAAAAAGTTGCAAGAACCACAAAATGGTACCAATAAAAACTACAGTTTGTCATGCAAAAAACAAGCCTTCACTTCGCTCCGTCGACAAAAAAATAAAAAAGTTATGGCTCTCAGGATATGGTGTCACTAAAACATTATTTTACTTAGAAAAAAGTGTTTTTATTGTGTAAAAGTAGTAAAACATATAAAAACTATATAAATTTTGTATTTGGTAATCATATCGAACCACAGAATAAAGTAAACGTGTTGCTTATACTGCACAGAGAATGGCGTTAAAAATTTATAAAAAATAGTGAGAGAATTTCTGTTTTTTGTTCTCCTCACCCCCCAAAAAATGGAATAAAAAGTGATCAAAAAATCGTATGTCCCATGACAATCAAGCACCCACACAGCTTGTCAACGGAAAAATAAAGCTAATGCTGTAGTGCGGATATTTTGTACAATACCACGGACACCCTTTGGAAGTGCAACTCCTGCCCCGAAAAATCCGGCCTGTACATAAAGGATTGGTTCAAAGCGTACGTCACTATCCATGGATAAGTAATTTTATTATTCATTTACCCCATTATTACATCATCCTATGATAACCTGATGTACTCCGCCCAGCTTACATATACCCTGATGTACTCCACCCAGTTTACATATACCCTGATTTACTCCGCCCAGTTTACATATACCCTGATGTACTCCGCCCAGCTTACATATACCCTGATGTACTCCACCCAGTTTACATATACCCTGATTTACTCCGCCCAGTTTACATATACCCTGATGTACTCCGCCCAGCTTACATATACCCTGATGTACTCCGCCCAGTTTACATATACCCTGATGTACTCCGCCCAGCTTACATATACCCTGATGTACTCCACCCAGCTTACATATACCCTGATGTACTCCGCCCAGCTTACATATACCCTGATGTACTCTGCACAGTTTACATATACCCTGATGTACTCTGCCCAGATTATATATACCCTGATGTACTCCGCCCGGCTTAAATATACCCTGATGTACTCCTCCGACCAGCTTACATATACCCTGATGTACTCCACCCAGTGTACATATACCCTGATGTACTCTGCACAGTTTACATATACCCTGATGTACTCCGCCCAGATTACATGTACCCTGATATACTCCTCACAGTTTACATAAACCCTGATGTACTCCGCCCAGCTTATATATACCCTGATGTACTCCGCCCAGTTTACATATACCCTGATGTACTCCTCCACCCAGCTTACATATACCCTGATGTACTCCACCCAGTTTACATATACCCTGATGTACTCTGCACAGTTCACATATACCCTGATGTACTCCACCCAAATTACATGTAGCCTGATATACTCCTCACAGTTTATATATACCCTGATGTACTCCGCCCAGCTTACATATACCCTGATGCACTCCGCCCAGCTTACATATACCCTGATGTACTCCGCACAGCTTACATATACCCTGGTGTACTCCGCCAAGCTTACATATACCCTGATGTACGCTGCGTAGCTTAAATATACCCTGATGTACTCCTCACAGTTTACATATACCCTGATGTACACCGCCCAGATTACATATACCCTGATGTACACCGCCCAGATTACATATACCCTGATGTACTCCGCCCAGTTTACATATACCCTGATGTTCTCCGCCCGGCTTACATATATCCTGATGTACTCCGCCCAGCTTACATATACCCTGATGTAGTCCACTCAGCTAACATACACCCTGATGTACTCCGCCCAGCTTACGTATACCCTGATGTACTCCGCACAGATTACATATACCCTGATGTACTCTGCACAGATTACATATGCCCCCACATTATAAACTGAAACACCAGTAAAACACTAAACAGAACTACTGCCAAGCAAAATCTGCGCTCCAAAAGCCAAATGGCGCTCCTTCTGGGCCTAGCACTGTGCCCAAACAGCAGTTTATGACCAAATATGAGGTATCCCGCTTAACAAGTTATGGGGTGTGTGTCTAAAGTGGCACAAGCTGGGCACAACATATTGGGCACTGATATAGCATATCTGTGGAAAGATGCCAATTTTCAATCTGCAACTTCTATTGTGTACTAATTTCTGCAAAACCTGTAGAGTCAAAATGCTCACTACACCTCATGATAAATTCCTTAAAGGGGTGTAGTTTCCCAAATAGGGTCACTTCTCGGGGGTTTCCACTGTACTGGTACCTCAGCACAATGCAACATGGCGTCAAAAAACTATTTTGTAGAATCTCCACTCCAAAAACGAAATTGCGCTTTTTCCTGTTAGACCCTTGCCGTGGGTCCAAATAGCAGTTTACAACCACATATGGGGTATTTACCTACTCGGGAGAAATTGTTTAACAAATTTTGGGTTGTTTTTTCTCCTGTATTCCTTGTGGAAATTAAACATTATGAGCTAAATCTACATGTTATTGGAAAAAAAAAATATATATATATATATTCACGGCCCAATTTTAAACACCTGAGGGATCAAAATGCTCACTACACCTCTAATTTAATCATTTGAGGAGTATAGTCTCCAAAATGGGATCACACCTGGAGAATTTCTACTGTACTGGTACTTCAGGGGCTCTGCAAATGCGACATGGCCGCCAGAAACCAATTCAGCAAAATCTGCACTGCAAAATCCAAATAGTACTCCTTCCATTTTGAGCCCTGCCGTGGGTCCAAACAGAAATTTATTACCACATATGGGGTATTGCCGTAATCGGGAAAAATTGCTTTACAAATGTTGGGGTGCTTTTTCTCCTTTATTCCTTGCAAAAATTTAAAAACTCTATGTTTTTGCAGAAAAAAAGTAGATTTTCATTTTCACAGACTAATTTAAATAAATTTAGCAAAACACTTGTGGGGTCAAAATGCTAACTATACCCCTAGATAAATTCCCTGAGGGGGTGTAGTTTCCAAAATGGGGTCACTTTTGGAGAGTTTCCATTGTTTTGGTACAAGACCTCTTCAAACCTGACATGGTGCCTAAAATGTATTATAATAAAAAGAAGGCACCAAAATCCTCCTTTGCTTCTGTGTTTCAGTCCATTAGGACACTGGGGCCACATGTGAGATATTTCTAAAAACTGCAGAATCTGGGGAATAAATATTGAGTTGCATTTCTCGGCTAAAACCTTCTGTGTTACAGAAAAAAATGTATTACAAATTAATTTTGGCCAAAAAAAATTAAATTTGTAAATTTCACCTCTACTTTGCTTCAATTCCTGTGAAGGGTTAAAACACTTTCTGAATGCTGTTTTGAATACTTTGATGGGTCCAGTTTTCAAAATGAGGTGTTTTATGGGGGTTTCTAATATAGGGCCCTCAAAACCACTTCAGAACTGAACTTGTCCCTGAAAATATAACCTTTTGAAATTTTCTTGAAAATATGAGAAATTGCTGCTAAAGTTATAAGCCTCGTAACGTCCTAGAAAAATAAAAGGACCTTCAAAAAACGATGCCAACATAAAGTAGACATATGGAATATGTGAAATAGTAACTATTTTGTGTGGTATTACTATCTATTTTACAAGCAGAAACATTTAAAATTAAAAAAATCTTAATTTTTGCACATTTTCTTTACATTTTGGTGTTTTTCACAAATAAGTGATGAATTTGTCAACCAAATTTTTCCACTAACGTAAAGTACAATATGTCATGAGAAAACGATCTCAGAATCGCTTGGATAGGTAAAGGCATTCCAGAGTTATCACCACATAAAGTGACGCATGTCAGATTTGGAATAATGTGGCTGGTCCTGAAAGGGCAAAATGAGCTCGATTCTGAAGTGGTTAAACTTTTTTTTTTTTTACTAGTCCCATTAGGGGACTTCACTATGCGATCACCTGATTGCTTTTATAACACACTGCAATACTTCTGTATTGCAGTGTATTAGTGCCTGTCCGTGTAAAACGGACAGGCATCTGCTATGCCATGCACCTGGCATGGCCTAGCATGCATTAACTAGTGGCAGACCTGGGGGCCTTTATTAGGCCCCAGGCTGCCATAGAAGACACCAGCACCCTATGATCTTACGCAGGGTACCGGTGGGGTGAGAGAGGGAGCTTTCTCCCTCTCTCCAAAGCCACTCCGATGCGGCGCACACTATTGAGCGCCGCATCTGAGGGGTTAAACGGGTGAGATCGATACTGATATCGATCTCGTCCGTTCAAGCATGTATGCTCCCCGCCCTCAGCTACCTCTGGTAGCTAAGAGCAGAGAGATTTAACTGCTCCCAGCGCTGTTTATTCTGATACAGCGCCGTAAAAAGGCTACTGCATCAGAATAAAGCCCATTAGTGGCCACCGTAAAAACACCTATAGGCGGTCACTAACGGGTTAAAGGATCTGCTGCCAATGTATTGGTGCCAGATCTCACAGGACATCTTCAAAGGTCTTGTGGAGTCTATGCCTTGACTGGTCAGAGCTGTTTTGGCGACACAAGGGGGACCTACACAATATTAGACAGTTGGTTTTAATGTTATGGCTAAATGGGGTATTTGCTTATTGCACAGTAATGCATACCTCCCAACCATCCTGGATT
The DNA here is from genome assembly GCF_050947455.1 of Rhinoderma darwinii. Lineage (NCBI taxonomy): Eukaryota > Metazoa > Chordata > Amphibia > Anura > Rhinodermatidae > Rhinoderma > Rhinoderma darwinii. Next base: position 327,804,105 of record NC_134689.1, read on the forward strand.
CCCGGCGGTGTCCCGCTGTCCCAGGCGGCCGGTGGTATGTCGGGGTGTCAACTGTATCTGCATCCCTTCTTCAGCATTAGTACAGAGCAGAGGAGCAGAGTTAGCTCCTCCACTCGTCGAGGACTCCCCGGGCACAACGCTACTTTAAGAGCTGAGCCCGGGGAAGCACTTGACATAACTGTGCATAAATGGACAGTGATGTCAGGGGCTATTGCTGGAGAGGAATCCCCTGCCAATGCGTTGCCGACGCTCTGGCCAGGAAATCCGCCCCTAAAGGCAAACCGTGACGTCCCTGTCCGTTTATGGAATCCCCTGCCAGAGTGTTGAAGACGCTCAGGCCAGGGATTGTGCTCCTAGAGGGAAGCCCTGACGTTCTTTTCTATATATGTAAATTATAAGTATACAGCCAGGGAGGCTGCACTAAATTCTTCTACATATAACTGTGTGATAGGAACCTAAGTATCACTGGTAGCTGATAAACCCCCCGACCCCCCCACCCCCCCCCCCCCTCTGTGCAAAACTGGTGAGGTACAGGAACTGCTGAAGCCTGTGATGGGTGATACATAGATCTCCATAGACTCAAGTATAGAAAGCGTGTCACTGAGCCGGATTCACACTGCTGCTAAGAAACCATCCCAGTCTGATATATAGAGATAGAAGCAGCAAGAAAAATAACAGGTGAGAGACTGACACATGGAATACTATAATGATACACATGGGAAAGTTTCGTTTTTTTCCGGTGTGTCCCTTTAAATGTAAATACAAAGGATGAAAGTCTCAATAACTTAAGCAGAGAAAAAAAAGGGAGTTGTACATTGTACCCGATGAGACGCTATAAATATAATTTTCCTAGAAGATACAGCGGTGACTAGATTGCTATGGAAACCACTATAACTGTATTTTTACGCTACACCAGTATTCAGAAGTCAGAATACAAATGATTTCTAGTTTTACACTCCTGGTTTTAAGTTTTCCTTCAACAATACATTGTGGTTTAGAGGTTTATAAATGACATAGCACTTAACTTTACCTTACTAAGGTGAAACATATTCATTAAACAGGAGCAAAGTCCTTTTCAAACATTAGCAAATTATTAAGAAACACTGAATTTATCACACAGAGAATGGATGGTTATAGTGGTTTTATTCACTAGCAGCACATACAGAAATTACACTACGAACAAATGTATGGACATGCCTGAAAGATCTGATTGTTTATCTGGATATATGGAGGAACCACCAGTTTAATTGGGTAACTTGGCCAATAACTGGCGACTCAATCTACTTATCTTGATCAGTATCTTATGGTACTTATTTAATGAAAATTCTAATTTTATATAGGAACTGAACCATATATCTGTTATTTATTGGTAGTTCAGGGGTTGACACTGATTACAAAGGACCCCCGTTCATGAACAGGATATGGGCTCCTTGTTTTCCAACTGCTAATTTGATGACAGCAGGGTGCGATAGACTACCTCATTCATGGCCCCAGAAGTTCCCTTAACGATGTGCCAATCCACCAGTAATTGTGAGACATGGAGGGAAATGAGGGTACCCCTTACATGTCACCTAATAGACAGCAGGGATTTCTATTATTATGATTTTTTTTAAGGTAGCAATATGCCCCCTTGCCTGCCGGGTCCCTCTGCAGCTATACAGGTTGCAAATATGGTATGTCTGCCCCTGCAGTAGTTAATGAACTGCTCAACTCCTAAATAGTCAAATATTAGAGTCAATCCCATTAGCAATTTATATTTGTTTTACATCCCTTCTACTACAGCTGATCATGGGAATTCAGTTGAGGAGGGTCATAGAAATATAGACAGATACAGTAGACACATAGGGGGGAGTTAACAATGTTCCTTTGGCAGTTTTCTGGCATAGAAATGACGCAAACAACCCAAAAGTCACATTTCCTCCTGCTTTCGCTATTTAAAAAAAGTAGGCGGAGATTATCAAAAGGACGCCATGGTTACAAACAGTCACGAATTAGCCGGGACTCCCGAATTTACAGACACAGCCCTGGCAAATTACTGTTATAGACTTGTCCCCGGCAACTGCCATATTCAATTGTATCTGCGACTTCAGGACGCAGATACAATTGAATACTATGGCAGAGCAGGAAACTATCTGCTCCCTGCCCTGCCATTCACTCCTCCTGGAGCGGAATCCCTGGCCAGATAGTTGCCGAAAACTCACGTAGGAACGTTGTTAACTTTCCCCCTATGTTTCTACCGTCCACTCCTAGAGGGTGCCCCAATGGCACTATCTACAAGGGGGTGTGTGTGGCACTATTTACAAGAGTGTGTGGCACTATCTTCAGGGTGTGTATGTGTGTGTGTGTGTGTGGCACTATCTACAGGGGGCTGTGTGGCACTATCTACAGGGGATTTGGCACTATCTACAGAGGGCACTGTGGCATTATCTACAAAGGGAACTATGGCAGTATCTACACGGGGCAATGTGGCATTATCTACAGAGGCGACTGTGGCATTATCTTCAGAGTTATGTGGCTCTAACTAGAGGGGGTGTGGCACTATGTGCAAAGGGACGTGTGTGGCACTATCTACAAGGAGACATGTATTGCACTATCTACAAGGGGACATGTGCGGCACTATCTACAGGGTAACGTATGTGGCACTTTGTACAGGGGGCTGTGTAGCATTATCTACAGGGGACACTGCAGCATTATCTACAGAGTGTACGGTGGCACTATCTACAGAGGGCACTGTGGCATCATCTACAGAGGGAACTGCGGCATTATCTACAGGATGGGTGTGGCACCATCTACAGAGGGCATTGTAGCATTATCTACAGAGGGCACTGTGGCACTCTGTAAAAAGGGGGTGTGTGGCACTCTACAGAGAGGGAACTGTGGCACTATCTACAATCTACAGGGGGCCATGTGGCACTATCTACAGGGGCACTGTGGCAATATCTACAGGGAGCAGTGTGTGCCACTATCTACTGGGGGCAGTGTGGAGCACCATCTACAAGGGGCACTGAGTGTGGCACTATTTGTGCTGGTTTTTTATGCTAGTGGTCAGCACATATCACCTAGCCCTAGTGATAAAATGAGACATCACAACCGGATAACCAGAGAGAGATACTGGCCACCATAGAATTTGTCAGCCAAACTAGTGCAGAAATAAAGTTTGTTTATTTGTATGCAGAAATTCTTGGAAGAAAGCCACACCCATCTGATACGCCACACCCCCATAAGACACAATCACCAAAGAAGCCACACCCTAAGTGTCACGGGAAAAAAATATTCAAATGTTGGCAACTATGAAGAAAGCATGTCCACCGCAACTAGATGCATTTACTGTAATTAAGCCAGAAAGTGGTGTAAATTATAGCTGAAATCCACGCTCGCTCCTGACTGGCATACATTTTATTCAGTGTTGCACAGACAGCGGAAGATGACACAAATTTATTAGGAGGCGTGTGCCTCTTAATAAATTTGTTGCATATTAATCTAGCTTGTTTTTTATTAAGACTGGCACACTTTTAATACAGCTCCCCCAAATAATTTGACGACAGAAAATAACCTACAGGTCCATCCAGTTTGCCATTTTCAGTTGTTATAGATACTGTATAGGCATCAAAAAATCTTTTTATTTATAAGATATATATCCCCACTATTTTTGCATTCCTAACATTTTTGACAATAGTCATATGTCTGTCCCAAGCATTCTTTAATGCTTGAACTGTATGTGTGTCCCCACAACAGCTGCTGGAAGACTTTTTCATGGATCTTTCACTCTTTCTGAAAGGCCATGTTCACACAGGGCGGATACGCTGCGTAAAAGTACACAGCATATCCGCCCTGGAACCAGCAGGGAATTCCGGCCGTAAAACTTCACCAAATTGTGGTGCAGTTTTTCAGGCAGGATGTCCACTGCAGTAAGCAGCAGATGGAAAAAAAAAAGAAAGCTTATACTTACCCCGTTCTTCGTAGTCATGGCAATGCGTCCTTACAGTTCGGCCTCCTGGAATGAATTGAATTCAATAGGGAAAACCCGCAATAGAAAAGCAGCGATTCTGAAGCATAAATGAACACGCTGCGGATTAAGAAAAACGCACCGCAGGTTAATTTTATAATTGTTTTTTCTATGGAATTTTTACACAGCGTGTGGATGAGATTTGTCCAAATCTCATCCACTTTGCTGCTACTGTAATACACTGCAGATTTTCAGCAATGAAATCCGTTGCGGAAAATCCGCAGTGTTTACGCAATGTCTGAACATATTTAAAATAAGTTTTTCCTTGTGTTACATCTCAGTCTTGTGCCCCCCCTTGTTTATTTGTTCACCTTGTCACATCCATTTATGTGGCTTTAAGGTCCTGTTTACACAGAGTTTTTTGGTGCTGATTTTGACACGGAAACAGAGTTGGAATTAGTGGCAAAAAACGTGTGAAGCCGCCTCCCATTGAATTCAATGGGAGGCGGAGGCATTTTATTTCCCAGGCGGCTTTTAGCCACTCGTGGGCAAAAAAAGCGGCATGTCCTGACCTCTCATTGAAATTAATGGGAGGCAGAAAAAGCATTTTTTGCCTGCGGTGCTTAATGGCCCAGCCAAAAACCGCTGCGAAAAATGCAGGGAGAACCGTGGCAAGAAGGTGCAGGCAGGTCAAATTCAGCCTCAAAATTCCTAAAGGAATTCTGAGGTAGATTTTTTCTGCCTGCAAAATACTCTGTGTGAACTAGGCCTATAGCTGAGCTGCATGCATAGAAATTATTGTACGTATAGTAACTGTGCCGCACATACACAGATGCTAAAAATGCTGCTCCCTCTTCAGAATTTGGACAGCACATATATTAGGTGTCTTCCTATAGTTTACACACCAAAGATGCTCAGTTTTTCAAGCGGAATATTTACTGCGGAAAACAATGGTTGAAAAAAAAATACAGGATGAGCCCATTCTCTCCAAGAGCCCTATAACAGCCACATGGTCTATCTGTATGCTATGTACACTCTTGGATTGAACAGTCTTTATATTTACAAGGTACGTTTTCATTTGTAGGTACATTTACTTTCAGGACGTAATGATCTCTGTTATTGTTTTGTATTTAATCATTCATTGCATGCTCATTGGCACCCTCAGACACACACACCCAAGGGTGTTAGTGTCTTTGTGTGTGATTCACACCCACCCAGTACCCCACATAATCACCTCCCTTTACTGTTACACTGCACCAGATGGGGGGCAATGTGCTAGCCTCTATGAAATAACCCTAGGGCATATCCTATAGTTCAGGTATTGAGCAAAAGTGATTAACTGGTTTTCCTGTATGTTACTCCTCGCACCTCTGCTTGGATTTATGAAAAGGTGAAAATACAGTAGACAAAATATTCTCTCCAGTATAATTGTTATTCAGTGAAAAGTAATTGTTGATAAGGTATTTTCTGTGGCAAATTTCTAGTAACACCCGGTGTCAAAAGGAAAAAGGAAGATAAGAACTTCTGGAAGACCCAGACGTGTTAAGAAATAAATATTCATAAGAAGCCAATTATCAGCACACGAGCGCACCACATGTATATAGTGTAAGTATATATGAAAAGCACATTTTATTATTTGATACATTTTTGCCCATAAATGTCTTCCATTTATTTAGCTAATTTAAAGGACCCGTCACTAGGTCATACACTCCTATAGATTAGGGACAACAATGACATCATGAACTCCAACACAAAACAAACAGGCAGAAAAATGGACATGATATAAAATAGTATAAATATTTATTATAGATCAAAACTGTAATAAAATAAAACATAAGAGAAAACGACACGCCAATGATAAACAAAATCCCTCCTGGAAAGTACAAAAATCCTCCTACATACATATAAATATGAAACAGTCAATTAAAGTACTAGTGCTAATATGTGAAAACATAGCACCCTAAAATACATAGTGCAATGAGGGCAAATTAGCACAAAAAAACAGGCACATAAAGAAAGGAGGAAAGAGTATAGACCAAAGGAGGGAATCTTGATCCCCAACATGTGTTTTGCCACCTGCTTCATCCGGGTGTTTCAATATAATTTGAACTGGATTACTGACCTGAATAGCGCTGTCTCTCTGATTCCAGCGCTGTTTTTCTTTTTCTCCTGGAACCCCCAGTTCCAGAAATATGGCCCACTGTTATGTTGGCTACCCCTTTGATAATTTGCTGTAATTAGCCAACAGGGTGTGAACTACCCTCAAGATGCCTTGTGCCGATTGGTCAGGATCAGAGGCAGGGGAGCTAGCTCCACCCCGTTGGCTGACTACATCAAATTAGCCTATAGGGAGCCAACACAACAGTCGACCATATCTATGGAACAGGGGGGGGGGTCAGGTTATTGATCACCAGTGGTGAGGAATAACTGTTTGCGCCACCACCAGTAGGTAGCAGAGGATGCTTTTCTTAAGAGATGATAGAAAGTCACGACCAATTGAAAGGAGTGCCAGTGCAACAAAGTGTGACTGTGTGGTTCCACAAAGCCACTCTCCTACTGAGAGGACTTGGGACCAAAAAAGTTGAAACAGAGGACAACTCCACCCAATATGCTGTGGAGCACATACATCGCTCATACATATCCAGTAAGTGTCTGGTACTGAGGGATAAAAGGAATGGATAATTTTAGGGCAGCAATACCACCTGGAGAGTATTATATAATTGTGTCCTGAAATCTACATGCGACAGAGAAGGTTTGATGTTTATCCTCATCTGTCAATGGTATGCTGAGCTCAGTTACCAATTCATTCAAATAAAAAATAAAAAGGGGATTGTTGAGTTGAAGTAAGAGACTGTCAATTGTGGAGAGAGCGGTGCAGCGCAGTTGAGTGAAGTAGCAGGGTTTCAAAATCTGTCAGGGAGGAAGAATATTTTTGACATTCACAAATAAAACCTGAATTGTAAAACTAAAAATAATCACATTATACCTCCATACTCAGATATTTTCTGAAAGTAGGCACATGGCACATTGTGAAAATGCCACCCAGCACATTACACTCATAGGTGCCTTCATGCAATTTTGCATCAAAGCGGATCGTTGTAAAAAAAAAAGTCATATTTGTGGCTAAAAATCTGAGCGAAGCAGAGCTTGAGATGTGTAACACCTCCTAAAAATAAACGTTCAAGATATGTAGAGTTCATACACACTGCTTATACCTATGTCTAAATGGATATACAGTTAGGTCCAGAATTATTTGGCAAGTGACACAATCTTCATGATTTGGGCTCCGCTGCCACCACATTGGATTTGGAATGAAACAACTGAGATGCAATTGAAGTGTAGACTTTCAGGTTTAATTCTAGGTGTTGAACAAAAATATCGTGTGAAACTTGTAAGAATTGCAACCATTTTTTTACACAGCCGCCTCATTTCAGGGGCTCAAAAGTAATTTGACAAATTAACATTATCATAAATAAAATGGTTTTTTTAAATACTTTGTAGAGAATCCTTTGCAGGCAATGACTGCCTGAAGTCTGGAACCCATGGACATCACCAAACGCTGGGTTTCCTCCTTTGTGATGCTTTGCCAGGCCTTTACTGCAGCTGTCTTCAGTTGTTGCTTGTTTGTGGGTCTTTCTGCCTTAAGTGAAATGCAGCTCGATCGGGTTGAGATCTGGTGATTGACTTGGCCATTGCAGAATATTCCAATTCTTTGCCTTAAAAACTCATTGTCATTGTCCATCTGTACCGTGAAGCGACGTCCAATCAACCTTGCTGCATTTGGTTGAATCTGAGTAGAAAGTATATCCCTGAACACTTCAGAATTCATCCGGCTTTTTCTGTCTTCAGTCACATCATCAATAAACACTAGTGACCCAGTGCCGTTGGCAGCCATGCATGCCCAAGCCATTACACTGCCTCCACCATGTTTTACAGAGGATGTGGTGCGCTTTGGATCATGAGCCGTTCCAAGCCTTCTCCATACTAAATCTGAGAATCTGCATTTTCAGCCCATAACTGTATATTCAATATGTTTTGGTAAACAGCTAAAATGCCAAAACTTGTGTGACTGTCCAAATAATTCTGGACCTAACGGTATGTTTACAGAATTGAAGAAACCAAAAATATTGGCAATCCAGATCTGAGTCCTGGAGCTGATAAAAGGTCTGATTAGGCACGTTAGGTGTATTAAATGTATAGGGTTGTAAAGATATAGTACAGTGTCTGTACTTAACATTATGTCTTGTTCTTAGTTACACAATACTTTGTGTCTACCAAAAATACATTAGGCTATGTTCACACCTGCATCCATGTGTTTTGTTGTTTAGCTCTGTCAGAGGAGCAGAACATCAGAATAATGGAAGCAACGGTTCCGTTGCACAACGGACACCGCCGGCAGCCGACAGTACCCATTGACTTTAATAGGTTCCGTTGGCTTTTCTTTAGGGTGTCCGTGATTTTACCGGAAACAATACCGCAGCATGCTGTGCTATTATTTCCGGTAATCCCTGTCAGATCTGCGATGGAGGCCACTAATGGATTTTCCAACGCAGATGTTAACATAACATTTCTATAGCACTGACCTAATCTATGTTGTATAGGGGGGAAATGCTCTGACATTGGTCCCTTTCTCTAGTTGGAACAATTTAATATTCCTCATACAGTAGACAGAGTCGTCGACTCATTCAAGTGCTAAATTAATAGAAAACAATGAATCAAAGCATGTCTGGAGTGTGCATGGAAATGTATAGTAAAATGCAATGCAACCTCTCAAAGAAGATGGCCAGTGTGCACAGTATACATGTAAAATCCAAGCACAAGCTGCCCTGATGAATCCCATGGCCCATATTCAATATCTTATGTACTTTTCTCATTAGGGTATGTCCAATATATACTAGCAAAGAAGGAATTTAAAAATTGCACCTTCATTACGACTATCATGTAAACAATATATGATTTATTAGATTAGTTAAGCACACATGAGATATAAAAAGTTAAAAACATTCAAAAACACATACACAAATCACCCTTGTGAGGTCACCCATAATAAGATATAACCCCCTATAAACAGCAAGATAAGACAAAATTGTCCCATAAGGAATATGCAAAATCACAATATAACATCAGGTGTACAGCATGAAAAAGCAAATAGTTATGTCAATACATCCCTGTGGTGTTGGTATCCATGCGGTACCCCACACGTATAGCCGCCCTCCGCAGCTTCCTGAGGAAGTTGAGGACATTTTCCTGAGGAAGCTGCAGAAGGTGTGACCTCACAAGGGGGATTTGTGTATGTAGTTTAAGATGTTTTAACTTTTTGTAACTCGTATGTAAAACGAATCTAATAAAGCATATATTTTTAAGCATGATAGTCGGAGTGCAGGCGCAATTTTAAACACATAGTCCTACTTTCTTCTTTGCTAGTATATATTCATTTTTATAGCGTGTGGTGCCAAGCGCCCTATGGTTACTTTTTTGGGTTAGTGGTGTCAGCCTTTCTGTTGTGTTATACAATTAGGGTATTTTCACACGTGGCAGAAATTTTGGTGACTCACAGCAACATCTCAATGAGGTTTGTAAAAACCATTTGTATGCTGTAGAAACAAACCCATTTGATCCACAGAAATTTCTGCCATAAATCTGCCCCTTTTGAACACAACCCTACATATTTATTGCATTCATTAATTATTTTATATACCTTTTAATGGTAACTTTGAAATAAATTATAATGCTAAAAGACAATCGACTTTATTGCCTGGTGATGCATGGTCTAAGGGCAGATTTCACCCAGTGCTTAGAGGCCAAACTTTGCCCTAGTAAAAAACGGACAGACTAAGATCTCTGCCCAGTTACGGGGCCTTATCTGACAGTTCTGCCAAGCAGATGAGTCTGCAGCACGACTGGGAAGCAGCCTCGGGATTTGACCTACATTTCATTGGAGCAGGATTAATGCAACTTGTGCAAAAAATCCAGAGGAACCAGTGCCACTGGCAACCTTTGCCCAGTAGATATTAACAGGGGAGGGGAGGTTAACCTCTTTAGTGCCACAACAGATCATGACTGCCCTAATCAACCTGCTGAACAGACACAAAGCTAAATGTATGTGAATGTGCCATTTAATCCCCTTCCAGGTTTTCACTGGTGTAATTTTCTAATGGTTATGGATTTACTCTGGCTTGGTGGATTTGCCATTGCTTATAGCTTTAGGTTTGAAGAAAGTTTGCAAAAAAACAAACAAACAGATTATAGCATTAGTCTTCTATCGTCCAGAAAGAGGATTTCCTCTATAATATTATTTATGCAGCATCCCTATATAAATACAGCATTATAGACATTTAAACAATTGCTTCTAAATGCTATTTTCATGTTTCTGGATCAGGTCATTGATTAAATTCTGAGCTGGGAATAATCTTCCATCCAACTTCCATCCAACTAGTAACTCTTCCCTTCCCATTTGTTCTGGGTGATGAAAAGGAAGTGACAATTTTTAGATTGGCATATATTACCCTTCCCATTCACTCTGTGTGGTGGAACTGAAGTGATAAACCTATTAAAAATGGCACCAATAGTGACTGTCACTCCTTTTCCCTGACAAGTTCCTGGAACTGTGTGAACCAGTGCTTTGCATTGGATCCAAAATAATACCAAAATGCATCAGTTTGTTTCAGCTTGCACCCCTCATTATAGACTGTGTTGAAGACCTAAAATCACAAAAGAAAGGCTCTGCCCACACTAATTATTTTTGTCCTTATATATATTTTTTTTTTTAAACTGATGCTCTATGTAAAAATAATACTGATGTACAGGGCATTCGGAAAGTCTTCAGTCCATTTCAATTTCCCCCCATCATTCTGCACTCAATACCCCATAATGACAAAGTGCAAATTTGCAAATTTATCAAAAATGAAAAACTGCATTTTCGCATGGATATAAGTATTCAGACCCTTTGCTATGACACTTGAAATGTAGCTCTGTGGGCCTCCCGTTTCTCTAGATCATCTTTGAATTGTTTCTACACCTTGATTGGCGTCCACCTGTGGTAATCTCTTTTGATTGGACATGATTTGGAAAGCCACACCCCTGTCTATATAAGGTCTCACAGCTGACAATACATATCAGAGCAAAAACCAAGCCATGAGCAGGAAAGAGCTGCCTGTAGAGCTCAGAGACAGGATTGTATGGAGGCCCAGATCTGTAGAAGGGTACAAGAAAATTTCTGCCGCACTGAAAATTCCCAAGAGCACAGTGGCCTCCATAATTCTTAAATGGCAGAAGTTTGGAACAACCAGGACTCTTCCTAGAGCGGGCCGCTCTCCCACGGGGGAGAAGGGCCTTGGTTAGAGAGGTGACCAAGAACCTTGGTCTGGCTGAGCTCCAAAGATCCTGTGTGCAGATGGGAGAATCTGGGCTTTATGGCAGAGTGGCCCGGAAGAAGCCTCTCCTCAGTAAAAGACACATGAAAGCCGCCTGGAGTTTGCAAAAAAGCACCTAAAGAACTCTCAGACTGTGAGAAACAAGATTCTGTAGTCTGATGAAACCAAGATTTAACTTTTTGACCACAATTTTAAGCATCATGCTTGAAGGAAACCAGGCACTGCTCATCATCTGCCCAATACCATCCCTACAGAGAAGCATGGTGGTGGCAGCATCATGCTGTGGGGGTGTTTTTCAGCGGCTGGGACAGGAAGACTGATCAGAGTTGAAGGAAGGATGACTGTAGGAAAGTACAGAGATGTTCTTAATGAAAACCTGATCCAGAGTGCTCTAGACCTCAGAGTGGGCCGAAGGTTTAACTTCCAAAAAGACAATAACCCTAAGCACACAGCCAAGTAAACACAGGAGTGGCTTAGGCTGGGTTCACACGACCTATTTTCAGGCGTAAACGAGGCGTATTATGCCTCGTTTTACGCCTGAAAATAGGGCTACAATACGTCGGCAAACATTTGCCCATTCATTTGAATGGGTTTGCCGACGTATTGTGCAGACGACCTGTAATTTACGTGTCGTCGTTTGACAGCTGTCAAACGACGACGCGTAAATGGACTGCCTCGGCAAAGAAGTGCAGGACACTTCTTTGCCACATAATTTGAGCTGTTCTTCATTGAACTCAATGAAGCACAGCTCAAGGTTTACGAGCGTCTCAGACGGCTCGCAAAATGCGAGGAGGAGCATTTACGTGTGAAACGAGGCAGCTGTTAACAGTCTGTCTTTTCACACGTAAATGCCTCTCATCATGTGAACATACCCTTAGGGACAACTCTGTGAATGTCCTTGAATGGCCCAGCCAGAGCCCTGACTTGAAGCCAATCCAACATCTCTGGAGAGACTTGAAAATGACCATCCACCGTCGGTCCCCATCCAACCTGACAGGGCTTGATAGGATCTGCAGAGAAGAATGGCAGAAAATTCCCAAATCCAAGTGTGCAAACATTTTGGCATCATACCCAAGAAGACTGGAGGCTGTTATCGCTGCCAAAGGTTCTTCAACTAAGTACTGAGTAAAGGGTCCGAATACTTATGTCAATGCAATATTTTAGTTTTTCCTCTTCAATAAATTAGCAAAGATTACTAACATTCTGTTTCCACTTTGTCATTATGGGATATTGAGTGCAGAAGGATGGGGAAAAACGTTATTTTTTTATTTTTTTTTAGCACAAGCATTGTATATCAGTTCAAGTGCTATATATATGAATAGCATCTGTCACTGGAAGTTTTTTTTTTAGAAAAACAAATTAACAAAAAAAAAAAAGGAAATGCAAAATCAACGGTGGACAGAGTCACAACATGTTTATTGGCCACCTCAGAAAGGCACTTTGAATAGCAATAAAGAAGTATCCAAATGTTTACATGTGCCTAAAGGTTTCTATGGGCTAAATATATACCAAAAGAATGTGGTTTTGGCATATATTTAACAGGTTACATCTGGACACTTTTTTTTTTCTATCATTGACCTTCTTTTATTTTAACCCTTTAACTTTAATAGAAGAAAAAGCTTTATCTTTTGAGTTTTTCTTACTGACTGATAATGGAGAAAATACTTTTGCAAGTCTACATTTTATTTTTTTATTTTTTAAAGCTCCATCATATTTTAATGTTTTAAACAGAGGATCCTTCCCAGTGGTGCTTATAGTCTAACTTTTTGGGATTAAATCCATTTATCTGGAAATACACACTCAAGACAGAGCTGAAGATTTTTGTAGCAATTAAAGAAAATAAAGCATTCGAGAGAACCAAAGGGCATATATGGCCAACATACAAATGACATACATAGTGTCCTACAAATTAGTAGTATTCAACTTAAAGGGAATGTGTCGCTAGAAAATGTTTTTTTTTTTTTTAGTTAAACAGTTAGTATATACATGATTAGACATTGTTCTAATTTTTCAGGAATTATTATAAATTAGATTCTAATTTATAACATTTCCATGTGCTGGCCACTAGAGGGAGCAATTCCCCAAATTGCTGCATTGGCATGTGGTAAAGCAACCGCATTGCTTTATGCTGTAAAATTGGAGAAGACACACTCGCTCTAGCGTCCTCAAACAATCCCCCCTCCTTTATCCTGGCTAGTGCCAGGAGAAAGGAGTGGGTTGAATGTTCAAACCTCCTACACTGTGTGCCACCATTTTTTGAGCGAATGCACAGTGTAGTAGGCTTACATACAGTGGTAATCACACAGTAAAACACGAACATACACAAACATAACTTACCTGCTCCTGCCGCCGCCCCTGCCACCACTCCCTCCGCTCCGTCCGCTCCCTCCGCTCCTAGTCTTTGCGTTTGAACACATGTCCGGAAGCCGCGACCGGAAGTAGTCATCTTACTGTCCGGCCGCGTCTTCCGCTCCACATGAAAATGGCGCCGGATATCGCTCGGCCGAAGACCTTCCTTTCGGACTGTGTGGGAGCGGCGCATGCGCCGTTCCCACACAGACGGCGTACACCATAGTGAATGGAACGGCTCCCGTTCGCATTCTCTATGGGGATGTATGTGCCGTATGCCATCTCTGTATGTGTCGTTAATCGACACATACAGAGATGAAAAAAAAATGGCAGCCCCCATAGAGAAGTAAAGTAAAACACAAAAACACAAATAAATAGAATTAATTTTAATAACACACTAAAAGCAAATTTATTCGCGACACCTTTCCTTTAAATAGTCCCAGGTTAAAATTCTCATGCATAGAACCAAATAGCAATGCAGTTATATCTGTTTGTTCATCAGGATGTGGAATAAATTTAGATGGATGTGACTGTCACTTTTATGGGGGCACTGTGGTCGGCACTGATATTTGCATACCATCATGACAGATGTGGAGTTATTGGGGCAGATTTACTACTGTGTCTGTGTCTACAACGTTTTGAAAAATTTGTCAAATTTTGGTGCAAATTGGCGCAGTTTTGAGCAATATTGGTGTTTGCACCTCACTAGACACTTTTAAGGGTTTCGAAAAGGGTGTGTGGCTTATCTGGGAAAAAGTGTGGCGCACAGAAAGGGAGCGTGACTGAAAATGCGCAAATGTGCTAAAAAAAATGTGCCAAAAAACTGGCACAAAATAAGCCAAACCAAAAGCGGATGAGAAAAGTGTCTAATAGATCATGCTAGATACACCAAAATTATCATGCAACATGTACCACTGTGATAAATTTGGCTAATTTTGTACCTGTCTGGTGTAAGTTTGCGATAACTATTTGGCAGCATTAGTGAATGTGGGCCATTGTGTTTGCTCAGATACATAACCAGGAGCCAAGAAGGATTTAAATGAATAGGCTCTTAGAACGCAACTAATCTGTTTCCAGGTATAGGCATAGACTATAGAAAAGTAAATAAATGAATAGCTACAATACTTACCCTGGACATAATCCCTGACTACCTATCACTTTAATTGCTAATCCCATTAAGAATTGTTATGATTTTCCTTGAAAGATTGCAGATATTAGCATATTGCCAACGTAAAACCACATGCTGCTTGACATTTTGTATGGAGAATCATTAGATGCAATATTGGAATAAGCTAATCATGTTTTAAATGAAAGCTCTTAGAAGCTTAGATTTAAAGAGGGGCTTTTAAAGAATGCCCAGCTGCACAGTGAGCCGTGACAGGGTTAATGCCAATACTAACTGGCACAATCCCAGCTGAAGCTGCCTCCTTCTTTGAAAAAGTAGGCCAGATTCCCACATGACTGCCGCCGCTTTCCAGCAACTCCTGCTCGTTTAGGGAGAAAGAGCTGAAAATAGCTCCTGTGGGAACTGTGACAGGAGAGACTAGCCAGGGGGGGTGTTCCATTATGCCACCCAAATCAGTAATTCTCTGAGTGGGCAAACAGTGTTATATCTAACTGAACAAGCCTGTAATTAGAGACTAATTTGGACAAATCTCTCTCCTAAATGTGTGGGGTCAGTTGGCTTGTTATGCCACATTGTCAAAAGGCACATACTGTAGGTACCACCATCCTAACCAGCACATATATGGGTATTACAGATAGTGGGAAACTAAGACAACCTCAGGCCCTGGTTGGTTCTTTAGAATACCCAACCTTCACCCTTCCATCACCATCGACCCTCTTTTTACTGTTTTCACTAGGCAACTATTTGCTAGCAACTCACCTTCGGCTGATCACATTTAATGTTCTTTAGGTTCTCCAGTTGATGTCCTCCTGAGGGTGAAATGGGTGGGATGGCTGGGTGGTTTTGAATAATAAGCCAGGAAGAGGAATCTACAATTCTATTATGTAGACTGCAGATTTTGTGAAAATTAGACTTGACACTCCTGCCAAAAAATGATCAGGGTTTCCATGTATTGCATTTTAGTCAGCACCTGTCACTGATCTGAATAGGGCACCATTTAGCTGTAAATTGGAAAAATTACTTGCAGTCTTTTAATTCGGTTTGGTTGGAGAGTCACTGGCATTTACAGTGGCAATTACCAAGTAATTGCCCTCTTGAATATCTTAAGGTGGGAGCTATGTGAATAATAAGACAAAATACTTAATTGTCCTATTTTCTTCCCCAATGAGCACTGGTTTACTCTCTCAACACTTTAATGGGTGCATAGCTAAGAGATCATCACTGAAGCCTGCAAAATTTTGGGTTGCAAAATGATCAATAAATATGAAGAACACTGCAGGAAAGAGTCTCCCGGGCCCTGGTCAGAGGTGGACCTTATCTAAGGCCGCTATAGATGGTATAAATCTATGCAGGACCTACGTCTTCACAACCAAAACATTAGTAAACAATGAACGGAACCAGCAAGAGGGTCACAAAGGCACTTTCTCCCTTTTTCATGTCCTTAGATGGAGAGGAAGGGGGAACCAACACCATAAAGAAGACTACTCTATGGAAACCCCTGTTTTGACATTGTTCGGTTAAATATAATGAATAAGCTTCACATTTAATACTTTTTTTTTTCATAATCTTTTTTACTGTACACTTAATAATCTTGCCACAATGTTAATAATTATCTGTCGCTCCAGTCTGGAATCTAGGTAGGCTATAAAGTGAGGCTAATACCACCAAGTCATTGCATTACTGTACATGCCGGTTGCAGCTAGTAACAGTTTGTGGCTAATTAGATCAATTCACAACACTGGTTTATTACAAAACCACAGTCATTTGCAAGAGATTAGAAATAAGTGGTCGCTCGGAAATATATACTCTTAACTGATCAACTAAAGGGAAATACGTTATCTGAAACAATGTCTTACAAAAAGATAGAGAAATGTTATTTTTTTTGTATAAGCTGTAACTGAGTTTGCAAATACATTGGTAAGCCAAAGACTAGAATTTATATCGTTTTTGCACCTAAATGACCGTTGCAAGGTGGTGAGAAGAATGACACCATAGCAAAAATCCAAACATTAAATTTTGGTGCTGACACAAACCACCACACATTCTACATCCTGAGATGAGGGGCCAAGCATCCTGTCTGAAGAGAAGGGAAATTTGACCCTTGGGCCATTTCCTCTTTACTTGTTTGCTGCTGCTGTGATGTTTGTGGAGAGGGTAAACTTAAAGAGAACCTTTCACCTCCCCATACATGTGCAGCTGAGTGTAGCATGTAATGGGGAGGGCTGCACAAACCCTGGGGCACTTAACATTTTTTTTCTACATCCCACCGCTATTTAGATATCGGTGCCGTTATATTTGGCGCCCGATATTTAAATAACCCCCTGAACAGTCAATGGGGCGTGTACTGTCAAGGGGGCATGTTATTATGGCTGTGACACTGTCCAATCAGATATGGAGAGTGCCGCAGCATGAGAGAGTGTGCGATTGCAGTCTTTTCATCCGAACAGGAAAGGGGGCGTTGATTGTTCAGGGGGTTATTTAAATATCGGGCGCCAAATATAACTGCACCGATATCTAAATAACGGTGGGAGGTAGAAAAAAAATTTAAAGTGCCCCAGGGTTTGTGCAGCCCTCCCCATTACATGCTACACTCCGCTGCACATGTATGGGGAGGTGAAAGGTTCTCTTTAAAGAGGATCTGTGACTAGTTTAGTAATGCCCAATCTTCTAGCTAATCTAATAGGCACTGTCACACTGATAATGATAGTGACAATTGTGTCCCAAAAAGTTTAGCATTTTAAAAGTTTTTTTTCTAAATATGCAAATTAGGCTATACTGGACAAGTGGGTGTTAACACCAGCGATTCTCCTGAGGTGGAGCCTCCTCACAGCTTCTGACGCTGTCCAATCAGCATGAAGCTGCTTCACACAGTGTGAGAGACTGAGGCTGGAGGGAAGTGGGATCAATTCAAATAGCCATATCATGGGCTGCGGCATATGAAAAATGAGATTCTAATCTTTCATATGACACCAGGATCGCAGTTCTAGCTTTGACACAACCAGAGATATCACCAGTTGAATACAGAGTTGGGAATGGAAGCTGTATACTATATGATCACGCTGTGTTGCTGGACAGGGAAGGGGGAGAAGCTGTATGCTGATTGGACAGCATCATACAGAAAACATTACACCGCCCAGAGTGAAAAGAAAGAGTCACCTCCTATTTGGCAAGTATAGCAAATTAGCATATTTAGAAGAATGTTCATAACTTTGCAAAGAATAAACATTTTTGAAAAAGAATCATACTGTAGTTATCAGCATCATAGCGCCTAATAGAATAGGCTTTGTTCACATATCTGTCAGGGCTCCATTCCAGCATTCCGTCGGAGCTTTCCGTCGGAATGGAGCCCTGACTGACACAAACGGAAACAGTAGGTTTCCGTTTCCATCACCATTGATTTCAATGGTGACGGATCCGGTGCCAATGGTTTCCGTTTTTCTCCGCTGTGCAAGGGTCCCATCATTTTGACGGAATGAATACCGTAGTCGACTACGGTATTGATTCTGTCAAAACGACGGAACCCTTGCACAGCGGAAGCAAACTGAATCCATTGGCACCGGATCCATCACCATTGAAATCTCTGGTTTCCGTGCTTGTCTGTCGGGCTCCGTTCCGACGGAAAGCTCAGATAGAACGTCGAAACGGAGCCCTAGCGCAGATGTGAACGAAGCCTTAGTTAGGAGATAGGAAATTCATAAACCAGTGACAGATCCTCTTTAAGCTAGGGCTAGGGTTTGGATGAGGGATTGGTGGAGTCTAGGACACTATTAAGGAGGAGGGGTTATTTATGGATTTAAAACATTAAAAAAAATTGTGCTCTTCTTAAAATGTATTTATTCTACCAATTGATCATTATGTCTGAGCTGCTGCTAATTCTGTAGGCCCAGTACTAGGGTACAATGAGTTGGACTTGAAGAATGGAGTTGGGAGAGGAGTTACAGGAGCTGGCAGATCCTATGACAGATATGTGATAGAATGGCCAGTTGGTCCTGCATTGAGAACTGCAGATGTGTGGAGGGAATGGGGATTGAGGAATATGGGGTATATGTATTATAAATAAAAGTGCTAGGGACTAGAGAGTGTAACAGAGGGCAAGTAAATGTATGTCAATCTGATAGCTATCATGCTGTATTTCATAGGAAGAGGGCAATGGGGCATATTCTGAGACCGCTATCTTAGCCACCAAGAGGTACCATGGTAGGTATGTGTACCTCTTGAATAGCAGCTACCTTAGGCTCAGGTTGCTGTTCATATTGGTACTAGATACTTCCTTATTCCTCAAATATCTCATAGATAACAAGATGTAGTCATGCTAAATATAAAGTCTGTAAAAAAAAAAAGAAAGAGCCTATCAGTTTGGCTTCAAAATGTTTAATAGCCAGCACTTAAAGGAACACTAAATGTAAAACTAACTAATATCTGTGCAGCAAATAGAACGAGCTACCACTATAATGTAAATATATGTAAATAAATGTTTCTGGAGGGTCTCAGAAGTGGAAATATATGAGATAAAGCATTGATTATGAGGGCAGACATTTTTCTGGACTTTTTGTCAGTAAGGGCCTGTTCACATCACCATTGCCCTTCCGTTGAGAGGTTCCGTCAGAGGTTACGTTGGGTTAACCCGTCAACGGAAAGGCAAACGGAAACCTCAGCTTCCATTTCTCTCACCATTGAACTCAATGGTCTGTTTTGGACGGATTCCATTGTTTTGGACGGAATCAATAGCGCAGTCGATTATTGATGTACGGTGAAAGACAGAAACCATTAACTAGATTTCCGTCACCATTGAGTTCAATGGTGAGGGAAACGGAAGCTGAGGTTCCCGTTTGCCTTTCCGCTGAGGGGTTAACCCGACAGAAACCTCAGACGGAACCCTCCAGCGGAAATGAACGCTGATGTGGATACAGCCTTATACCATAAAGGAACATGATAGTCAGCCTCTTCCCAGCCCCAAAGCGCTGCTCAAAGGCACGGCACCAGAAGATAACATTTCTCTGCACTGTAAATAGACTGAAGGTTGAGAGTCCCTGAAAGTAAAGACCGGGAATGCTGTGAAATAAAATGTTAATTTCCATCACAACAAAAGAAAAAAAAAGTTACAATAATACAAAGATTTGTTTCTTGTAAATGACCTCCAGACATAATTTGAGATTATAGAAGGACACTATTTGATAGCATCATCTTATCCCTATTACATTTTAATATAACATTTACAGTTATTAGCCAAGTATGCTATTTAACTATTTAAAGTCATTCTATTTTATCTTTTAAACTAGAAACTTATACACAATTTAAGCATTTAAATATGTAAACTCCACATTACACTCTTCCATTTACAAGACTATTATGAAGTAGGTTGATACATATTTTGCCGAAGGTGATTATTGGTACAAGTGTTAATATATGTAAGTGTGGGTATATAAAAAACTAATAAAAGGAATAGTAAATACATTCATAATGAAGTTTAGTAGTGAGCAGACGTATTTGTATAGCTGCATTGTATTAGGAACTGAGGAGGAGGTCCTGCAGACTATAACCCCTAGCACCCCTCCCCCTCACAATCTGGCAGCTTTAGCACTGTGGCAAGGATATAAATCTTATATAACATTT
This sequence comes from Rhinoderma darwinii, assembly GCF_050947455.1. Lineage (NCBI taxonomy): Eukaryota > Metazoa > Chordata > Amphibia > Anura > Rhinodermatidae > Rhinoderma > Rhinoderma darwinii. The sequence goes on from NC_134689.1 coordinate 327,824,512, forward strand.
ATATTGTTCCTTTACTGGCCTCAGTATGCTCACAGGAGCCAGTAAAGCAGCTCATAACCTTCTATAAAAGAATCCAGCTATGATATGGAGGCTGAAAATGAGCCCGTAAAATATTTAAAAACCTTGTAAAACAGTTTGTTTTTACAGCCAGTAAGAACAGAGAGATGGAGGGAACTGGCTCCGGCTTCCATCGGTAGGGAATGGTGCAAAGTTTCTACGTTTCCATCCCATACAACACATTTTTTTTAGTATGGATATTTAGAGATTTAAATGAAATACGACGAGATTTTTGGACAATTTGCATTATGGGTAGGCAGTACTCATAATGGTGGTCGATAGGGCCAAGCCAGGGGAAAAGCAGAAGAGGTGCAGCTAGACTAGGGGAACAGGTTATACATATTCAGCATTTTTAGATTCATATGTGATAGTCTTGAACACTATCTTGAAGCTATAAAAAGTATTCATTATTTAGTTTCGAATTTTAATTTCTATTTTGGAACATCCATGAATCTATAAGACTTTTACCTTCTGTCTAAAAAGGAAGACAGCAACATATTGACTTTCTTTTTTCTACATCATTGGTGATTGATGGTGCTGTGACACTGAGAACCCAAAACCATTGATTCAGATGGGAATGTACATATTTCACTGTCCATTGAGCCTCAATACACGTCCACAGACAAGCACCTGCTCTTGCAGAAATTACAGCTACAGTTAGATGGCTCAGAAAGGAACGTATAATTAAAGGACTTGTCTGGTTTAGACAATCCATTTTCAAATACCCTATAAGGGCATTCAGAGTTCATAGAGGGGACTCCCTTATTCAGATCTTCCATCAATTAGCCAGAGCGTAGAGCAGCTACAAAGAGTGTCTTTCTCTGGAGGGCCCAGCACGTCCCTGCGTTGAATGGACTGCCCATTGATTTTTTATGTAATGCTTCATTTCCCCTCTCATGGCATTGCAGGTGAGTGGAAAACTTGCTGCCAAGGGTCCCCGCAGATAAGCTGATCACTGGGGGGGTTCCCAGTAATGAGACACCATGTTTTGAGTTTATTTTCAGGGGTCTCTCCTAACAAAAAGGATTGTGCAAAGAAGACAAATAGTCAAGTAGAGTCTAAAGTGCTTTTTATTAAAGTAAGGCTGCGTTCACATCTGCGTTGTGGCTTCCGTTGTAGCGTATCCATCAGAGGAGACCCCAAGAACATAAATAAACGTTTCTGTAAAAAAAAAACATTGATTTCAACGGATCCGCAAAAACGGATGCCACAACGTTGATGTGAATGAAGCCTAAATAAGCAAGCATATTATACAAACCACACTGTGCTTTACTATTCTCACAGTTAAGAAAATATTGACACTTTACCAGTCAGTACTTATGCGTGCTGATTTAGTCCCAATACTGGTGCACCACCCATGAGGATTTCTGTAATGTACAACATGTATAAAGAAAATAAGCCGGAACTACTCACATACGTCTCAGGAATCTAGTCAATGCTGGGAACAGTGGTACTATCAATGTTGCTTTACGGGTGGTGCGTAGTCCAGTGAAATCCATAAATGACAAAGTGCACAGCCCTCACCGGTATGATAAATAGCAGGCTTTGTTATAGTGCTTTACAGCAGGCATAAAAGACGGGATACATACAGTATATGTCGGTCAACAGACCATTTTGCGTCACATGATGCTTTCTCAAGGCCTCATTACTTTCATGCCTGCTGTAAAGCACTATAATAAAGCCTGATATTTATCATATCGGTGAATGCCGTGGACTTTCTTGTTTATGTATTCCTGTAATGTTACTGACTTTTTGTTGTATTTTTAATAGTAAGCTTTGAATATCAATAAACAATATAAATATGTATTGATTGAGCTCCCCTTAGTGGTAGCTGCAGGCAGTCAAAATTTTATCATTTAAAGGGGTATTCTGGTTACATTATGTTTTTCCAACTCCCATCCTAATGTGTTGCGTGGTTTGTATGAAACTCACCTGATGTGTCTCCTCCTCCCCCTTATTCAGCCCGCTCATTACCCATTCGTGCCTGTTACTGGCAAAACTGAGGGGCATGTCCAGCATGTGTTGCCTGACCGGCCTTAGACCTCTTCAAACTACAATTCCCCGCTGCACACCACTGTGTGTGGACGTTCATGAGAAACTCTGCCCACTGATTGGTTCATAGCAGAGCCTTGTAAAGCACACATTTCCAGCATCCCAACGCTTTTTTACATGGTAAGTCTAATCTTCCAGCCTACAAATAGAACAGTGCTACTTACTAGGGCCACATGCACACGACCGTAAAATCGCCCGTAATTACGGACTGTAATTACGGGCCCATTCATTTCTATGGCCAACGGGCACCTTCCAGTATGTCTATGGGAGGGTGTCCGTGCCGTAGAAACCGGACGAAAAAAATGGCACATGTCCTATTTTTTTATTTTACGGACCGTGCTCCTATTCTTTATAATGGGAGCACGGCCCGTAAAAACTGCCGGCAGCCCGCGGCCGTCCACGGCCGGCCTTGCCCGTAATTGCGGGTCGTAATTGCGGGCACGGTCGTGTGCATGGAGCCTAAGGCCCCATGCGCACGACAGTATTTTTCATCAGTAATTACGGACCCATTCATTTCTATTGGCCACGGACAACTTTCAGTATTTTTACTGATGGGTGTCCGTGCTAAAAAAATGATAGAACCTGTCCTATTCTTGTCAGTAATTACAGCAAGGACTCTCCCATAGAAGTCTATAATAGCTTCCGTAAACCGTCCGTATTTACGGAAGCATTGCTAGGCAACATGTTGATGACCTCATTTGCAACCTCCCTTTTTTGTAAGGATCTGTATGTACGGATAGAATACGGATGCAATATGGACCGTATTTACGGACACCCTTCCGTATATACTGATGAAATACGGATTGTCTACTGATCCATACTTACTGACTGCATTTCTGGATAGATGAAAATACTATCGTGTGCATGGGGCCTTACTGAATGCGTCCAAAGAGAAACATACTGTGCATGCTCGACCAGTGCTAGCAAAGAGCCTACAGATCGCAACCTAGGAAAACTGAAAGTAAATTCGGCAGCGTGAACTGTTAAGGTGATTTTTTTTATTATAGAGTCTTTTGTAATGTTGGCATATTACACAAACTTGATCTAACCAGAATACCCCTTTAAGTTTATGACTGAGGGAAAGAAAACATTCTACTACCACTGTTAATTGGAGCAATCTGCTGGCACTCATTATGAGGGGGCAGTGAGCTGGCACTATTTTTTATGGGGCAGTTGGCTTGCTCTGGTTATTAGAGGCACTCTGCTGGCATTGGGTATGGGGGATATTATGCTAGCATTGTTTATGAGGGGGCATTCCGTTAACACTAATCTCCTTTTGTCTTAAAGGGGTTCTCTGCTTTGGACAATTCCTACTTGTTAGAAGGGTCCCTTGACAATAAACTGATCACAAAGTGTCCCCTTAATGGGGGGGGGGGGGCAGAGCAATTAGCTGTAATATATTTGGAAACCTTTCTGTAAGTGTTTATTTACCCTGCAGCGCCACCATTAAGCATTACACAGTGTCCATTCATATCAATGGGCTGTCTGTGTTATACAGGACAGGTCCTCCAGAGCAAGAGACACTCTTTGTAATCGCTCTCCACTCTGGCCAAGAGATGAGGATCCCGAACAGGCACCCCCCACCCTCTATTAACTCAGAATTCCCTAAAAGGATATATGAAAATAGGTTTTCTAAACTGAACAACCCCTTTAAGGAACCAGTATTATACCATTACCATTTCCAAAGTCACACATCCATCTTGATATTCTCCAATTATCCAGACAAACATCTTCTTCAAAATCCTTCTCTCATGATATTTTACCTCTTACCCATCAATATACTCTAGAACAGTAATGTGGTCCATCTACATAAAAATCCCATCATGACCTATATCTTTCCCCCTAAAACATTATCCGTAAGGAATAGGGCAACACAGAATTGGAAGGCGCCTGTAGGAAGTTAATAATTGCTTGCATGGCTTGTAAGTCCGTTTAGAAAAGGAGTCAATGTATTTGATTAAAAGCCACCAGTCTGTGACACTTGGGTGTACTTTGGTGTAGGCAGGTTGTCATTTCATTAGAGTAAATGCATCTTAATAATGTTATAGTGTTCTTGGCAGGTACCGCTGCTCCCTCATCAATTAGCACCTTATCCGTCAAGTCTTAATAGGGATGTCGTACCATATGCTGGGCGTTTAGGCACTGAAGAGTTAAACCGGAATGCTTGTAGAGTTGTTTTTTCTCTTCTGCATTTCATTAGCAGAGCTTCTCCCCAGGGGCAATCTGAGGGGCCAGCCATCCTGCCAGCTTAATATAAGGTCACTGATTCCTCTCACCTCTGTGACCCTTGAACTTAACTGTGATGTTTGGAGATGGGGAAATGGAGGAAGGAGGGGGCAGGGAGCTTACAAAGGGGGTGGGTTAAGAGAAGGTTTACTTTGGTTTATAATACAACCACAAATAATTAAGAATATAATTTCCTGCAATCCAATCATAATAATTTATATAGTAACTGTAATTGTAATTTTACTTTGCAGGCAATAAAATAATTTTGCGTGACAGAATAATTACAGTGTATTAGATAAAATACATTAAATAAAAAAACACTCATGTGGTGTCTAGGGTCTGCCTCCAAAGAGCGTGTGTCAAAGTCTCTAAATGCCCTATATACAAGGGAAGACAGTATTCAGCCTATGAATAAACTATGCTATAGAATCACTAGTTCATAGCAAAATGAAAAGGCCAGTAACCATTTTCACAGCCAGAACCATGTTCACAGTCAGGGAAAGCAGCTACTTTGTTTTGTAAACCAATATTCACATAGTCCAGTGTCACAGTGCCCGTGGATAGAGATCAGCGAACCGGGACAACCAAACCCGGTTTCGGTCCGAACATCGGGAAAAGTTCGGTTCGCAGCGAATCCGAACTTCACCGGGTTCGGGCGAACACGTTTTGACTGAACCCGGTCAAAAATATTATACAAATCGGGAGCCACTTGTCTCTATCAATCACTGATAGAGAAAAGAGGCTGCTGATTAAAAATAAAATAAAAAGCAGTTCATACGTACCCGGTCGTTGTCTTGGTGACGAGTCCCTCTTCTTCCTCCAGTCCGACCTTCTTTCCTGACCCGGCAGCCTGTGATTGGCTGCAGAGGCCGCGGCAGCCTGTGATTGGCTGCAGCGGTCACATGGGCTGTAACGTCATCCAGGAATGTCGGGCCGGATGTCGAGAGGGACGCGTCACCAAGGCAACGGCCGGGAGACCCGACTGGAGGAAGCAGAAAGTTCTCGGTAAGTATGAAAGTTTTTTTTTTTTACAGGTTACTCTATATTCTGTTCGGAATTCACTGTCCAGGGTGCTGAAACAGTTACTGCCGATCAGTTAACTCTTTCAGCACCCTGGACAGTGACTATTTACTGACGTCGCCTAGCAACGCTGCCGTAATGACGGGTGCAGACATGTAGCCACCCGTCATTACGGGGGCTCATGCACACGACCGTAAAAACACCCGTTATTACGGGTCGTAATTACGACCCGAAATAGCGGGCCCATAGACTTCTGTTAGCCACGGGTACCTTCCCGTTTTCTCACGGGAAGGTGCCCGTGCCGTTAAAAAGATAGAACATGTTCTATTTTTTTATTTTACGGGCCGTGCTCCTACACTTTATAATGGGAGCACGGCTCGGAAAAACGACCGGCTGCCCGTGGCCGGCCGTGCCCGGCCATGCTCATCTCCTGAAATACTCTGTGCTGCCTTAAACTCTGTGGACAGGTCAGGATCCTGTTTCTTTTAAATGCTGCTGGGGAACCCGCTCGATCCACTATATAAGGCTGCGCTACAGTGCTTGGGAATAAGTGACTGGTGCAGAAGAGGATGGAGGCTCAGCCTTATATAGTGGATCGAGCGGGTTCCCCAGCAGCATTTAGAAGAAACAGGATCCTGACCTGTCCACAGAGGTTAAGGCAGCACAGAGTATTTCAGGAGCTGAGCGTGTGGATCTTGTGCGGGGTGGTGACTTGCCAATCATGTGAAGGTGTTATTGAGGACAGGAGTGGAGGAGAGGTAACAGACTGAGGGCTACGTAATGGTAAGAGCAGAGTTCACAGCAGCACAGAATATTTCAGGAGAGGAGCGTGCAAATGTTGAGGCGGTCACGTGACGTGCGTGACCGCCACTACAGCCTGTGATTGGCTGCAGCGGCGACATGGATGAAACGTCATCGCTGGAGGCTGGACAGGAGGAATGTAAGTATGAACGTATTTTTTTTATTTTTTTATTACATTAAAATTGTATTTTCCGTGCGCCGAGCATGGTACTGTCAAGGTTGCTGAAAGAGTTAGTGTAGCCCATTAACTCTTTCAGCACCCTGGACAGTACAATGCTCGGTGCACGGAAATTACAGGTTCGGTCAGAACTAGTTCGAATCGAACTTTTTCATGAAATTCGGCGAACTTCGGCGAACTAGCCGAACCGAACTTTTCATAAGTTCGCTCATCTCTACCCGTGGATAGTGAGACTGCCGCGGGGTCAGAGGAAGATTGTGTGAACCCACTTTGTCACCAAGAGATTTGATGTAGGGCTAAACCGGGGGGGACGGAGGCAGGAGTCTAAGGGTACCTCAGGTAATCAACCTTTAACCCCTATACATGGATCTAGACTTCGCTACAGGGGAACCCCAGGTCGCTACCCCTAGAGTAGTCTCTCTTGCTGATGGCCAACGTAAACAGGCATAGAAGCAATTCTAAAGACAGTATATAGGATCAGGAATAGCATAGATTAGGGCAGGCGGCAAACTGGCGCGGTTGGTAGAACAAAGGTACAGGGCGGCAGAGGTTTGTTACGGGGCACTAGCAATATTTTAGGACTGGGGGCAGGCAAGGACAGTCAAAAACTACAGACAGAGGTCAATTACAAGAAATCCAACAAAGTAATCACAGTACCATCCAATGCACTGCTTGAGTTGTGATGGTGACTCCAGTCAAAAACTGCTATATATCTTTGTTGAACTTGTACTCCATATTACATCATACTCAATACTACTCATTCTACAACCCCTTCTTGATACTATACAAGTGGATATGCTCTATGGGTAACATATGTAGTGTCCACAACCTACCAGAGATAATAGTTTCTCCTCCACTTTACAACACACATAGAAGGACAGTAATGACATTAATAGATTATTTTTTGTTTACTAGAAACTAGTTTTCTAAGTCTATACCACCCTAACTACCCAACTTTAAGAGCAAAAACCCCATCCCTACGTTTTTTGCAATTTGGCCTCAATACAAATCTATGTTGCCATCTTATTTATTACCCCAGTGCCCTCCGTTGGGACTTTTAGCACAGTTTCAGTTTGTCTTAAGAAGAAATAAAACACAGGGATATGATTTATTTAGTGGGAATAGAAAGCCTATAATTTCTGTTTCTGATTAAGAGGTCGACTGAGCTGCTCCATGTGACTGGATCAGTCCCAGATAAAAGACATTTGTCAGGTACTAAAAGGAAACCTGCATTAAAGAATCAAACTCAGGCAGTGGAGCAGGCCATAACTCACACATCACCCTGGGCAACAGGGACCGAGTTAAAAGTGAGGGCTCAGGAACCAGGACCTGAACGGATGTGACCTATGAACAGAGACCCCAAATGCAGGACTCAAGTAACAGAGCAGATGGATAGCCTGCTGGTTATTGTTAAGTTCCTCGTGTAGTCGCTGTGAAGACCACTATATATTTGTACATACTCATAGTGTAAACTCTTACTACAAATGAATTCAGTGTAACAATTTTATTAACAAAAAGCTTTGTTTCCTAAGTGATAATTAATGAATAATAAATTTCACAGTATTCTGCTGTTATTGCTTAGCGGTTATTAATGTTTAATTATTATTGGTGAATATTAACCACTGAGTAGATCTTACAACCCGTAGAAGCTCTATCAAATTCTTGGTTCTCTTTATCTCATGATAATTCTTCCCAAACAAAATATATATTGTTCGGGGAAAGTCATATATATTGTATTAGGACAAAAAGCCCACCATAGTTATTTACGTCAAATAGGAGGAATAGTAAAAAAAAAAGGAGAGAAAAAGAAGAAAAAAAACAGAGGAGAAGTAGGTGAGGGTTATTCTATTTAAGAATATACCTTTAAAAAGATCATTACTCTTAAGCCAATAGCGCCCACTTCTTCAGAAATTCCCCCAGACTCCTATTGTCTTCTTTATCAAGTGAGAATTGGTGTTGAAAATATGAGTTAACATGTAAAACTATATTTTGTATAATCGATAGTTTATATTGATTTCAAAGCAATTGACCTCTAAGCTGCACTCCTACTCGAGACACCCCTTATCTAGCCTTTATAGGAACCATCTCAAATTTTAAGTGGAACAGAGCCAGATCTGGATTTAGGAGTATTTCTTTCCCTAAAAAAAAAATTCTGAAATAAACTTGTGGGGCTCTACCAAATAAGAATAGATTTTGGAACAAGCCCACCACGTATGTATAAGGTCTTCATCTTCTCCACACTCCCTCCAACATAATCTAGACCATTAAAGGGAACCTGTCATCCACATTATGCTGTCCTCACAGGGACGGACAATTATTTAAAGACAAACACGCTGATTTTAGTGGTCTGTCATTTATGCACTAACGTGAACCCTTTTATGAGTACTTACATTCAAAGTTCGAGCACAGCCGCCAGAGATGAGTCTGACGGATTCATGAGCTGACATTAGTTCTGCCCACTTTCTGCTAGTTCCGCCCACTCTCCTCTGATTGACAGATGTCTACCTATGCACAGTAATAGTAATATGCACATCAGCACATAAGTGACAGACTGCTGAAATCAGCGCGTCTGTCACAGCATTATGCCGTCCTCAGTGAGGGCTATGCTGAATGAGAATGACAGGTTTCCTTTACCACTTTGGATCGTCGATGACACCACCTTAGTTGATTTTTTTTTTACTAATTCAATCTGGTTTATGTATCTGTAGATTGTTTGGAGGGGAGCTTGATCCAAAAAAATCTAAAGGTTCCATATCTATCTATATGGACTTTTAGAGCTTGTATAGCTCATTTTAAATTATTTGTTTCCTGATTCTTACGTAACATTGATAGCTCACACTAGGTAATTAATGTGGTAAACTGGTGGAAAAGCTGAAAATCAGGGTTCGAATTTGTCATGTGCACCATTCAAGAGGATGAGCCTACAAATTGGGTATACGTTTTACTAGAAAGATTACTACTAGTTCTACCGCAGCCTATGGAGACCAATGTGATCTTCCATCTTACTGAACTCATCAACATGATTGATACTTTTTCATCTCAATTTGAAGAGTTTAATAATTCGGTGTGGGTCATTGTGTGACCATATGCGCTGGTTTATCTTGCTAGTTAGCCCATGGATGGATATTACTGAGATATTGCATAAGTGCCTAGTAATACCAGGCAACAGTGTGAAGACCTTTTATATGTAATTCATTTTTATGTTGATAGAAAATATATGTGTGGGACACTATTGGCTGTTAGGTGTTTATAGCGTCTGACTTGCTATCTGGAATTTTCGGTGCACAGTGGGTCTGCCTGGCAGACTTGTATCAACCCACACACACACTTTGCATAGTGTGTGCTTTAAAATGTTAGGGCGAATTTAAAGGGAATGTGTCATGTATTAAATTTTTGTTTCATTAATTAGATTTAAGTCTGTAGAAAAAGAATAATGTGCTATTTTTAAAAACTTTCCTTGGGGGCAGCCATATTGGAGATACACAATTTCTTCCTGGATTTTCTGTATAGACAGTGTGTGCTTTATGGCAGCTGAAATGAATGAGAGTTAATTGAGAAAGTAATGTAATAGACATCAGGGTGTGATAGGGACGATACCTATGGAGCATTATCTGTGTATCCTGCCTTATCTAGGCCTCCAGCAGTACAATAGAGCTGTCATTAACTCACCTACCCTTTTGATGATGAGTTTACTCTGCTCATTCTGTCCTATTCTATACAATAAAGCTGACAAGTGAGCTATATAAAACAGGATAACTGCATAAAAGAATAAAATAATATCAAATAATAAAAAGATATACTGTATGTTTTATAATAAAAACCTGATTTAAATAATATGTAATTTTCTGATGGTACATTCCGTTTAAGTCCCAGAATAGCCCATGTATTATGTAGAGTTCTTCTATAAAGGGGTTGTCCCATAACAGTTAATAGCTGGGGGTGAGAGAAGCTGAACCCGCAGGGGTTGTCTTAATCAGAACTTCTTTAAAGGTGTATAATGAAGTACCCAGAAACAAGGGATGATTGTAATGACAGGAAGGAGGTGAAGGGAAAGTAAGCCCTAATCTACCCACCGCCCTGTCCCTGCCTACTTGCAACGACCCGCCCTAGGCGACGGGGTACAACTGGGCGGCGGTCCCTACGCTGTCTAAGTGCACGGGAGAACAAACAGGGAACACACAAGGGAAGGGGCAGTAGCCCACGGAACGCCGCGAGGAAACGGAGCGGTGAATGAATAGTCAGGACCAGGATGAAGTGGAGTATACCAACGTGAGCACGGAGAAGGAAGCAAGCCAGGGGCAAAGCGAAGCAGGTTAAGCGGAACTGCAGCAAGGCAGAAGCACGGCAGAAGCAGGCTGGAGCAAGCAGCAGTGGGGCCAGGAATCCAGAAGAATTACAAGCACTGAGAAAGAGAACACGGCAGGTAATAAAGGACAGGGGGCAGAGCTAACTCCGACTGACCAGGCCGCGATAGGCTCTCCCACTCCTGAGCCTGCCACCCTGGTTGGTGGGAGACGGTGTCAGTCTAACAGGTCTGGCCTCAGGTGTGGATTGATTAATCCCAGGAGTATACCTAGACGTAGTACCTGGCAGATCCCTAACAGTACTCCCCCTTTTATGAGGGGCTACCGGACCCTTACTAAGAGGACCCGGTTTAGTAGGGAAGAGAAGGTGGAACCTCCTGATCAATACCCCAGCGTGAACATCACGGGCAGGTATCCAAGTCCTCTCCTCCGGCCCGTATCCTCTCCAATGGACCAGGTACTGGAGGGAGCCCTGGACCATCCTACTGTCCATAATCTTGGCCACCTCGAATTCCACCCCCTCAGGGGTGAGAACGGGAACAGGAGGTTTCCTCGAGGGGGAGCAGGACGGGGAGCAGCGTTTGAGGAGGGAGGCATGGAAGACGTCATGTATGCAAAAGGATGGGGGCAGCTCCAGACGGAAGGATACAGGGTTGAGGACTTCAATGATCTTATAAGGTCCAATAAATCGGGGAGCAAACTTCCTGGACGGGACCTTAAGGCGCAAGTTCCTGGACGACAACCAGACCAAATCCCTGACGACAAACCGGGGGTTAGCAGAACGTCTACTATCAGCCTGAATCTTTTGTGCGCTCTGGGACGCCTCTAGGTTCTTCTGAACCTGGGCCCAGACTGTGCACAGTTCCCGATGAACATCCTCTACCTCAGGATTATTGGAACAACCAGGGGAAACGGAGGAGAACCTTGGGTTAAACCCGAAATTACAGAAAAACGGGGAGACCCCTGACGAGTTACTGACCCGGTTATTCAGGGAAAATTCAGCAAGGGGAAGGAATGAGACCCAATCGAATTGACAGTCAGAGATGAAACACCTTAAATATTGTTCCAGGGATTGGTTAGTCCTTTCCGTTTGGCCATTAGTTTCGGGATGGAAGGCGGAGGAGAAGGACAGATCAATCTCCAACTTTTTACAAAAAGCTCTCCAAAATAAGGAAACAAATTGTACCCCTCTGTCAGAAACTATATTGACTGGGGCCCCATGGAGACGCAGGATGTGTTTCACAAACAAAGAAGCTAACGTCTTGGCGTTAGGTAGCTTCTTAAGGGGCACAAAGTGGCACATCTTGCTGAAGCGGTCTACTACCACCCACACCACCGACTTGCCCTGAGATGGGGGCAAATCGGTGATAAAATCCATGGAGATATGGGTCCAAGGTCTCTGGGGAATGGGCAAGGAACGTAGTAGGCCCGCAGGTCGGGACCTAGGGGTTTTGGACCTAGCGCAAACCTCACAAGCGGCGACATAAGCCCTAACGTCTTTAGGCAACCCAGGCCACCAATAGTTTCTGGTAATGAGGTGTTTGGTGCCCAAGATGCCAGGATGACCAGATAGAGCGGAGTCATGGTTTTCCCTGAGTACCCTTAGCCGGTATTGCAGGGGAACAAACAGTTTGTCCCCAGGGACGTTCCCGGGAGCTGAACCCTGATCAGCCGCAATATCAGAAGCTAAATCAGAATACGTGGCAGAAACGATTATACCAGGGGGTAAAATACAAGCAGGATCCTTCTCGGAAGGAGGATTGGCCATGAAAGTACGTGACAGAGCATCAGCCTTAATATTCTTGGACCCAGCCCTATAGGTAACCAAGAAATTAAATCTGGTAAAGAATAGTGCCCACCGAGCTTGTCTAGGATTAAGCCTCCGGGCCGATTCTAGGAAAACCAGATTCTTGTGATCCGTAAGGACCGTTACCTGGTGTCTGGCCCCCTCCAGGAAGTGCCGCCACTCTTCAAAAGCCCATTTAATGGCTAGAAGTTCGCGGTTGCCAATATCATAGTTACTCTCCGTGGGCGAAAACTTCCTAGAGAAGTAAGCACAGGGGCGGAGATGGGTGAGGGAGCTGGTACCCTGGGACAAAACGGCCCCCACTCCCACCTCGGATGCGTCAAACTCCACAATAAATGGCTCCTCTTGGTTGGGCTGAATCAGCAAGGGGGCCGAGATAAAGCACTTCTTGAGGGTCTCAAAGGCCTGGACGGCCTCAGGGGGCCAATGGAGGACATCAGCACCCTTGCGAGTAAGGTCCGTAAGAGGCTTAGCGACGACCGAGAAGTTGGCAATAAATCTCCTGTAATAGTTGGCGAACCCTAAAAAACACTGTAACGCCTTAAGGGAGGCAGGTTGGACCCATTCCGCCACAGCCTGAACCTTGGCAGGGTCCATGCGGAATTCATGAGGAGTGAGGATTTGCCCTAAAAATGGTATCTCCTGTACCCCAAAGACACATTTTTCAGTCTTAGCAAACAGATTATTCTCCCGAAGGACCTGGAGCACCTTCCTGACATGCTCCACGTGGGAGGACCAGTCCTTGGAAAACACCAGTATGTCATCAAGGTACACAACAAGAAAATTACCCAGGTAATCTCTCAGGATTTCATTAATAAAATTCTGGAAGACAGCAGGGGCATTACACAACCCAAAGGGCATGACCAGGTATTCGAAATGACCCTCGGGTGTGTTGAATGCAGTTTTCCACTCATCCCCCTCTTTGATGCGGATAAGCTTATATGCCCCCCGTAGATCGAACTTAGAAAACCATTGGGCTCCCTGAACCTGATTAAAAAGATCCGGAATCAAAGGAAGTGGGTACTGGTTCCTTACGGTGACCTTATTCAGGTTACGATAATCAATGCACGGCCTAAGACCACCATCCTTCTTCCCCACGAAGAAGAAGCCAGCACCTACAGGAGAAGTCGAGGGGCGAATGAAACCCTTGGCCAGGCATTCTTGGATATACACCCTCATAGCTTCACGTTCAGGACATGAAAGATTAAATATCCTACCCTTAGGAAGCTTGGCACCAGGCACCAAATCGATGGCGCAATCGTAATCTCTATGGGGGGGCAACACCTCGGAGGCCTCCTTAGAAAACACATCGGCGAAGTCCTGAACAAACTCCGGAAGCGTGTTTACCTCCTCCCGGGGAGAAATAGAGTTAACAGAAAGACATGACATAAGACATTCATTACCCCATTTGGTAAGCTCCCCAGTATTCCAATCAAACGTGGGATTATGCAACTGCAACCAGGGAAGACCTAATACCAGATCAGACGATAATCCCTGCATCACCAGTACAGAGCACTGCTCCAAATGCATGGAGCCAACCAGGAGTTCAAAAACAGGAGTATGCTGAGTAAAATAACCATTAGCAAGGGGGGTTGAGTCGATACCTACTACAGGGATAGGATAAGGTAAATCAATACAAGGCATCTTTAGAGACATAGCAAATTCCACAGACATGATATTAGCAGATGAGCCAGAATCCACGAAAGCACTGCCTGTGGCAGACCGGCCAGCAAACGAGACCTGAAACGGAAGCAAAATTTTATTGCATTTCACATTAACGGGAAATACCTGTGCGCCCAAGTGACCTCCCCGATGATCACTTAGGCGCGGAAGTTTTCCGGCTTTTTATTCTTGCGCCTGGGACAGGTGTTCAGTAGATGCTTGTCGTCCCCACAGTAGAAGCAGAGACCATTCATTCTGCGAAACTCCCTACGTTGTCGAGGGGACATGGAGGCCCCGAGTTGCATAGGTACCTCCGAGTCCTCCGTGGAGGGGCGAGGAGACGGGACCTCGGGGGGAATCGCAGGGAAGTCAGAGGGGAGCACATTGAAACGTTCAAGCTGACGTTCCCTGAGACGTCGGTCAAGTCGTACTGCTAGGGCCATAACCTGGTCAAGGGAGTCAGAAGAGGGGTAGCTAACCAGCAGATCCTTCAGGGCGTCAGATAATCCTAACCTAGACTGGCACCTTAGGGCCGGATCGTTCCACCGAGAAGCTACGCACCACTTTCTAAAATCAGAACAGTATTCCTCAACCGGTCTCCTACCCTGACGTAAGGTCACCAGCTGACTCTCGGCTAAAGCAGTCCTGTCAGTCTCGTCGTAAATGAGTCAGAGGGCAGAGAAAAAACGATCAACAGAGGAAAGTTCAGGGGCGTCAGGAGCCAAGGAGAAGGCCCACTCTTGGGGCCCTTCCTGGAGTCGGGATATGATGATACCCACCCGCTGGTTCTCGGAACCTGAGGAGTGGGGTTTTAGGCGGAAATACAGTCTGCAACTCTCCCGGAAGGAGAGAAACGTCTTACGGTCCCCTGAGAACCGGTCAGGTAACTTGAGGTCGGGTTCTAGAGGTGAGGTGAGGGGTACTACTAAGGCAGCATCACCCTGGTGACCCTCTGGGCCAGGGCCTGGACCTGTAGGGAGAGGCCCTGCATCTGCTGGGTCAGGGTCTCAAGGGGGTCCATGATAGCGTCAGCGTAGGAGAATGGTAGACTAGGTATGGGCTTGTAATTATGTAATGGCAGGAAGGAGGTGAAGGGAAAGTAAGCCCTAATCTACCCACCGCCCTGTCCCTGCCTACTTGCAACGACCCGCCCTAGGCGACGGGGTACAACTGGGCGGCGGTCCCTACGCTGTCTAAGTGCACGGGAGAACAAACAGGGAACACGCAAGGGAAGGGGCAGTAGCCCACGGAACGCCGCAAGGAAACGGAGCGGTGAATGAATAGTCAGGACCAGGATGAAGTGGAGTATACCAACGTGAGCACGGAGAAGGAAGCAAGCCAGGGGCAAAGCGAAGCAGGTTAAGCGGAACTGCAGCAAGGCAGAAGCACGGCAGAAGCAGGCTGGAGCAAGCAGCAGTGGGGCCAGGAATCCAGAAGAATTACAAGCACTGAGGAAGAGAACACGGCAGGTAATAAAGGACAGGGGGCAGAGCTAACTCCGACTGACCAGGCCGCGATAGGCTCTCCCACTCCTGAGCCTGCCACCCTGGTTGGTGGGAAACAGTGTCAGTCTAACAGGTCTGGCCTCAGGTGTGGATTGATTAATCCCAGGAGTATACCTAGACGTAGTACCTGGCAGATCCCTAACAATGATAATTATTGGAGATATCATTGTGTCATTGACCCTGACATGAAAAATTGTCATTAGTGTTCTGGAATGTGTACGTCTGCATTCATTCTTTATATGCCAAGCTGGCACATGGAAGCTAGTCTGTAAACTTTGGTGTTGATCTGCTGCTGTGAATAGAGGATCATCTTCCTTCAAATTCCACTGGCACATCAGACTGTGGCTCCTGTATAAAGAACTGGGCTGAATTTCCGCCTCTGTGAACTTTCCGCCAGAAACTGAAATAACAGGTCACAATCTTTCCTAATGAGAATTCCTTGATAATGATGGGATGTTTGTAAGCCTCTTATAATTAGGAATAAACAATTGAAGATTTTCTTGCCATATAAAGTTTTTTCAGTTTAAAACTAACTGCCCTTGCCTTTTTGGGGTATGAAAATTTTGAATTCAGGGGAAAATGTTAAACTTGATGCTCTGATGACAGTATTCTATGTATGTGTAGCACTTAACAAGAAGAATTCAGAAATGTACAGGACAGTAAAATGTAGGTATTTGTAACCTTTCATAGGAACCAATACACATTCTGATTTAGTATACAGGTGACTAATAGTAATCTATAGGGTAATTGCCTTACTATGTGAGAAAAATCTGATGCAAAATTGTTTGTTCCATCCCATTGGATAGATTTGGTACCCTACGCATATTAAATATAGCAACCATAATAGGGGTGTGAAGACTTAAACCCTAACACAAAGGTTCTCATTAGCTCCTTAACTAGACATTATAACTTTGCTTAGTTGGTGAAGGGTTAAAATCCTACCATCGTTCTTCCTAATCATATTAACTGACTCATATCATTGCACCAAACTAAGTTTGCCACAAACTATCACTTCTGTCATAAAACATAATGAGTTGTCACAAGCTCAGACTCCAAATGAGCAAGTGAGTGCATCAAAGGGAAAGGGGGCTCTGCACAGGACAGGAAGGGGGCCCATTAATCTTAAAGGCATAGAGGTGAACTGGGGGGATGGGAGATGCTGGAGGGAATTAAGTCTCAACCAGTGTTTCCGCTGTAATAATAGATTGTTGGTAAAAAAAAATATTCTGCATTTTTGTATGATTTTTTTTTTTTTTTTTACACGTGGTGGGGTGATACCTATGAATTACCTTTCGCTTAAAACGAAGCCTCCTTGTGCTGGGTAGATCTTGTATGGAAACCGTTAGATAACTTATTGGACAACTTCACCGGATAAGCCTATTGACATTACAGGTTTCATTTATCTTTTCAGATTCTTCCGCACCGATGTTTTTAGGATTATTTTTCTGTATAGTGCTTTCATAATTCGTCATGATTCGTTTTTTTTACAGGATTTGTCATTTAGTCCTTCTTCATATAGGTAGAAATGGAACTAAAAGTGTTGCAAACAAAACAATATCCACTGAAGCAGCAGTATACTTGCTTGTGATGACTTACTGGGGACTTGCAGAGGTCACAACTCCACAAATACTAACATCTTAGTTTTTTTGTATAACTTTTTACAAATCCACCCGTTCGATACCTTGACTGTTCCAGGCACACCAGACTATCAGATATAGTGTATAGTGAACATATTTATTATTTATAGCCGGATCTTCTATTGTAGTTTAGTCATTCTCCATTATCACACTGATTAAAAGGATGGCATTGGTGCTGAGTACATAAAGCCGGTAATGATGTGTAGAAAGAAAAATTTTATTATCCCTATTTTTACATTTTATTTTGACACCTGCAATGTAAATATTTAAGTGTTGTAGCAGGGGCGTTAACACCAATTTTGCTCGAGTACACACACACACACACACACACACACACACACACACACACACACGCACACACGGATGCTCAGTCAGTTCCCTTGTAACAAAAAACAAACAAAAGTGCCTGCCACATACCTCACCCCTTAGCAGTGTCAGACACATGCCCCCTCAAATACTATATGTCAGGTGCATTCCCATTAAAGTGCCAGCCACATGTCTCCAGGGTCGGCCCTAGCTGAGGGATAAGACTCATTAGCCATTCCTGCTGAAGGAGATGCCACAATGTCCTGGCAACGGGGCTTGTGATCAACATAAATCTTAATGTTAATTGCATCACAGTTTTTTTTTAAGCATTGTACAGCCCTGCTGTCAGATAACTTTATGCCTGGTGTTTTTATTTGGTCACTGAATTCTGGTGTTACTTTTAAGGCTATGTTCACACGGGGTCTTTTGCCGAGTTTTTTGACGCGGAAACCGCGTCGCAAAACTCGGCAGAAACGGCCCGAGAACGCCTCCCATTGATTTCAATGGGAGGCGTCGGCGTCTTTTTCCCGCGAGCAGTAAAACTGCCTCGCGGGAAAAAGAAGCGACATGCCCTATCTTCGGGCGCTTCCGCCTCCGACCTCCCATTGACTTCAATGGGAGGCAGGAGAAAGCGTGTTTTCTGCCCGCGGCGCTCAATGGCCGCGGGCGAAAAACGGCGCGATCATTGCTATTCACACGGAGTATTTTGGGGGAGGAATATCTGCCTCAAAATTCCGTTTGGAGCTTTGAGGCAGATATTCCTCCCCCAAAATACTCCGTGTGAACATAGCCTAAGGGGTTATCTCATAGAGGGGGATCCGTCCGGCTGACCACGGCTTCCTAGGCAAAATCAGCCGTTTGCCGGGGGGATTGGAACCAGTCTAAAAGTGGGACAACCCCTTTAAGCACTGTCTCGTGATATTTACTGTATAGTTTATAAATACTACAACACTGCATAGTATATTATTAAATATTTGGACCCCAGACCTAATAACTTTGCTTTGGGCCTCAAAAATGCCAAATCTGCCTCTGCACACAGCAGCTTGGTTTATAAAGTTGAGCTAAATGTTTATATGAAAAGTTAAGAAGGGAATGCCAAAGAGAATCATATTACAAGTAGTACTGATCATAACAATGCATTCGTAGGATCAATATGATGACTGGTCCAGTATTGGATGACGGCGCTTCCTAAAAATAATAATAAAAAGTCAATAATGAAGAATGAATATACTAATCGTAAAAATGATTGCGGCTTAATGCTGATATTTTAGAGGGTTTAGGTTGGGTTCACACTGAGTTTTTTGCAAGCGGATATTCTGCCTCAAAATTCCGTTTGGAAGTTTGAGGCAGATTTTCCTCCCCCTGCACGCCGATTTTCGCAGCGTTTTTCATCCGCGGGCATAAAACTCAGCGAAATACGCTTTCTCTACCTCCTATTGATGTCAATGGGAGGTCAGAGGCGTAAATGCCCGAAGATAGGGCATGTCCCTTCTTTCTCCCGCGAGACAATTTTTACCGCTCGCGGGAAAAATACGCCTCCGCCTCCCATAGAAATCAATGGGAGGCATTTTCGGGCCGTTTTTGATGAGTTTTGTGGCGAGGTTTCCGCGTCAGAAAACTCTGTGTGAACCCAG
This sequence comes from Rhinoderma darwinii, assembly GCF_050947455.1. Classification (NCBI taxonomy): domain Eukaryota; kingdom Metazoa; phylum Chordata; class Amphibia; order Anura; family Rhinodermatidae; genus Rhinoderma; species Rhinoderma darwinii. The sequence continues at coordinate 327,843,701 of NC_134689.1, forward strand.
CCTTAAATTATTAAAGTAACAAGTTATATTTAATCTGTTATGTTACTGCTTTTGACAACTTTAGCTTCTGGAGTTTCCCATTGTAAATATTTAATGTAGGGTCCTCCAGACTCCTACATGAATAATCTCTGCTAGCACTCAGATTTGTAGAAAGTGGCAGATTGAGTTTGGTCAGATGTTTAGTGATAGTCCTAGTCATCCGAGGTACCATGCCGGATGTCTACAATCTTGAAAATGGTGCATGTGGCATATAATATCTTGCTTAAAGTGCTAGGCAAGTTAGACACAGCTTGTCATACACCACTCCATGACTAACAAACATGTACGCCAATATTTTGTGCTAAAAAACAGGAGACGTCTTTTGTAAATCGGGTGGATCTTATGATGCCTTTCAGCCATGCCCCATTCATTTTACTCTTTTCAAAACTGCCAAAGTAGATATAAAAAAGTTCAGCAAAAACAAAATAATACGTTTATCACATGCTCCTTTTTGTTGCGGCATGTTGCAAATGCCCAATTCTGGGGCATTATTCTTCATAAATCTCCTTCGTTGTCACCCTAGACTGAGAGCACATGATTATATATTATTTATATTCCATTGTTAAATACCAGGCATAAATGGCTTGTACCAAAATTCGGGAATTTGTACAGTCAGCACAACATATGGGCCAAGCTGGCACTGGAAAAGTGGTCGGAAGCTTTGGTGTTGATCTCCTGCCGCAAACAGAGGATCTTCGTCTGCCACATACCACTGGCGCAACAGACAGTGGCACCCATACAAAGGACTGGACTGAATTTCCACCTCTGTGAACTTTTCTTCAGAAGCAGAAATAACTGAGAGGCCACCTTAAAATCCTTCCTAATGAGCAGCCTTAGATAATGGCGGGATGTTTTTAGCTGGGTGCCAGCGTGATGCTTGGGTCCCTTTTGCCTGTAATTACATTCCTTTGTTGTCGAAGCCTAATAATGCCTTGCATGGTGACCCATAAAATCATGCATCCTCTTTGTCTCGCACTAATCCTTTTAGATTTCATCTTGCCTATAAATGGTGCCATTATTTGATGTCAGCGGCTCATGCTCAAGATCCTGACAGGTTAAATCTGCTCAATGTGCCCCAACCCGTGGATGCAAATAAGCAGTAGGAAAGAGGAACCATGTCCCTAGTTCATCTCCAGCCAATTTACTCAGCATGTGTTTATAGAACCACTGACTCTTCATGTTAATCTGCAGATGTCATATAAAAGCTTTGCTAAAGGCAGAGATTCTAAAAATATCCAAAAGAAAAAACATATTACTGTACATTTCTTCCACAGATTGAATGGTGGAGATTTATCAATAGTATGGTAGGCTTCATGCCAAATTGATCAAAATGATACATGTGGCATGAGGCGTGTAGCTCTGTAATATGGCACATGGCACAATCCGACAGACAAAACTCTGTATGCCTGCATATGAAATAGAGCAACTATTATGGCTGCGTACAACTCTAGTGTGCATGAGCTTAAGACACATAATACATTACAGTTTGAGAATAAAGAGTAAGAGGGCAATCTTTTGAGGCTCAGTAGATGACCTGGGGTGGATATTCAGGGATTTCCCTACCAGAGAGACTAGTTCTAGGCATGCTGGGAATCTATTAAGCAAAACTTAGCTGTCAGTGGACATGATTACGTCAGCCTACAGTCTGTCAATGGACTCCAGACTATGGTTTTGAAGGATAATAATGGAAAATTTGAAATCCAGCCCTTATTATGGGGTCATCCCTCAGGTAATATGAGCATTTTCCACAACATGTGAGGGAATTGCTATTTTGGAAGTTGTCTGATATAAACTTTAAATGGCTACAATGATGGAGCTTTTTTCTTTGTTTTTTCAATAGGAGATCAAATCTTAATTTAATTAACAATATCATTTTAAAGAGGTGGTAGAGAATTAGAAAAAATTGTCAGCTTTTTTTTTTTACCTCCAGAAAGCTGCACTCTTCTCCATGAGCTGTGTCTGATCTAGCAGCTTAACACCATTGACTTAAATATCGCTGAGCCGCAATACCAGATACAGCCCATGGTAATATTTTGGAACATCCGCACGCTATAAAAGAAAAAAACAAAGAAAAGAAGTGCGAAAATTTACCCGCAGTTTGTATTCCAAGGACATGTTCAGACGTGGCGGATTTGCTGCAGAATTCCAATGCGGACAGGCCGCAGTGGAAATCCGCAGCAGACATTTTGTCCTTTGGTTTCTATAGCTTTTTAGTTAAGTTATTTCAGAAATTGTGGTGTGGAATTTACCTTCAGCAGCATGCACAGTCTGTTGAGAAGGAGCAGTGAACTTTCAGACTTTGCAGTGCAAAAGCTAAAATCTACAGCAAGTCCACTGCTAAATCTGCCTTGTCTGGACGAACCCTCATATATGCAAATTTTGCGGCAGATTCGTTGCGTATTTGCCGTGAATTTGCCGCAAAATCCGCAGTGGAAAATTTCCGCTACGTCTAAACGTGCCCTAGATCTGCAGCATGTCGATTTCTCTTGCGAAAACCCTGCAGAATTTTTCGCATAGGAAATCTGGTCGGAAATTCTGCGTGTGGACGCACACTTACTGAGAAAAGGCAGACAGTCTTATACAACCCATTTAGATATAATGTTAAAATAACACATTTTTCTCTTATCTGGACACCTATTAATGTCAAACGCTTTCCAAAACAAAGGTCTTTCCATGTACACATTGTGCTAATCTTGTGGGAGGGAACAGTAGGAGGAGGATTTGCCGTCTTACAAATATAAATAACAGGTTTTTGTCCTTGACATTTCTCCCCCCCCCCCCAGTCCGCACATTTATTGTGTCATCTTGACCTCCCCTAGTTAACAAATGAACGTTCCTCTATGTCAGCATTATGGAAAGTAACTAGTGATGGCCTGGATTAAAAATAATGATAACTAATGGATTTATCGTGACCCATATTGTATCCTGTGTCACAGTTTATAGTGTAGTATACACAGTTGGTTGGTTTTTACTAGATTGTACATTATCTTAATTTTTTTTGTATAATTTACGATACATGTATAATATTTATTTAAATCCAACCATCATTTTGTTAACCCCTTCCTCCCTTTGATGGCATAGCACGCCCCTGCACACAGTACCATCAGCAGGATCGGCTGTGACATTGGCAGCCACACCCTGTACTTTGAATTTATGCTGAGTGGTTTATAGGGAAACCTGTGATGCCATTGATGATGTCACAGGGATTTCCTGCGGCAGATAAGGTTTGAGGGCATGCGGAGAACACACAATCTTGATCTGTGGCCTGGTCTAGGTTTCTACTAATGAGATGCAGATCTGTCGTTTGGCATGAATGACTTTACAAGACTTCACCCTACAACGACCCAAAAAAATCCAACACAACAGATCGACTTTTCCACAGATATCTGTCTTCGGTTGGCATTTGTCATCCTCATGTCATGAAAAGGCTCCGAAAGTCGTCAGAAATTAGTCTAAATTGGCCTTTTCGGCCATCCAAAATCTGTAGTGTGTCAGCGTAAGCCCTAATGGTCTAATATAACTAAATATAATAAATTATAAATATAAAAAAACACAAATAAAGGCGATAAGAAAAATAATAAAACATTGAAAAAAGTAAAAACGACGCAGATTTCTCCAAATCCACACACAACAATATTAGTAATATGTGATACAAACGCATTTTGCATGGTCGTCAGGTGCCACGTGTCAGACAGAACAGCCTTACACAGCCTTATCTGCTCTTGTGTTGTCACTAAAAAATATTTGTATTTGGAAGATTATCACACATGGACTGTCTAAAGTTAACACTTGGGTAGAATAAGAATTGTAAAAACAAATTCACCTTTAGAGTGCAGCTTTGCAAAAGGGGAAATTTAACTCAGGCATCAAGACTCTAAACACCCCCCTGTTACGAAAAGATTAAAAACCTGTGTGCTTACAGCTGCTATTTTGTAAGTCCACAGTGAGGAGCCTGTGAAATAGTATCTCCGCTTCCTGGACCACTGTGAGTGTGACTTGGGGGGATATTTGGGTGAACTGCAGTATTCCCTTTAATTCTCAGGTTTTCATTTGGGTAATTAGACTGGGATTGTGACAAAACAGGAAGGAATCCAAGTAAAAACGGAATGATAAGGGACTAGAAGCTGTAATGATGCGCACAGTAAATAGTGATTATTCATACATAAAGTATTCAATGATAACTATAAAGTATTATCCATTCTACTGTTCTGTATTTGTAAAGATAGAAAATAGGCAATATTTTTGGGCATTTTTTTAGCAGTTTCTTGTGGTTTGGAAACTCAACTATAATCATAAAGTAATCTGCTAAAATGTTAACACCCCACCCATCTCCTCCCATCATAGAGATGTGGTATACAAAATCAGCAATAGAATCATATGTGGACTCTTTTGGTACCAATTGAATGCTCTTTTTCAATATCTGGTGTTTTCTCTCATTAAAGAGATCGGAATAAAAGTGGGGGAATGGCATAAAACAATAAAAGAGCCACCCCCTCCTGACATATGCGCAGGCGTTCCAGCGCAGCCGCTCGGGTGCTCCCCGGCGCTCAATGTTGACAGTGTTGCAGCGATGACGTGCCCATATACCCATGTGATTGATGCAGCCATTCACTGGCTTCAGCGGTCTTGTCCTGTTTCTTTCACACGGAAATAATTCAATGTGCCGTGTAAATAAAAAGTGTTGCCAGATTTTCTCATTGAAGTCAACGGAAGGCTTCAAAATGGTTCCAAAAACGCTTGCTTGCCATTTTAAAAAGTTTTTGCGTATTTTCATACCATTACATATTTAAGCACACCTCAAAAACTACAGGTATTTAGGTACAGTAATTTAAACATCAGCAAAAAAAGCTCTAAGGGCATGACCACACATGGCGGAATTCCTCCGCAACTGTCCGCATCAATGCCGCACAGAATCTGCGTTGCAGATTCTGCAGCGGATCTGCACAAAATGTGCAGAAAATTGATGCGGACTGGCCGCTGCGGACTGCAGGAAAAGTGCTTCTCTTCTCCCTATTCAGTGCAGGATAGAGAGAAGGGACAGCACTTTCCCTAGTGAAAGTCAAAGAAATTCATACTTACCGCCCGTTGTCTTGGTGACGCGTCCCTCTTTCGGCATCCGGCCCGACCTCCCTGGATGACGCTCCAGTCCATGTGACCGCTGCAGCCTGTGCTTGGCCTGTGATTGGTTGCAGCCGTCACTTACACTGAAACGTCATCCTGGGAGGCCGGACTGGAGACAGACGCAGGGAGTTCTCGGTAAGTATGAACTTATATTTTTTTTTACAGATACATGTATATTGAGATCGGTAGTCACTGTCCCGGGTGCAGAAACAGTTACTGCCGATCGCGTAACTCTTTCAGCACCCTGGACAGTGACTATTTACAGACGTCTCCTAGCAACGCTCCCGTCATTACGGGAGCCCCATTGACTTCCTCAGTCTGGCTGTAGACCTAGAAATACATAGGTCCAGCCAGAATGAAGAAATGTCAAGTTAAAAAAGCAAGACGCATCCGCAGCACACATAACATGTGCATGACAGCTGCGGACTTCATTGCGGAAATTAGAATCTCCATTGAAGTCAATGGAGAAATTCCGCCATGAGTCCGCCACTGCTCCGCAACAGACAGAGCATGCTGCGGACACCAAATTCCGCTCCGCAGCCTATGCTCCGCAGCGGAATTGTACGCATCGTGTAAACGAACACTGCTAAATTAAAGTGAAAGTCAATGGAGAAACGGCTCCGCTGCGGATTAACGCTGCGGAGTGTCCGCAGCGGAATTTAAGTGAAATTCCGCCATGTGTGAACCCGCCCTAAAAAGTGTTAAAAAAGCTTAAAAATACCCGTGCTCATTAAGACAGCATGCATTTTTATACAGGTACGCAGCAGATCTTTTCTGCCTACAAATTACTCTGTGGGAACATACCCTAGAAAACATGCTCGCTTAGCTAAGCCAAACGTGCATGTGTATGAGGCGGTTGGGAGGAATAGCTGTCAGCCGATTGAGTGTTTGGCCAACAGCTATCTAAAGTGTATGGTCCGCTTTACTCTCAATTCATGTTTCCTATCAGGGGACATTCAAGCGTTAAGGCAGTGCCCAATGGCCCCTTGGCCCATGTAGGGCTTACCAAAAAAATGCAAGTAATAATGGCTTCTCTGCTTCAATTTGTTAATCTGGTCTAGTGCCTGGTACAAGGCCTATGACACTTTAATGCCCGGGGGCTAGACCACTCTCAGTCTGCCATGATAGTGTGGCATGATGGGAAAAAGGATTCTGTGTGGTTCTCTTAAATAGTACCACATATGATAGGCTACGATATAATTACAATCATTTAGCAAATTGTCCCAGAATATTCCTTTACAAAAGGCAGATCTAGTGTAGTAACATAAGCACTTACCTGCTGCCTGCACTCTTGCCTTGCGACTCACTACAGTCCCAAAACGATTTTGTGCCACACAGTCATATTCACCCTGGTCAGATGATCCATCCTCTTTCTTGACATGGAAAAAAGTAATATAGAGGGAGCCATTGGGAAGTGGAAACACGTTTTCCTCATTCCACAGAGAAGCACCATTCTTCCGCCATGTGATAGTAATTGGCTGGACACCATCTGCAGAGCACAGTAGGGTGACAGGCTGCCCGGGTACTGCCACTTCATCACTGGGCTCCGTTGTAAATGCCAACTCGACTGAGTCACCTAGACCTGAGGGTAAAGAAAACACAGCCAATATTAGCAAGGATTTTGTGTGCTCAACATAGTTTCATATTCCATTTTTACATTTCTAATCCACAATGACAAGAGCGACTTGCCATTTTTCTTTGACATTTAAAAAAATTGGGGGTTCAATCTGATGCGTATAGCCTGCATTTAGGCCAGGTTCACAGCTGGCGCAAAAATAATCGCATTTGCAAACAAATGGGTACAATTTTAAGCTTATTAATATTCTCACAGCAGGCTTCCATGAGGAAAAATAAATGGTTCATTTGTTCCAGATTATATTCACTATTTAAAACTAACAATTTATAAGGCACAAGTCCTCGTCCCCATTATACTTACGGATGGGAAATTAGACATTGGAGACTATACTATTGAAAAAAAATCTTTATGGGGTGGAATTAGAAAAAAATCCTGATTCTTCCATTGTTTTTTGGGGTTTCATTGTTACAGTGTTCACAGTGCGGTAAAAATGACACGTTAACTTTATTCTGCTGGTCAATATGATTATGGTGATACCAAATTTATATCTTTTTTAAGATGTACTACTTTTACAAATAAAAAACAATTTGTTAAAAAAACATTCTGTCGCCATATTCTGAGACCCATGTATTTTTCTGTCAATGGAGCGGTGTTGAGGGCTGGTTATTTGCGGGACAAGTTGTAGTTTTCCATGGCACCATTTATTGTACCGCATAATGTACTCGGAATCTGAAAAAAAATTATTTGTGGGGTCAAATGGGCAAAAAACAGCGATTACACCATTTTGTGGGGGGTTTTGTCTTTACAGCGTCCATCAGGTTGTAAAAACGACATATTCACCTTATTCTACAGGTTGATACGCTTACGGTGAGACCAAACGTATATGTTTTACGTTTTACCACTTTTAAAAAAATAAAACTATTTGCTAAAAAAAATAAATGTTTTGTGTCGCTATATTCTGAGAGCCATGACTTTTTATTTTTCCATCAATTTAGAGGTGTGAGGGCTTAAATTTTGCGGGGCGAGCTGTAGTTTTCACCGATACCATTTTGGAGTACATGCGACTTTTTGATCACTTTTTATTCCTTTTTTTTTTAGAGCTAAGGTTACCAAGAAACAGCAATTTGCATGTTTTATATATATATATATATATTTTTTTTTTATGTCGTTCACCGAGCGGGTTAAATAATGCTATATTGTGATAGTTCGGACTTTTACGGACGCAGCGATACCAGTTACGTTAACTTTTATTTTTTTAACATTGCTTTAGGGAAAAAATGGGAAAGGGCATTTTTTTGAACTTTTAATATATATATTTTTTGAAACATTATAAAAATCTTTATTTAACTGTTTTTTACTTTTTTTATTAGTCACCCTAGGGGACTTAAAGCAGCGATTGTTGGATCGCTTGCATGATATACTGCAATACTAATGTATTGCAGTATATCGCGATTCTGACGGAGGCAGGGCTTCAAATGAGTACAAAGATGGCAGACCTTTTAAAATTTCAGTTTTTATTCCAATTTAAGCAAAATACAAATACACAAAACACAGAGAACTGTGTCAGACCGACCCAACAGTAATCGGAAACAATTACAAACAGAATATACATGACAAAGGGCACAATCCAGCAGCCATATTCGTGATACGAGCACCATTTTCTAAAACTAAATTCATCATCAGAAACATGACTTAGTACATATAAACGATTGAGAGAAAAAAAAAGGAACCTTATGCTGATCCAGGCTAGGACCAACAAGACATTTAGGAAGATTGGTGGAGAAGAAAAGTGGGGGGATATTCTCTATCCCCTTATGATCATTTGGGAATACAGTACACTATCAGGTGTCAGCAGGGACTTATAGGCTTTCCGAGGATTGAAACCGGATCTAAGAGGACCAAACTGTGAAGAAAGTATTCCGCAGCGATGTAGTGAGCTCCTCCATCCTCATGATATCGTCCACTCTATGTAACCATGGCACAATGGCCGGGGCAGCGTTTTTTTTTTTCCATAGGACAGGGTCACAGGCTCAGGCGAAAATTAGATATTTTAAAAAAAACTTTGATTCACTTTTTTTAATACATTATTAAAAATGTTATTTAACTGTTTTTCACTTTCTTTTAGTACCTCTCGGGGACTTAAATAAGCCATCATTTGAACGCTGGTATAATACACTGCAGTATCTATGTATTGCAATGTATTGTGCTATCTACTACCTCCTATTAAGTCCTGCTTCTGGCAGGGCTTAATAGTGGCAGAAAATTGGCAGACATGGGGTCCCACATTAGGCCTCCAGACTGCTCTGACAAACATAAGCACCCAACGTTCATGATGTGACCGCGGCATTTAACCTGCGGCCAATGAAGCTGATGCAAGGACTGCCGGCAAAAAATGCCACGAAAAATGGCAGAAACGAGCGCTGCAGGTTTTCTGTAAGCATACGGTTTCAAATTGGATTTTTATTAGTCTGCAAACGTTTTGGTTATTTTCAGTTCCGCTCTCAGCATTCAGACTGTGCACGATTGGGATTTATATCATATAAGATCTGTGGAACAGAGTACGTTGAATTATTTTTGCTTAGGATTTGGGATTTTCCAGTGACATTATTTCCAGTGCAATATACATATACACATACAGAAGAATCTTTTTTTAACACGACCAATAACTACTCAGCATTCCCCTCCCCCACCAAAGTGTTGACTTTCTGTAACAAATTTCTAATTTTCCTCATTTGCAGCCCGTCTTATCTAAAAACAACAGATGTATCTAGTGCCACCCACACTACCACAATGCCCTGCAGACACTATTATTCAGACTTGGTCCTGCTGTGAATTGGTCTTCATGAGTCCCGCAAAGACTATATAGACTCTTATTGTGAGCCGTGTCATTTCTTGACTTCTATTAGCACCTATTACAGTTTCTGCATCAGTTACTACAGTATTGTTTAATATATATTATTTATATTTAAAATTTGTATGTCATTTTTAAGTAATATAAAAAAGATCCATGTTGTATTGATCCGTAATATAGCACTCATCGCCCGCTATTGGCACACACTGAAGCTTCATGTGCCTCCGAATTTAATACAGAGTTGTTTTTTTCTCACAGATTTGGTGAGAATCCGCAAGAAAAAAATTGTGGCAAGCGCCATAAGATTCAGTATTCTAGAGATATTGTCCCCTCGTAGCATTGTTTCTGGGGGATGATACACTTCCCCATGGAGTCACCATTTGGGGTTTCCCAGAGTCTGTGTACAGGGGCCCTTATGAAGACAATACAGTAAACGGATGACCGCTAATAAATATTTGTTTTGCAAAGTATAAGAAACTAGGCATCATCTTGCTTTGTAATATATTCTATTGAGAATCAGTTGCTAAGCTGTGATCTAAAGGACTGCCACTGTGGTATAAGGTTTGCTCACATAAACTTTGTCCTTAAACTCAAGACACTTCTATGAACATATGGACAAGACATACAGTATATAAGTAACCATTACTTCCCTTTGCCCATTCCCCCTTCCATTCTGCAGTTTTCATGATCAGAACCAAATTTTTATAGAAACTGTATTACAAAGTGGCATTTCTTAATTATGTTAAAGATTTATATGTTAAAAGTTTAGATCTCCTATAAAGGAAGAATCCATCTTTCTTATAGGAGATAGAGCACTTGTTATTAGGGTGTTTATGAATGAGTCTATGAATGTGTCACCACCACGTAAGCCTTCTCATGGTGGAGACGATAGGATTTGTTTATGCTCCTTATCAAATCAAATGGTTCACCGATCCTTTCCATTTGATATGTGCAGGACAATCACAGTTCAGTTATAGATGCCCCAAAAATAAGGGCTCTTTCTGGTATCAGATTCCCTATAAATTAATAAATGTTTAATAGAATATGACAAATGTCTATAAGGCCTCATGCACACGACCGTGCAGTATTTACAGTTGGTAAATACTGCACGGACGGGCCGGGGAGTGTCACCTGCATTTGCGGACCATGCTCACAGTAACAAGTACAGGAGCCGGGTCCGTAAATGCAAAAAATAGGACTTGTCCTATTTTTTGCGAGTCATTTCTACGGCCTGGACACACACCCGTTAATATATATGGGAAGGTGTCTGTGGCCAATAGAAATGAATGGGTCAGTATTTTATCCGCAATTACAGATCCATAATTGCAGATACAAATTGTGGTTGTGTGCACGATTCCTAAGTCTGTGTTCACATCTGCGTTCGAGGCTCCGTTTGGAGATTCTTTGTAGGGAAGAAGGTGTTTGTTCTTATGTGTCGGTGATGTATAAATCGGTTTGGTCATCATATGGTTGTATAGATCAAAAACGGAATAAAAATTATTTAAAGAAAAAAATACTGGAGCATGCTCCACTATGTTTTCCAGTAAAATGGTCAAAACCTGGCAGAGGCTGTTAACGTCAATGGGGTCGTTGGTGTCCTTCATGTCACACATCCATCACAGCATTGAATTCCGTCTTTCTGCTTCTATGACGGACCAGAAAAATGGAATTCTAACACAGATATGAACAGAGCCTTACTCTATCTGTTGGATACATCTCTGTTTATAAACAGCTCAATGAGACTAACATAGTATCAAAAATGAAGATACTTTGAAACTAATACGCTAAAGTCATCTGACATTACTCAAGTCTTCACCAGGCACTTGGCCTACTTAAAAAGACAGTATCATGTCTCATTGCTTTTAGAAAACACTTATCACAATGTAACTGTGAAAATGTATAAGGCCGGAGACCCAAAGAGCTTCCTGTCATCATCGCGGCGCTCTATTCGTCAGCAGGAGGATTCCCAGTAGCTCACACAGTTGCAAGTTATTGAGTTACACAGATAATTCACGGATGGAATTCCAAGATTTTTCTCACCAACGTTCTGATTTTTCCCAGCTGCGGCTCACGGACACTCCACCTGTTTTAATAAATTAGTGACTTTCATCCTTCCTTTGGTTTCTATGTTTTTAAATCTATTAACTCTTTAGTGACACATAGAAATAAGACCACAAGTGTACTGATTATATTGTGTCATGACCCATTGCTTCAGGTACCGCCAGGTCCTGATAATCTCATTCTGCTTTTTAGCTAAATGTTCTATAAACAAACTAAATTCCCAAATACATTTATTTTTAATCTAAATAAGAAAATAATCAATGCAAACTTGTGAACGTAAAAACTATTTTGGTTTCTATAGTATAGACTAAAAGGTCTTAAAAATATCTTGCCCAATTTCCACTTCCATTTCTGATGACTTTCCAGAATTTGAGCACTGTAGTTGAAATATTGTGTGGTGGAAGTCACAATGGTGGGTACTGTAAAAGAGGGACTATATACTGTGTACCAGTGGCGGACACAGACTGCAAAAGGCCCCTGTGCAGATAATGTGCCAGGGCCCCCCCCCCCCCCCCCACCCCGCAAACTTCTCATGGCCGACGGTCCGCTTTCAGCTGCATCGCTGGGTCTCCTAAGTGACCCAACAATGCAGCACTAGCAGCCGGGGCGTCACTAAGGCTGGGTTCACACACACACTATTTACGGACGTAATTTGGGCGTTTTAGCATTGAATTACATCCGAAAATGCGGCTCAAAAGCGTCGGAAAACATCTGCCCATTCATTTGAATGGGTCTTACGATGTTCTGTGCCGATGGTCATTTTTTTTTACGCGCCGCTGTCGAAAGGCGGCGCGTAAAAAACTGCCTGTCACTTCTTCAGATGTAAATGGAGCCGTTTTCCATGGACTCCATGGAAAACCAGCTTCAATTACTTCCATAATGGACGCAGCAAAAGACGCCTGCACATGCCATTACGGCTGAAATTACGGTGCTGTTTTCTCCTGAAAACAGCACAGTAATTTCAGCCGTAACAGACGCTGCCGTGTGAACATACCCTCAGGGCTTAAAATGTCCGGGAAATAGCCCCAATACATATGTGTCCGCCCCAAAAAAAAGTGTGTGTATAGGAGACAGCATAGCATATCTATAGCACTACGACCCTATAAACTATGGATAGGATTAGATACAGTGGCTGAGCAGACAGTATCACACATGATAGGATTAGATACAGTGGCTCAGAAGGCAGTATCACACATGATAGGATTAGATACACAGCTCAGCAGACAGTATCACACATGATAGGATTAGATACAGTGGCCCAGCAGACAGTATCACACATGATAGGATTAGATACAGTGGCTCAGCAGACAGTACCACACATGATAGGATTAGATACAGTGGCTCAGCAGACAGTACCACACATGATAGGATTAGATACAGTGGCTCAGCAGACAGTATCACACATGATAGGATTAGATACAGTGGCTCAGCAGACAGTACCACACATTATAGGATTAGATACAGTGGCTCAGCAGACAGTATCACACATGATAGGATTAGATACAGTGGCTCAGCAGACAGTATCACACATGATCGGATTAGATATAGGGCCCAGCACAGTATCATACATGATTGGATTAGATACACAGCTCAGCAGACTGTATCACACATGATAGGATTAGATACAGGGCCCAGCTCGCTGACATTGCGGCTCCAGCGCTGGACCCAGGAAAGGTAAGAATAATAATTTTGCTTCTTTATGTGTTACTGATTATTTTTGTGTGTTTGTGTTTTTTTTACAGGTTCGGTTGTTGGACTTCGGATACGAGGACTTCAATGACGGCGTTTTTTTTATTCTCAATAAAATGGTTAATGAGGGTTGTGTTTTTATTTCAATAAAAAAAATTTCTATGTGCTTGTATCTTTTTAAACTTTATTATCACCGCCTTAGTAATGGCCGCTGGCTGATTGACAACCTCCATTACTAAGGCGAGGCTTAATGTTAGCCGGTGCAGAGTCTACACTAACCCCCATTATTACCCCGGTACCCACCGCCACCAGGGGTACTGGGAAGAGCCGGGTACAAACCAGTACCCGACCAGCTGTAGTGACGGGCAGGCACCGGGGTGGCCGCAGGCTGGTAGTATTAGGCTGGGGAAGGCCAAAAACAGTGGCCCTTCCCACCCTTGTAATGCTGCCTGCTGCTGCTGTGTTGTATCTGGCTGGTTATGAAAATTGGGGGGGACCCGACATCGTTCTTTCCAATTATTTTTTAAATGACGTGGCGTCCCCCCCATTTTCATAACCAGCCAGATACAATAAAGCAGCAGCAGCCTAGCATCACCAGGGTAGGAAGGGCCACTGTATCTGGCCTTTCCCCTCCTGATAATACCAGCCTGCGGCCACCCCAGTGGCCGACCATCACTACAGATGGTCAGGTACTGGATCGTACCCGGCTCTTCCCAGCACCCCTGGTGGCGGTGGGTACCGGGGTAATAAAGGGGGTTAGTGTTAGCCTCTGCACCGGCTAACACTAAGCCCTGCCTTAGCAATGGATGCTGTCAATCAGCCGGCGGCCATTACTAAGGCGGTAGTAATATAGTTTAAAAAAAACCACAAAGACATAGAAAAAATATTTTATTGAAATAAAAAAAAAAAACACAACCCTCATTAACCATTTTATTAATAAAAAAAAAAGCTGTCATCGAAGTAGTCCTGGAATCCGCCGTAGTCCAACGACCGAACCTGTAAGAAAACACACAAAAAATGATTAGTAACACATGTGTTAGGGTATGTGCACACACACTAATTACGTCCGGAATTGACGGACGTATTTCGGCCGCAAGTACCGGACCGAACACAGTGCAGGGAGCCGGGCTCCTAGCATCATAGTTATGTACGACGCTAGGAGTCCCTGCCTCGCTGCCGGACAACTGTCCGGTACTGAAAACATGATTACAGTACAGGACAGTTGTCCCACAGCGAGGCAGGGACTCCTAGCGTCGTACATAAGTACGACGCTAGGAGCCCGGCTCCCTGCAGTGTGTTCGGTCCGGTACTTGCGGCCGAAATACATCCGTCACTTACGGACGTAATTAGTGTCTGTGCACATACCCTAAGGCTTAGATACAGGGCCCATGTGTGATACTGTCTGTGGGACCCTGTATCTAAGCCTACCACAAGGTAGGCTTAGATACAGGGTCCAGCAGACAGTAATCTTATACAGTATAAGATTACTGTGTGCTGGGGCCCTGTATCTAAACCTACAGTGTGGTAGGCTTAGATACAGGGCCCAGCAGACAGGATCACGCATGGGCCATGTATCTAAGCCTACCATGTGATTGGCTTAGATACAGGGCCCAGCAGACAGCATCACACAATCTGTGATCCTGTCTCATGGGCCCCCTAAGCCTGCTACATCGTAGGCTTAGGGGTTGTGCAGTCCCTAAACATTGATGGCCTATCCTCAGGATAGGCCATCAATAGCTGATGTGTCGCCCGGGACCCGCAAATCAGCTGTTTTGAAGGGGCCGCAGCACTCGTACGAGAGCTGCTTCCCCTTCATTTCACTACTCGCCCACACTGTGAATCGCCGAAACCGATTCACAGTGTGACCGGAATGAAGTGACAGGAATGAAGGGGAGCAGCTCTCGTACGAGTGCTGCGGCCCCTTCAAAACAGCTGATTGGCGGGTCCCAGGAGTCGGACCCCGCCAGTCAGGGCTATCTTACCTTCCTCTTCGGCCGCGGCGGGAGTTCTGTCGTCTCGATGCTGTGCGCGGCGCATAGCGCTGTGACGTCATGTGCTGCGCACAGCGCCTGACGTCAGGACCTCCGCTGCGATCCGGAACCAGGAAGGTAAGTAAAGTATGTTACTATAGTAACAGGGGCCCGCGGCCCGAGTTACTATAGTAACTTTTTATTGATGTGGTGCGGGGGGCCGTGGGCCCCCCTGGCTTCGGGGCCCGGTCGCAATTGCGACCGCTGCGACCCCTATAGCTACGCCAGTGGTCCACGGGCCTCTGTCTCAGTCCTCAGCATCGCGCAGCTGAGAACTGAGTCGGCCAGCAGAGGAACGGGCCCCCTTCCCACGCGGGGCCCTTGTGCAGCTGCACCGGCTGCACATGCGGTATGTCCGCCCCTGCTGTGTACTATACTGTATGAGTGTGATGAATGTTATTTCTACCAGTAAGCAGCCCATGTGGCCATAATGGGACCAGCAGCAAAAAGGATACCGACACTAATTCTCCCACTGTGTGATGGTCTACCTAAAAATTGGACATACACATTAGACTTCCATCGGCCGAACCTGCCCCCTCTGGCAGGGCCAGCCAACCAGCCAACCACCTAATGTTTATTAGATGTTCCGCAGATGTTCATTCGGCAGATGTTGAGTAACAAAACGAACAAGTGATGTGGAATTTCAACATGCCCAATACTTTGTTCTCAAGGGAAATATACCTCCACCAGAGGAGACATTGGCTTATTCCCCTCTCCCGGTTTATAACACACAAACACAAACCGAGTGTGCATGTGTATTGGGAGCTTACGAGAAATAGCTTTTAGTCAAAAGCTATTGAAGATGTATGGCCACCTTATCCATCAATGTATATTGTTGGAACATCCATCAGGTGAACCCTTGTCTATATGCCCTACTAGGGCATATGGACATCATAGATGGTAATCCCCCCTCGAAACCCCCCTCCATGAGCTAGAGCGGAGAGTCACAAAGTATCAGCGACTCCTGCTCTGACAGACCTGTCCTCTTCAAGAATTACATAGATGGCCATTCATTTGAATATACGGCATTTGTAGTATGGCCCCAATCATAACTGCTTATCACCAGGATGAAACAACACTTTCAAGTGGTAAGCAAAGTAAAAAGGCAAGGGAAGATTAATTTCCAATGGGGAGTTTACTGTAGAGTCAATATGAATTTATCACGCACTATCAAGCTTCAAGAAAAGTAAAATTGGGATTTATGTAATTTTTGTGTACGAGACCACAATGAACAGTAAACCATGCAGAAAATGCAGAACTGTTATACAGTTAGGTACAGAATTATTTGGACAGTGACACAATCTTCATGATTTGGGCACTGCATGCCACCACATTGGATTTGAAATTGCAACAACTGAGATGCAATTGAAGTGTAGACTTTCAGGTTTAATTCAAGGGGTTGAACAAAAATATCCTGTGAAACGTTTAGGAATTACAACCATTTTTCTACACAGCCGCCTCATTTCAGGGGCTCAAAAGTAATTGGACAAATTAACATTATCATAAATAAAATGGGTTATTTTTAAATACTTTTGTAGAGAATCCTTTGCAGGCAATGACTGCCTGAAGTCTGGAACCCATGGACATCACCAAACACTGGGTTTCCTCCTTTGTGATGCTTTGCCAGGCCTTTACTGCAGCTGTCTTCAGTTGTTGCTTGTTTGTGGGTCTTTCTGCCTTAAGTTTTGTCTTAACCCCTTAAGGACGCAGCCTAGTTTGGGCCTTAAGGCTCAGAGCCCATTTTTCAAATCTGACATATTTCACTTTATGTGGTAATAACGTCGGAATGCTTAAACCTATCCAAGCGATTCTGAGATTGTTTTCTCGTGACACTTTGGGCTTCATGTTCGTGGTAAAATTTGGTCGATATATTCAGTCTTTATTTGTGAAAAATTGCAATATTTAGAGAAAATTTACAAAAAATAGCATTTTTTAGAATTTAAATGCATCTGCTTGAAAAACAGACGGTTATACCACCCAAAATAGTTACTAGTTCACATTTCCCATATGTCTACTTTAGATTGGCATAGTTTTTTGAACATTATTTTATTTTTCTTGGACGTTACAAGGTTTAGAACATAAACAGCAATTTCTCATATTCTTAAGAAAATTTCAAAAGCCTTTTTTTGAAGGTGCCAGTTCAGTTCTGAAGTGGATTTGAGGGGCCTATGTATTAGAAACCCCCATAAAACACCCCATTTTAAAAACTAGACCCCTCAAAGTATTCAAAACAGCATATAGAAAGTTTTTTAACCCTTCAGGCATTTCACAGGAATTAAAGCAAAGTGGAAATGAAATTTGCAAATTTCATTTTTTCTGCTGAATTTCAATTTTATTCAATTTTTTTTTAGTAACAGAGAAGGTTTTACCAGAGAAACACTACTAAATATGTATTGTCCAGATTCTGCAGTTTTTAGAAATGTCCCACATGTGGCCCTACTGCGCTCGTGGACTAAAACACAAGCCCTAGAAGCAAAGAAGCACCTAGTGCATTTTGAGGCCTCTTTTTTATTAGAATATATTTTAGGCAGCATGCCAGGTTTGAAGAGGCGTTGAGGTATCAAAACAATGGAAACCCACCAGAAGTGACCCCATTTTGGAAATTACACCCCTCAAGGAATTCATTTATGGTTTTTGTTATCATTTTGACCGCACAGTTTTTTCACAGCACCTATTTGAATTGGGCTGTGAAATGAAAAAAATGATATTTTTTCCAATAAAATGTCATTTTTGATCAAATTTTCTTATTTTCACAGGGAACAACATACCCCATTTTGTTGCCCAATTTGTCCTTAGTGCGGCAATACCCCATTTGTGGTGATAAACTGCCGTTTGGGCCCATGGGAGGGCTCAGAAGGAAAGGAGCGCTATGTGTTTGTTGGAGTCCAGATTTTGCTGGATTGGTTTTCGGGTGCCATGTCGCATTTGCAGAGCCCCAGAGGTATCAAAGCAATGGAAACCCACCCGAAGTGACCCCATTTTGGAAACTACACCCCTCAAGGAATTCATTTATGGTTTTTGTTATCATTTTGACCGCACAGGTTTTTCACAGCACCTATTTGAATTGGGCTGTGAAATGAAAAAAATTATTTTTTTTCCAATAAGATGTCATTTTTGATCAAAATTTCTTATTTTCACAGGGAACAACATACCCCATTTTGTTGCCCAATTTGTCCTTAGTGCGGCAATACCCCATTTGTGGTGATAAACTGCCGTTTGGGCCCATGGGAGGGCTCAGACGGAAAGGAGCGCTATGTGTTTGTTGGAGTCCAGATTTTGCTGGATTGGTTTTCGGGTGCCATGTTGCATTTGCAGAGCCCCAGAGGTATCAAAGCAATGGAAACCCACCAGAAGTGACCCCATTTTGGAAACTACACCCCTCAAGGAATTCATTTATGGTTTTTGTTATCATTTTGACCGCACAGTTTTTTCACAGCACCTATTTGAATTGTGCTGTGAAATGAAAAAAATGATATTTTTTCCAATAAGATGTCATTTTTGATCAAAATTTCTTATTTTCACAAGGAACAACATACCCCATTTTGTTGCCCAATTTGTCCTTAGTGCGGCAATACCCCATTTGTGGTGATAAACTGCCCTTTGGGCCCATGGGAGGACTCAGAAGGAAAGGACCACCATTTGGCCTACTGGAGCTTTTCTGGTGCTAAGTCATGTGTGCAGAAGCCCCTGAGGTACCAGTACAGTTGAAACCCCCGAGAAGTGACCCCATTTTAAAAACTACACCCCTTAAGACATTCATCTAGAGGTGTAGTGAGCATTTTGACCCCACAGGTACTGTGTAAAAGATAATGCGCAGCAGATGGTGCAGTGTGAGATTTGCAATTTTATATATGTATATGCCATTTCAGTGTCCGATATAGTGTGCCCAGCATGCGCCACCGGAGATATACACCCCTTAAATTGTAATGTGGGTTCTCCTGGGTACGACAATACCCTACATGTGGCTGTTATCAGCTGCCTGGGCATACGGCAGGGCTCAGAAGGGAAAGATGAGGGGGGTAAGCTGTGCGGAGTGCATCAGGGTAAATTAAAAATCAAGGGATGTATGATACATTTTAAAACAATCTTTTATACAGAGCCCTGGTTTTTCGGGACACGTGTCACATTGGTATATTGTGTTCTTCCTTATCCCCCTCTTATAGCAGACTCTGCACCTCTTTTGACTCTTTCCCTTTCCACCGGTTTGGGGACCTTCTCCTGGAAAGTGTTGCCCTGGTACGATGCGTGTGGCCTCGCTTCCAGAAGTACTGGGTGCCCCCCCTTCCTGGTCCCTAAAGATTAGATCTTGAAATTCCAGGAAAGTTCCCCTCTGGCCTGCACATCGACGTAGCACATACGCATTGTACAAAGCCATCTGTATGATGTGCCCGGCCAGCTTCTTATACCACACCGCATGGCGCTGTAGGGCTTCAGGACTTGATTTGACAAGTCCATCCCTCCCATGTACCTATTGTAGTCCAGGATGCAGTCTGGTTTGGGGGTGGCCTTTCCTTCATATATCCTAAACCTGTAGGTATACCCTGATGCACTCTCACAGCTTATACATCTTCACGCCATACCTTGCCCTCTTACCTGGCAGGTACTGGCGGAATTGAACCCTCCCTTTAAAATGTACCAGGGACTCATCAATAGAAAAACACTTCTCGGGGGTGTATGCTTGGGAAAACCGGGCACTGGAACGGTCTAATAGGGGTCTCCGTTTATACAAACGGTCAAAACTGGGGTCATCTCGGAGTGGGCACGGCTCATTATCAGTATAATGTAAGAAGCGAAGTATTGCCTCATTTGTTTATTTTTTTAGGTTCCAGTTCAGTTCTGAAGTTGCTTTGAGGGGCCCATATATTAGAAACCCCTATCAAACACCCCATTTTAGAAACTAGACCCCTCAAAGTATTCACAACAGCATTTAGAAAGTATATGAACCCTTTAGGTGTTTCACAAAAATTTAGAGCAAAGTAGAGGTGAAATTTACATTTTTTTTTTGTCAGAAAATCCTCTTTATACCATTTTTTTTATAACA
Source organism: Rhinoderma darwinii (assembly GCF_050947455.1). Classification (NCBI taxonomy): domain Eukaryota; kingdom Metazoa; phylum Chordata; class Amphibia; order Anura; family Rhinodermatidae; genus Rhinoderma; species Rhinoderma darwinii. The sequence continues at coordinate 327,864,109 of NC_134689.1, forward strand.
CAAAAGGATTTATCAGAGAAACGCAACTCAATACTTATTGCCCAGATTCTGCAGTTTAGAGAAATATCCCCCATGTGGCTCTCGGGCGGTAATGGACTGAAGCACCGGCCTCCGAAGCAAAGGAGCACCTAGCGGATTTTGAGCCCTCTTTTTTATTAGGCACCATGTCCGGTTTGAAGAGGTCTTGTGGTGCCAAAACATTGGAAACCCCCCAAAAGTGACCCCAATTTGGAAACTAGACCCCTTGAGGAATCCATTGTAGTTTTTTTTTGGGGTGCATGCGGCTTTTTGATCAGTTTTTATTCCATTTTTAGGTGGCGTGGTGACTAATAAACAGCAATTCTACTATTGTTTTTGTATACTTTTTTTTTTACAGCGTTCACCGTGCGCTATAAATGACATATTCACTTTATTCTGCGGGGCGATACGATCACGGCGATACCAGATGTTTATAGTTTTTTTTTATGTCTTATGGCGTTTGCACAATAAAATACGTTTTGTAAACAATCATTCACTTTTTGTGTTATCATATTCTAAGAGCCATAACGTTTTTATTTTTCAAGCAATAAAGCCGTGCGAGGACTTATTTTTTGCGTAACGAACTGTATTTTCCATCAGTACCATTTTTAGGTACATGCGACTTTTTGATCTCTTTTTATTCCATTTTTTGGGAGGTGAAGTGACCAAACAATTGTGATTGTGGTACGGTTTATTAATATTTTTTTTTACGGCGTTCACCGTGCGGGATAAATAACAAAATAATTTTGTAGCTCAGGCCGTTACGGACGCGGCGATACCAATTATGTATAGTTTATTTGTTTGTTTATATATTTTTATTAATAATAAAGGACTGATAAGGGAAAAAGTGGGACTTTTACTTTTATTACTTTTAAAACTTTTATTTTCTTATTTTTACACATCTTTTTTTAACTTTTTTTTTACTTTATTACTTTGTCCCACTAGGGGACATGAGGGCAGGAGGCCCTGATCGCTATTCTAATACACTGCACTACATGCGTAGTGCAGTGTATTAGAACTGTCAGCTACTCACTGACAGCAAGCATAGTGGGTCCTGACGTTGTCAGGACCCACTAGGCTTCCGTCTATGGCATAGCCGGACGCCATTGTTTGGTGTCCGGTTGCCATAGTCACCATCGCCGGCCGCTATCGCGTAGCAGGCCGGCGATGGCAGCTTAACCCCTAAAAAGCCGCGATCTCTATAGAACGCGGCTTTTAAGGGGTTAATCAGCGGGGACACAGCGATCGGTCCCCGCTGTAGGAGCTGTGACAGCTGCTGAACAAGACAGCAGTGTCACAGCTCCTGTATGTGTCGGGAGGACGGCCGAAACGGCCGTTACTCCCGAGACGTACTATTACGGCATGGAGCGCGAACGATACAGCTGCCATGACGTAATAGTACGTCAAGGAGCGGGAAGGGGTTAAGCAAGTGAAATGCAGGCTCGATCGAGTTGAGATCTGATGATTGACTTGGACATTGCAGAATATTCTCCTTCTTTACCTTAAAATACTCCTGGGTTGCTTTCAGAGTATGTTTTGGGTCATTGTCCATCTGTACTGTGAAGAGACGTCCAATCAACCTTGCTTCATTTGGTTGAATCTGAGCAGAAAGTATATCCCTGAACACCTCAGAATTCATCCGGCTGCTTCCGTCTTCAGTCCCATCATCAATAAACACTAGTGACCCAGTGCCTTTGGCGGCCATACATGCCCATGCCATCACACTGCCTCCACCATGTTTTACAGAGGATGTGGTGTGCTTTGGATCATGAGCCGTTCCAAGCCTTCTCCATACTTTCTTCCTCCCATCATTCTGGTAAAGGTTGATCTTTGTTTCATCTGTCCAAAGAATTGATTTGGCCACTCCTAACATTTGTGCTATCTCTCTGTTGGATTTCATCAGTTTTTTCAGCCAACAATGGTCTGTTTCACTTGCTTTGAGAGGTCCTTTGACATCATGTTGTGGGTTCACAGCAATAGCTTCCAAATGCCAATGCCACACCTGGAATCAACTCCAGACCTTTTACCTGCTTAATTGATGATGAATTAATGAGGGAATAGCCCATGCAGCCCATTAAATAGCTTGTGAGATAATTGTCCAAATACATTTGGTCCCTTGAAAAAAAGGCAGCTACATATTAAAGAGCTGTAATTCCTAAACCCTTCCTCAGATTAGGATGTGAATGCCCTCAAATTAAAGCGGAGAGTCACGGGATGGAAATGCTGTTGGCGCATATTGCTGCCATTTATCTGGATGGTCATCTCTGGGGTATGGGCCTGTTGCGGCAGCCATCCAAACTCTTGTGACCCCATATCATGTGACCCCGTGGTGGCATGGAATGGACCGGCAACCCATGAAATACAGCACCAGGTAAGTCAATACACATCCCTACATAATACTACTTTAAGTTTCTAAATGGGGGGGGCGAAAAAAACATACCCAGCGTGCTTCTTTAAATAGATTATTCATTCAGACATGTCTGCTAATAGTATTTTAGAGCTACATAGGACATGGCTGTATCCATTACTGCTAATACTACCTTATTTCTTCTCTTTATAACACATGCTGGGTGAGTAGTATCAGACAGTGAATGAGTTAAGATGTCTCTGAAGTTTGGAATTTCGCAGCCAGCTGCCTCCAGACGAGGATTTGTTTAATTGGCCGGACATCATCCTGTTAATTTCACTAACGAGAGAAAGTTGAGTGCCTAGTGTATATTGCTGGGGTGAAAATTATGACTACTGTGAGGGCTCATACTAAACCCAACCTGAGACTGTTTCTTTTCCCACCATAAGATAATATAATAAAGAGGCTTTGATGTTTTTAATAAATATGATTAATTAAATTTCTCAATATATATTCTGTTACAATTTAATGCCTAAAGGGCCTTTTACAAAAAACCGGCCGATAGTCGGCAGGTGCGGCAAGCGCCGATCAACGATTCATCGTTGATCGGGGCTCGTTTTTTCCTGTCACATTGTGATATAGATGTGGGAGAGCGGTCGTTATTCCGATCGCTCGTCTCCATACATTATTATCATGTTGGCAGCATGTCTCCCTGTTTTACACAGGGAGATGTGCTGCCGACAACGATAATATTTTACTTTTTTAAAACAATACGACCAGCAGATGATTGAGCGTTTGCTCGTTCATCTGCTGATCGCTGCCCTATTTACACAGGACAATAATCGGCAACAAACGTTATATGAACGCTCGTCTGCCCGATAATCGTCCAGTGTAAAACCCCCTTAAGATCTGTCATACACATGAGATGGCTGTCAGATGGCTATCTCGACTCCTTCATAAAAGTGAATGCTCAGATTGGCCAAGTGTGTACAGTATGTTGACTTCAAAAGAAAAAATGAAATAAGACGTTGCAAGACACTTTATCTTGCAGGGAACAAAAGATAACACGTGCACCAACATCCCTGATTTGTCTTTCCCCCTATGGCAGATGTTGAAGGGCAGTTGGATTTTCCCATATACGTTAGAATGTCAGCCAAATCTTCCGAAATCAGCTGGTTCAGCCAACATCAATCTAATGTGTATGGCCTGCTGTAAGAAACACTGAGCAGAAGGGAAGAAGGGTTGGAGTAGTGGTTGTTTACTTAAATCTCATTCATGAATGTGGGGCATGCCCTTATGCCCTTATTTATATATCCTGTGCATGCCGAAAAGTGCACGTAAACAAACATTTTTTATACCCTCATCACAACAGTCAAATAAATTGGGTAGTGAGTATATATCTCTGCAGGACATCATTTTTAGGTCTCTTTTTCTGTAAGGGTTCCACTCCTAGTTTTGGCATCCAATATGTATATAATATAGAATGCGGTAGTGCCGTATACTATAGATAGGCACAAGTGAAACTTCACAGTACTTCATATAATCAATTGTGTAGTATCTGTCCTGTGTCTAAGATGCCACTTCCTGTAAGTTATATCACGAGGGTGGCTAAAGTCTCCCACAGCTGGTCAAGCACAGAGCCTACAAGTCTAAGGGTATATTTACAGGAGTCGTTATTTAACAAAAATGTCACGGTTTTGGTGCAATTGCGAAAATCATGGCAAAAATGCAACAACCGAAAACGACTCTTGTAAGTATTCACTCCTTGCTTCTCCTATCCACTCCCTATGTCTGCTCTTCTTGGAAACCAATCATTGTGATTCATCTCTCCCCCTATCACTCCCGTAGTGCAGAGACATGCTTAATTAGATATCCACAACAAGAAAAAGATAGAATTCAGCATCAGGAAGTCATACATCTCTTAAAGATGCCATCCTTAGGCCCTGTTCACACAGAGTTTTTTTGCAGGCAGAAAAATGTGCCTCAAAAACCCGTCTGGAATTTTGAGGCAGATTTTTACCTGCCTGCACGGCCACTGAGCGCCACAGGCAAAAAACGCCACGAAAAACTCTCTGCCTTCCATTGATGTCAGAGATGGAAACGCTCGAAGAAAGGGCATGTCGCTACTTTTTCCCGCAAGCGTAATTTTCCGCTCACAGAAAATAAACGCCTGCGCCTCCCATTGAAATCAATGGGAGACGGTTTTGGATGTTTTTTGCCGCGATTTTCGCGGAAAAAAACTTTCTGAACAGGGCCTTCCTCTCAATCTATAAAATCTATGGAAAAAGCATATAAATGGCTCATGTGTGTCAGACCGCAATTTAATCATAGCCATAATGTGCGCCAGTGCAAGATACCATAAGCAGGAATGCCTATGTCTTGTATAATTACATTAAGGTATATTCACATGTTGTAATGGAATCACATATTTGGCAGTGAACCCACAGTAAAAAAAAATGTGTGGTTTCACAAAACCTTGATGTACTTGCAGCGATTTTGCATGATTCCACCACAATGTGTATATACACCCTAGGATTACTCTCCACCTGTGAAGACAAAAACATGGAAAAATACATATCACCATTACATACTAAATGGGAAAACACTGGGTAAAATTGACATGGAAAAGGACTTAGGAATTTTAGTTAACAGTAAAATTAAAGAGACTCTGTCACCAGTTTAGAACTGCCCTATCTTCTACCTAATCTAATATGCGCTTTAATGTAGATAAGTAATGTGTTTTTGTTTTGTTTTTTTTAAAAAACGTTTTGACAAAGTTATGAGCATTTTAAGTGTTATGCAAATTTGTTCCTAATGCCCAAGTGGGTGTTTTTTTACTCTTGACCAAGTGGGCGTAATCACCGTCATACACTTCTCTTCATTCATCTCAAGCTTAATCCACAGCACAGCGTGATCTTGCGAGATCACGCTGTGCTGTTACTCCCGTAGTTCCTTCACACAAGCGACGGGAGAATGACCGGACATCACCTACAGCACTGTGCTGTGGATTAAGCTGGACATGAATGAAGAGAAGTGTATGACGCTGAATGGTCACGAGTAAAAAAAAAACGCCCACTTGGGCATTAAGAACACATTTGCATAACACTTAAAATGCTCATAACTTTGTCAAAAATAATATTAAAAAAAACCAAAAACAACACATTACTTATCTACATTAAAACGCCTATTAGATTAGGTAGAAGATAGGGCTGTTATAAACTGGTGACAGAGCCTCTTTAACTGTAGCAACAAGAATCAGGCAGCTGCTGCCAAGGCAAATAAGTTTATAGGGTGCATAGAAAAGGGCATAGATACACAGTTCTACCACTATAAATCTCTAGTCAGACTGCATATGGAAAATTGTGCACAGTTATGGCCACCAGTCCACTATAAAGACATAGTAGAGCTTGAGCAGGTTCAAAGGCGGGCAACTAAAGTAATAAATGGAATGGGTGGAATACTGTACACAGAAAGATCTCTCTCATTATCTATTTATACCCAGGACTGAAACTATAAGGGCTTAGTCACACAAAAGTGGGTAAACTCAGACGTTCTTCACGTCCAAGTTTCACCCATGCGGGAACCGTTTTCACGGATCCCCATAGACTTGAGTCTATGGAGGGATCCATGAAAACGGAAGAAAATGGGACATGTTCTATTTTTCAACAGATCCTTCACACGGTCCATTGAAATAAGGGTCGTGTGAAAAGCCCCATTGAAATACATGCGTCCGTGTGACGGCCGTTGTTTTAATTGCCGTCACACGGACGTATTCAGCATTCGTGGGAATAAGCCCTAACAGGGGTATCTGCTACGTCTATGGGAAAAAAGTTTCTACACCGACATAGAAGGGGATTCTTTACTTTAACCCCTTTGCGCTCCACAACATACCAGTACGTCCTCGCGCGGGGGGGGGGTGATTAATGGAGAGTGCTCACGCGCTCCATACGCTGCTGTGATCGCGCTGGTCCTGGCCATTTAACCCCGCAGCATCTGAGACGTTAATCTGGCAGCTCATCGGCGCACCCCACAACACGATCATGGGGTGCCAATGGTTGTCATGGCAGTCCAGAGGCCTACTGAAAGCCCCCAGGTCTGCCTTCACTCTGCTTCTGTTAAGCCCTGCCTGTGGCAGGACTTAACAGAAGTCAGTAAAAATGACTATACACTGCAATATATTAGTATTGCAGTGTATTGTACAAGCGATCTAACGATAGTTGACTACGCTATTGATTCCGCAAAAAAAAATGGAAACCTTGCGGAAAGGAGACACACGGAAACCATTAGCAACGGAAGCGTTACCATTAAAATCAATGGTAATGCAAATGGATAGCTATGGTTTCTGTTCATGGGTTCCACTGATGGAAATGTCTGACGGAACCCACGAATGGAACCCCGACGCAGATGTGAACGAAGCCTTACTATGCTGGGACTTGTAGTTTCACAACAGCTAGAGAACCAGAGGTTGCAGGCCAGTAAAAAACATTTACAAAAGCACATAAACAATGTAATAAACAAGCATTGATTAGGGATTACAATAAAAAGAAAAACTACAGCTATTTTGTTGTTGACCCTATGACACATGCTCAGAATATTTTTTGTCCAGAACACTGAACTTGTATTTCAATTCTGGTGACTCTGTTTTGAGGGCAGAGCTTCTGGAATCATTCACGCTACCAGGAAGGATTAACATGTATCTGAGGTTGCTGTGCCAGAGGAACACTGTAGTGTAAATAAATATATATACAATTATAACTTCACCAAATGTCTATTGTCCTCCTCGTGCAGCTTAAACAGCTCTGAACCATCGAGGCATGGACTCCACAAGACTTCTGAAGGGTGTCCTGAGGCATCTGGCACCAAGACATCAGCAGCAGATCCTTTAAGTCCTGTAAATTGTGAAGTCCATGCATTGGACTTGTTTTTCAAGCACATCCTACAGGTTTTGCATCAGATTGAGATCTGGCGAATTTGGAGGCTAAGTCCAGAGGCGTAGCTAGGTTCTCCTGCACAGGTTTTCCCGATACACTGTATAATGCCCCATCTACCTCCCATACACAGTATAATGCCCCCATATGTACGGACCTAATAGAAAAATAATAACATACATACTTACCTATCCTCGTTGCCCCGCCGGCTGGAGGATCCTTCTCCTCCTCTGGTCTGTGCGATGTGAGCGACTCGGTACAGACAGGGGCGATAACGTCACTACATCGCGCCTGACTTTGCCGAGCCGCTCACAGCATACTGAGCACAGTGCAGAGGAGGCAAAGGATCCTCCACCCATCGTGGGAATGGGTATAGGTAAGTATGTATGTTATTATTTTTCTATTTGGTGCGTACATATGGAGCCATTATACTGTGTATGGAAGGGAGGGGGCATTATACTACATATGGGAGGGGGCATTATAATGTGTATGGGAGGGAGGGGAGGAATTATACTGTGGGGGCAGCTATGGGGAGCATTATGCAGTGTGGGGGCAGCTATGGGGGGCATTATACTGTATGGGGGCAGCTAGGGGAGGCATTATACTGTGGGGGAAGCTATGAGGGGCATTATACCTTGGGAGGAGCTGATATGGGGGGCATTATACTGTGTGGGGGCATCTATGGGGGGCATTATACTGTGTGAGGCAGCTATGGGGAGCATTATACTGTGTGGGGGCAGCCATGGGGGCATTATACTGTGTGGGGGCAGCTATGGGGGCATTATACGGTGTGGGGGCAGCTACGGGAAGCATTTATATAAATGTATATTACCAGACCACTGCATTCCTTTCGCTAGCAAACCCGTGTAACGGGTTTTCTATACTAGTAGTTATATAAGGGAGATAACATTGCAATAAATTAAAAGAAAAAAAGGTCAGTTTGCCTGACAAAAACATTGTATAACTGAGGCTAATGAGACTATATGGTGAATGGCCCCACGGCTGCCCTTCTTTCTTCCTTCTTAGTTGCGCCCTGGTCATTTGCCCCACCTGCCTCCCCCCCAGCTATGCCCCTGGCTAAGTCAACACCTTGAACTCCTGTTCATGTTCCTCAAACCATTCCTGAACAATTTTGCAGGGCACATTATCCTCCTGAAAAGCCGTTGTCAAGATGGGGTGTACTTGTACTGCAACAATGTTTAGTTGGGTGATACGTGTCAAAGTAACATCAACATGAATGTCAGGACCCAAGGTTTCCCAGCAGAACATTTCCCAGAGCATCACACTCCCTCTGATAGCTTGCCTTTTTTCCATAGTGCATTCTGTTGCGATCTCTTTTACGCGACCGTACGTCCACCTTCTTCCATTCCTACTTGGTCCAATTCTGATGCTCGCATGCCCATCATAGGTGCTTTAGGTGGTGGACAGGAGTCAGCATGGGCACTCTGGCAGTCTTATGCTCTGCAGCCCGAAAAGCAGCAAGCTGTGATGCACTGTGTTTTCTGACACTTTTTTATCTTAGTCAGCATTAGCTCTTCGGCGGGATTAGACCGGACAGACTAGCTTTTGCTGCCCACACACATAAATGAGCCTCTGGGCCCATGACCACGCTCACCAGTTGTCCTTCCTTGGACCACTCTTGGAATGTATTACCACTGTATACAGGGAACAAACCACAAGATTTTCAATTTTGGAGATCTACTGACTCATCAAGCCATTACAGTTTGGTCCTTGTGAAACTCGTTTAGATCCTTACGCTGCCTAGACAAAAAAAGCGTGCAGCCTAATCTCACATCTTTTAAATGGCTTTTGAGAAGAGAAGTAACAATTATAATGAGAATAAAATAATATCAATTATAAAAAAAGATCATTGGGTTTGGCACACAGGGCCTTGTAGACCACGCTCAATAAAAATTAATGCTTAAGCCACAGTCCTGGCGAAAACATGAAAATTCAGGTTTGACTGTAATTACCCACAATCTCCTTCAACTACTTACAGGGCTCTGCTTTACCACGATAATGGGTGCTCTTGGACAGGCACATTTAGGCAGTTACTTCACCTATCTCTGTGTGTGCAAAACTGAAATAGAGGAATCATAATGGTCACCTTTTCAGCTGAAAGTGAAGCACTCACAGATGGGCCCATTGGAATTAATAAACCAATGGGCGGAATTTATCAACCTTTCTTTATGTCAAAAAGTCGCAAAAGGGCCCAATAGTCAAAATTTGCAGTGCAATTGGTGAAATGTAGCCATTTTACACCGCCCTTGTCACATTTGTGGAAAGCGGGCATGACTTCGAGTACGAAGGCAGGTCCAGAAAACTCAAAATAAATAAATATAGTGACAATCTTTCCCTCTATGGGGCTTAGCAAGGTAGAGCCCCGTTACTTGCCCCTCAATCAGACTCCCACCCCACCCCCATTGGACAGTTAATTACAACAAACTGAAATTTTAAAAAAAAATTATGCTCACCTCATCCCTTCTCTTCTCCCCTCCAGGTCCACTCCGCATGACGCGGTTCCTACAATGTACTGACGCCGGGCAGCGTTAGGACGTTGTATGCGATGCAGCACTAGTGACATTAAAGTGCTGTGTTGCATATAAGGCCCTGACGCTGCTCGGCATCAGAATCTTGTATGACCTACACTGCAATGATGTGGGGACCAGGAGGAAGAGAAAAAGAGCACTGGGTGGAGTATGTGTTTTTTTATTTTATGGCCGATGTGGATAGAATGATCAGCTCATGGCAGTGGTCGTTGCGCCCCAATTGTGGTGCACGGTTCAGTCGGAGGATGCGACATATAAATGTGTCGCATTTTACTCCAACTTTTCCTTCTATTAAGTCTGGAGCATGAAACACCAGTGTTAATAAATTGCTCCCAATATCTTGGCTTCCAAGTCCATCACGATTGGAGACCGTAGTAAGAGATTGTGCCAGACCATTCAAGTTTTGAAATGCTTTATTTACAAAAGACGTTGATGGGATAATTTATTATTTGGTACATTTTGATTGTGGTAATTGAGATTGTAAAATGTTAAGAAACATTTCTGTGACTGCCAATGCAATAGGAAATCATTGTAAAAACTATTTTTTAATTATAATGAAGCTTCTTTGAGGAAGAAATTGCAGTGAAAATGAGCCAATATACATACGATGTAAGGAGAGTGAAAATCCCTCAAAGAAAAATCTGGTCTAGTTCAGGGGTTGTCTTTTTAAAGTTGTGGCCCTTTGGAGAGGTTTCACGGTTCTATGTTTTTGTAGTTTGTGTTATTCTTTTGACAACCAAAACAACTATAGCTGTTGTGAAGTAAAGCCTTAAATTTGTGCAGTTATACTGTTATACCGTTCTACGTTTTTTTTTCAATATGTAATTTGTATATATACAGCAGCCAGAAGAGTAGGTCACTGCTGTTATGTTTTCTAATTTACTAAGGGATGACATTAAAAAAAGTTTAAGGCTGGGTTCACACGTGGCGGAATTTCAATTAAATTCCGCTGCGGACACTCCGCAGCGTTAATCCGCAGCGGAGCCGTTTGTCCATTGACTTACACTTTAATTTAGCAGTGTTCGTTTAGACGAGGCGTAAAATTCCGCTGCGGAGCATAGGCTGCGGAGCGGAATTTGGTGTCCGCAGCATGCTCTGTCTGTTGCGGAGCAGTGGCGGACTCATGGCGGAATTTCTCCATTGACTTCAATGGAGAGTCAAAATTCCGCAATGAAGTCCGCAGATCTTATGTGTGCTGCGGAGCGTATTGGTTTTACTACCATGACATTTCTTCATTCTGGCTGGACCTATGTATTTCTAGGTCTACAGCCAGACTGAGGAAGTCAATGGGGCTCCCGTAATGACGGGAGCGTTGCTAGGAGACGTCTGTAAATAGTCACTGTCCAGGGTGCTGAAAGAGTTAAGCGATCGGCAGTAACTGTTTCTGCACCCGGGACAGTGACTACCGATCTCAATATACATGTATCTGTAAAAAAATATATAAGTTCATACTTACCGAGAACTCCCTGCGTCTGTCTCCAGTCCGGCCTCCCAGGATGACGTTTCAGTCTAAGTGACGGCTGCAGCCAATCACAGGCCAAGCACAGGCTGCAGCGGTCACATGGACTGGCGCGTCATCCAGGGAGGTCGGGCTGGATGCCGAAAGAGGGACGCGTCACCAAGACAACGGGCGGTAAGTATGAAATTCTTTTACTTTCACTAGGGAAAGTGCTGTCCCTTCTCTCTATCCTGCACTGATAGGGAGAAGGGAAGCACTTTTCCCGCAGTCCGCAGCAGCTAGTCCGCATCAATGTACTGCACATTTTGTGCAGATCCGCAGCAGAATCTGCAACGCAGATTCTGTGCGGCATTGATGCGGACAGTTGCGGAGGAAATCCGCCACGTGTGGTCATGCCCTAATTCTAATTTCAAAAATTGTCCACATTTGACTTCCGACTCTACCATTCTACCAAACCTGCCCTAAACAAAGTCACCAAAGATCTGGTAACTGCCAAAGTCACATATGTGATCGTCCTTCTAGATCTGTCCTCAGTCTTTTACACAGTTGACCACTCCCTCCTGTTACAAATCTTCTCGTCCATTGGCATCACAGGCTATGCCCTCTTAAAAATCTTCTCATGGTATTACAAAACATATTATTTTACTTTAAATATAAAACCTATAATATTGATTTGAATGCAAATAGACACAACACTGGATGGTGGTAAAATAATTTTGGCCATGGCCTTTTATTAAAGTTAACACAATACATTGATTAACTTATAAGAATAATAAAAAACCTTTAAAACGTATCAACAAGAATTAAACCTGGCTTAGCTATAAGCTCAAGCCTACCACAAATCATATATGTCCACTCATAATGCTGAGCGACTTACCTCTTTCAATAAAAGGCTGTGACAATAAAAATAAACCATAAAATGAACAATAGGGAGGGAGGGCGATGCAGCGTTAATTCTTATAGAAATATGCCAGATGGTTTGCCAAGACCACTGCATATTCCTACCTTATATATAACCTGACTGTCACCTGACCAAAAGTCCTCCCCCAATCCCTGACTGTCGCTAAGGCCCTAAACTTGCCCTAACTGTCCCATAGGCCACAGCTGTGGCCCAATGACAGTTACCACCGGGCAGACTGCTCAGTCTGCCTTGTTACCGGTGGGGAAAAACTCCCGCCAATACCACTTTTACACTGATGACACTCAAATTTACCTCTCTGGCCCTGATGTTCCCTTTTTGCTATCCAGAGTTCCCGAGTATCTATGAGTGTCTATTTTTCTCCTCTTCAAGCTTCTTTAGTTATGATAGGTGAACTGTCGGAAAAATACACTTACTCTGCCCTATCCTTCAGACCACACTTCCAATCCCTTAACACTTCCTACTGTTGCCACTAAAAAAAGATTACTCTAATCCACTCGTTCTTTAACCTTGATTCAACAAAAATGCTCGTACAAGCCCTCTTCATACCTCATCTAGATTCGTGCAACATCCTCCTCCGTGACCTCCTCTCTAACACTCTTGGACACCAAAAATTTAAATCTCAACATAGCTGGCCAGTTAATACATCTCTCCCCTTGTTCCTCTACTGCCTCTCCTCTCAGGACTTGACAGAACTTTCACTGCCTACCTATTGCCCAGTTAATCCAATTAAAAATACTGTCAATGACATACAAGGCATTAATTAAACCAAGAAAGAATACCTATTGTTTTAAGGTCATATAATCAATATATATTAATTTGCATATGGGAACCCATATAAGACATAAACACCAAGAAAACTTCCCTTAGGCCCCATGCACACGACCGTAAAAAACCTCCGTTTTTGCTGACCGCAATTGCGGTCTGCAAAAACGGAGCCATTCACTTTCATTGAACACTGACACCTTTCCCTAGCACTACGGAAGGGTGTCAGTGCCGTGGAAATGTTCCGGGAATTATGGAACATGTCCGTTCTTTCGCATTTTGCGGGCCGTGCTCCCATACTTTGTATGGGAGCACGGCCCGAAAATGCGGCTGTCAGTCAGCGGCCGGCCGTGCCCGCAATCGCGGGCCGTGACTGCGGGCACGGTCGTGTGCATGGGGCCTTAGATGCTATAAGACCATATCAATCATTTCATAGAAAAATACCAAAATCTTTTATTGAAGACAAACAAAACAGTTGTACATACTGTTTAAAAATGACACCCATAAAAACAAATGTACAATCAGTACATGAACAGGCAGTTTCTATCGTAAGGCAGGGCAGAGAATGGTAGTAGTATACATTCAATATTGATAGATATAGACCATATTATATATACACCGCTAAATGTATGACAATAGTTCTCATACTAGGACCATGGTTGTACCCAAACAGCATCATTAACAATATATATCAGCAAACCATGAGACTCTATAACGCATCATACTTCACCCACCATAAGCCATATTAACTGCCACAACACTGTCCAAACACCCCAATGCGCATTTCGCACCTGGCTTCGGACATACAAGGCAGCCCACAACCTATTGCCTCTATACATATCTGCCCTAATCTCCCGATACCCCCTACCTCCAGACCTCCATCTCTGCTCTTTTGTCTGCTTCTCCCATCATTGTTTTCAAGATTTCTCCCATGCATCCCCCATACTCTGAAACTCTCTACCCCAGCACGTCAAACTGTCTCCCACCATACAAACTTACAAGAGCAACCATAAAAGGCTCCTTTTCACAAAAGCCTACAACCCACAATAACTCCAGCACCACTACACTACTGGATGACCAGCTTCTACCCTCACATACTGTCTCTTTCCCCTGTCCCTCGTAGATTGTAAAATCTCACGAGATGGGTCCTGTCTCTTTCTGCGCCAGTCTATTTATTGTACTTGCTTATTTTTATGGTTATTTATGTTATGTATATAAACCCCTCTGTATTTCATATGTACAGCGCCCTAGAATTTAGTGCCATTTTAAATTAAATAATAATAGTGCCATGGACAATTCCACAGTTGGATGCTGCAGAAAAGTCCCCTATTATTATATATTTCAGTTACAGGACCTATAATAATATTATTTTGTTTAAGTCAATTGTTTAAAATGTCCTATTATAATATTATAGGTAGGCGTGTTCATAGAGAAAAGTGGGTCCCATAGCAAAAATCAAACTGGGGTGCTTCCGCAAAGTGGACTTGAGCATGGACTAGCACCCCTTACATAATAATGCACTTGAACTTCCCTCTATTGCTGCGCACGTGAACAATTGATACCCCAGTGAAGCTAACTGGACATTCTTGTTATCTTATGTGTTATGCTAAAGGCTAACATACTTTTATTTTCAGGGAACTGTGCCTTTAAGAGTTATTGTGAGGTTGTGAGGTTCCCTGGTCTATCCTAACTTGGGTCTGCAGGGTAGAGTGCTTTACGACCAGAGGATGCCCTGTGTATCCTGCAAATGATTTTGGACCACTTCCAGCTTGTTCATCCTGTACAAGGGCAGGTTAGTGTAGTCACCCCTGCCTGCAAGTCTGATTATACACCAAAGACCAGAGACTGTGACCGCCAAATTAGGTCGCCCACTAGAGATTATAACCACCAAGCTAAGTGCCCATAAGAGGCCGTAACACCAAGCTGTGTGCCACCATTTGTAACGGTCAAGCTGAGTGCCCCTAAAAGACTGTAACCGCCAAGCTGTATGCCACCATTTGTAATCATCAAGCTAAGTGCCCATAAGAGACGGTAACCACCAGGCTGTGTGCCACCATTTGTAATCATAAAGCTAAGTGCCGCTAAGAGATGGTAACCGCTAAGCTGTGTCACCATTTGTAACCACTATGCTAAATTCCACTGTTTGTAACTATTTCGCAATGTGCGTCAGCCAGGGTTAATCCTATTGCATTGAACTGTACTGTGTTCGCCTCCATTAGTGTGTCCCACCCAGGCAAGGTTCCATGTCAGGGTCAAGGCCCAAAATTGAACCTCTTACATGCCACTTGTTTAATCCCTATATTACTTATCTTTCTCTTGTGGAAGAGAAGAATGGGCCAGTTCCCCTTGTTCATTTTCCGGTGACTGGAAAGAGAGGCCCTGCACAGGTTGAAGATATAGAATCTTATTTCCCCCAGTACAGTTTATTAATACACCCTGGAGAAATGGAGGTGAAGACTCCAGTCCACAAGTTTAGCTTTCTGGCACCTGTGGATATGTGTGTGAGTGTCAATGTCCCTTATAGGACGATACACTGTTCTCCAAATGTAAAGGACTAAGGGACACAAAGCTTCCAACTAGCAGAAAAAAAAGTGAGCAGGAAATTAGAGAGAGAGGAAGTAATTCCCAGTGAAGCCGTCACTTTATCTGTTATAAGAGAAGGGGTCATTACACCAGGGGGCCCACTGGGGAAAATCCTCCCAATCCTCCCTTTCCCTTTGATCTCATACAAGCACTATATCAGTTACTGCACATAGGAGGACCACTGCCTTGTGTTTCACAGTTGCTTTGCATTCCCTGAAGATACACATTTCCCTGTATCTGTATCAGGGGCATACCTATAGAGGGGTGCAGAGGTAGCAGTTGCACCTGGGCCCTAGTGCCTGAACCCCTTTGCACTATAAGAAAATACCAATATTATAAATGGCACATGGTAGGTGGAGGGGAACGTGTTACAGATTTCGTATTAGGGCCCAGAAGGTTCAAGTTACGCGTCTGATCTTCATACAGCTTAACCTAATTAATGGTTGTAACACCAAGACATTGCATTAATATGCCAGAAAAATAGGCACGTTGAATGAGCGCCACAGTGCCTTATCTTTGATCTAATTGAGACATTTTTGAAATTACCTACTTAAAACTCCATGGTTTTTCTTTAAATAGAAAAGATTTTGGGTAGCTTTAGGACAGCAACATTTTTAGAAACACAAAGCCTAAAATGTTCTTCAAAAATGACTTTAAAGTAGCTCTGAGAACATATTACTTGTCCATGCTGCTGAAGCTCAGTAAGATCTTATCTCCACAGTATACATGGATAACGTCTTTTTATTTCCATTGTAGAAAGATTGAAACCTCTCACCTCTATTCTGCGCGATAAAGAAATGTTATTCTTGTAATATTAGAAGACATTGCTCAGTAATGTTTAGAAACAATCTGCATTTACTATGGTATTATAAATGCCATTTCTTAATTTAGAATTACTGCATGGATAACGGAAGATGAAATCCAGTGAAAATGATCTTCTGATATTTTATAGAAAGATGTAAGAAGATTAGTGTTGAAGTCTGTTATCTCGGACGTAAAGGGCTCCAAAGAACACTTTAACCACCTTTGGCACAGCTCAGAGATTTCTGATACTAAAAATCTCACAAAACATTCGAAGCAAAGTGCTGTTGGTTTTGACTGAATTTTCTCCATAAGTCTTTTTTTTTTTTTGGCGGGGGGTATATTAGTTTGTATAATTTGTATGTATTTATAAAGACTGATTTTTTTTATACAGTATATGCACTTTATTGCAAGCTTGGACAGTATAGGTTCATTACTGTGGGTTTTTGTCCTGTTGCTTTGGATATTGGTGATGTTTAGAAGATATATAGGTCAATAATACATCCCTTCAAATTTGATCCTGCAATGACGTAATACCAGGAACCCACTCCATTGAAGTATTAGTGTACAGTCTCACATAGCAGCCACCGGACGGCCGAGATGTGACCGCAATGTGACTAACAAACGTGCCAACATTTTTTTCGGCACGGTTTTCAAATGAATTGTTAATGGCTGTACACTTCTGCTAGTAAACTGCTGTTTACCTGCATATTGTGCAGCCATTAAGGGTCTATTCATTAATGACCACATGATTTTGCAGGCAAAATGCGGTTTTACTCGCAAAGGCCCCATGCACAAGACCGTAGAATTTGTCCGTAATTACGGTTATGGACCCATTCACTTCTATTGCTCATGGACACCCCGTACATTTACGGGTCGTCCTTGCCATAGAAAGGCTCTGCAAATGATCGGACATGTCCTATTGTTTGCTTTTTATGAACCGTGCTACCGTCAGCGGCCAGCCGTGCCCGTAATCACGGACCGTGATTACGGGCACAGTCGAGTGCAAGGGGCCAGAACCAATTAAAAAGTATTTTGTGAAAAAAACGGAATCTAACGGCATGTTTTGCACAGTTTTCAGCCACCCTGCGACCACTTCTCATCCACCCGATGGCCACTATGTCACTCTCTATAAAATTCAGGTGCAGGAGAAACTTATGCACAGTTTTATGTTAAATAAGGAATAAATGACAGAATATCATAAGGCAATTAAAAGTCCTGGACTCTTTCAGCCTTTTCCCACCAACATGAAAGATCCTCTTTGGGAAATGAAGGCTACAGTTAATTAAATAGAAAGGTAGATATTTTTTTTCCAAATAAAGATTGGCTTTATTTCTGTAATATGCCCCCACTTTTTCACCCTCCTATTTTCCAACTCTTATACTCTTTGCAATTCTCCAATTTTTCATTTTGCCACTCCTAGGCCATAGTGCAGTGTTGTAGACAGATTGTATCTGTCCACGCATGGGTTTACTCTTAAATAAAAATGTTAAGCCGCCCATATAAAACAGGCAAATGTAGCTGGGGTAGCCTGAATGCCCCGCAATGGAAAATGTTGAGGAAAACAAGGCTTGACTAATGTAGGATAGTGAAGCTGTGCAAATGGAGAGGATGTAGTAGATGTTACATAGTTACATAGTTACATAGTTAGTACGGTTGAAAAAAGACACATGTCCATCAAGTTCAACCAAGGTATCATGTACAAATTGGGTCATGGATCTGTGTGCCAGAGGAAATGAAGACATTGGGTTTATGCATATTTGCATGAGTAAAGCAGTATATCTGTGGAACTGTGTACTTGTTAGTTTGTGGAACTGTTCACCATCAATGTTGTAGATAAGTGCATAGTAGTTGAGAACCATTAGGGCTGTAAGAGAACATATTCTTTTGGACTATATACTGCTCTAGATGCTCCACTCCCCTTCCTAAATATCTTGCTATCTCTACCTGCTTACAACTATACTTAAAAATAGTCATAATAAGCGTGTGATTTGCAACAATAGCTAGGACAAGTCTATTCACAGTTTTGACAACATATCATTATTAACATGGATGACATGTCATTATTAACATGTACAGGCAAAAACAAGCAGCATTATCCTGTTCATTAATCACAGCAGTAACCTTCTGGACCTAAGCTGTCATGTGCCTAAAGTCTAACTCACAGTAAGACGGGAGATTGGTCTTCCTGGTCCACCCAGGTCATTAAGGTCCATTAATCTGTAAGTCTTTCAAGCGAAGAAAAAACACAACATTAAGAGTCTGTGGTCTAAAAAGAATAAGAATATTTTTCAACGTTAGCAGCATTAATATCAGAAATTGTATATATGCTTAGTTAATGGAAGTGTGAAGTTGGCATTTGTGCCAACCAAAACATGTGTATGCCCCAATAAATAAAATTCCCTGTTATGAATGATAGAAAATCAGGTTAGCTAAAAACATGCTAAAGGAGGAATAGTATATAAACTTACCCTATTAAACTGTGATGCCAGTCTGACTCTCCATAAAGTTCAATGATTACTCTGGAATTAGGTTTGCTCTTCAGTAACACCAATTTAAAAAGAAACCCATTGTCTATTTCTGTGAGTGTACACATGCAAGCTTTCTATATACTGTATGTAATAAGTGGCATCATAGTACTCACACTTGCTAACATGTAGTGTGTTAAAATCGTCTCTTGGGGACATCTGCTGAGTGACAGAAATGTATTTCTAAGTTGTTCTTCTAACACATGGGAGATTTCTATAAGGAGCTGTGGATGCTCACCACCCAAAGAACAGTGCCATGTACAGATGTTTCCTTCCTTACCTTTCCTCTTATCTTAACATATTCTAAAATGTGTGGCGCGAGATGACCAGCTTTGAAAAAAATATGATTTTGCAATACTGTGAATTGCAACCTGTCAAGGGTTTTGCTAGTATGTCGCGATATTATATTATATTTGTTTCATGAAATATTGGATTTCTTAAAGGTCCTTTTACACTGCCCGATATAGGCTGTGAAAATTAGTGCCATCAACAAGACAGTTAGTGGATCGGCGCTTATTTTCTCCTTTCACAACGATCTATGATCGGTAATGTATGGGGACGAACGATTGTCACTACAATTGTTGGGCCCCATACATTTCCATCATGTTGGCAGCACATCTCCTTGTTTACACAGGGAGATGTGCTGCCGACTAGAAACCATTCTACTGGCTGCATTAAGGAGCCGATCAGCCAACGAACAAACATTTGCTCGCTCACCAGTTGATCGCTGCCCTGTTTACATAGGGCAAGGATCGGGAACGAGCGTTCGTATGAACATTTGTTTGCCCGATTATTGACCCGTGTAAAAGGGCCTTAACAAAATTTAAGCAAACGTTCAGGGGTACACATCTGTCAATATACATTTGCACCCTCTTGCCGGCCCCTTGCAGCAGCAGACCCCATGACTTGCACTCCTGGGCTTACTTTAGGCTAACATTTGGCAGTGTACACAATAACATGCTTGGTTACTGAATGCTATTTGTATCGGAATCCTTATAAGTACCATGTTACACCAATGAGAAATGAAGAAGACATGTTCATTATGTACCTGGTAGCAAGGATTGCCTATAAAGAAAGGTCTGGAGTTGACAGCACGCTGTATTTCTTTTAGTGAATGCTGCCTGTGGTCTCAATGTGTGATCAGATTAAAGTAATAGTCATAGCCAGGCAATAAACGCATGGTTAAATGAACAGTTTAACTTTCATACAAAGTTAATGCTAATTTAATGAGTGGTGGGAATGTGGGATAAAGATAAGCTGGTTCTAAAATGATATTCCTCGTTTTTGTGGACTATGCTCACATCCCCAGGTCTAGCAGCTGCTGTCAGGAGGATAGATACATAGAATACATTTTGAAGGCTAATTTTATTCATTCTCTGTTTTCCTGACACTGAAAGCTGTCATTTTCTTGTAATGTCCCAAAAGCCACCACATGTCACATTGTATCCTAAGAATTTGCATTCTACCTACAAACCAAAGGCCAACACATTCCCAAACACTGCCTAAATACCCTAAGGTTGTGGCTATATGGGTGACTTCATCACTGAGAAATTGCCGGCGGAATCGATGACCCAAAACTAGGGTGGGTCATCAAATCATCCATCATCATCATCATCAACCATCTCTCATTTCCATCTGTCACACGAGATCCAAGCACCTTTCAATATGTCTTACTTAACTGAATCCTCTTGTAAAAGTCTCTGGACACATAATTTCATTGTCGGAGAAGATTGATTACAGATTATTGTATATTATAGCATACTTGCAGCTCTTAGACTCTGCACTTTCTGGATCTTGACAGGTTAGGCTATGTTCTATTGTATTCTGGTTTGTTATATGTTTATCAAAAAATTATTCAAAACACAAAATATACATTGCCGTTAGTTATTATCCTTTTTTGATCACTGCAAATTCTAATGAAGTCAATAGGATGTTGAATAACAAAAATGTATAGCGGTCATCTGTCACGTCACTGGATTTCCTAATGGATGCTGCGATTTTCTATATGCGTTAAAGAGACGTGTTTGGTCACAACGAATGAAAATGGGTACCATTTGGGACAAAAAAGCGCCAATCAAAATCCAATAAAAATCAATAAGATCAGTTATAACATCAGATGCGTAACATAGATCAGTGACAAAAATCATATCAAAACCGACCAAAAAACTTATATAGTTGTGAATAGAGGCTTAAAGGGGTTTCCATTCCTAAGAAATTGATGGCCTATCCTTAGGATAGGCCATCAATACCTGATCGATGAGGTTCCAACTCCTGGCACCCCCGCTCATCAACTGTTTTAAAGGGGCCACGGCACTTGTAAGAGCGCTGCTTCGCCTTCATTTCAACCTGCTCATACTGGGAATCGCAGACACACTTGTAGCGGCAGTTCACGGTAAGGGTATGTGCACACGACAACGCCAAATACGTCTGAAATTATGGAGCTGTTTTCAGGAGAAAACAGCTCCTGAATTTCAGACGTTTTTACAAGTGCACGCGTTTTTCGCGGCATCTTTTACGGACGTAATTGGAGCTGGTTTTCATTGGAGTCAATAAAAAACAGCTCCAATTACGTCCCAAGAAGTGTCCTGCACTTCTTTGACACGGCCGTAATTTTACGAGCCGTCTTTTGACTGCGACGTGTAAAATGACAGCTCGTCTGCACAGAACATCGTAAGACCCATTGCAAGCAATGGGCAGATGTTTGCCGACGTATTGGAGCCGTCTTTTCAGGCGTAATTCGAGGCATAAAACGCCTCCATTACATCTGAAAAGAGGTCGTGTGCACATACCCTAATACATCGTTCTCCCATCTAAGTGAATGGGAGAAGGCTATAATACTGTGAACCAATGCTACAATTGTATGATTTACAGTACGAGCAGGTAAGAAATAACGGCGGAGCAGCACTCGTACAAGCGCTGTGGCCCCACCAAAACAGCAAATCGGCAGGGGTGCCGAGAGTCAGACCCCTCCAATCACATACTGATGGCCTATCCTGAGGATAGGTCATCAATTTCTTGGGACTGGAAAACTTCTTTGGTTGTTGTTTTTTTTACGGAACACAAAAGAGGAAATCACAATGCAGATGTGAACCCAGGGTTAACATGGGCTCTCGGGCCCCCTGCATGTGGATCTCCAGGTGTTAACAGCTGCAGACACTGTTGTGCACTGGCACTCAACATTACTTGAACTTGGTATCGGGGGCAAAACCATATCACTTACAGCTAACATTGGGGTAAGAGTAATATATCTTTATCTGACATGTAATAGGCTGTCGCCTGTTGTATTTGAAGTGCTCATAACCTACATATAGTGGCAGACCAATGGCTTAAAGTGACATGTTCATAGTTGGCAACATTTGATTTTTTTTTCACTGGGACACTTAAGGTGTGGTGTATCTGGTGGGTGGGTGTAATGGGGCGTAGTTTATCTGGTGGGTGAGGCTAATGGGCGTGGCTTTCCTCCCAGATTTTCTGCATACAAATAAACAAACAAAAATTTCTGCAATGGTTTGGCTGCCAACTACTATGGTGGCCAGTATCTCTCTCCAGTTATCTGTTTGTATACAGGCAGGTGATGTCTCACTTTATGACTAAGGCTAGGGGATATGTGCTGACCACCACTGGTAGCGTAAAAACCAGCATAGTTAGTGCCACACTCAGTTCCCCTTGTAGATGGTGCGCCACACTGCCCACAGTAGATAGTGCCACACACTGCTCCCTGTAGATATTGCCACACACTGCTTCCTGTAGATAATGCCCCCTTTATAGATAGTGCCACACTGCTCCCTTTGTAGATAGTACCACACAGCCCCTCTGTAGATAGTGCCACACCCCCTGAAGATAGTGGCCGGGTGCCTCCCAAACAAATAAAAAAAACTTATACTCACCTAGCCCCATTCCCACGAAGAACGAAGCTCCACAGTCTCCTC
The DNA here is from genome assembly GCF_050947455.1 of Rhinoderma darwinii. Classification (NCBI taxonomy): domain Eukaryota; kingdom Metazoa; phylum Chordata; class Amphibia; order Anura; family Rhinodermatidae; genus Rhinoderma; species Rhinoderma darwinii. The sequence goes on from NC_134689.1 coordinate 327,886,935, forward strand.
AATCCAGTGACGTCATTGCGCCGACATGTGCAATGTTACTGTCCCTGCGTTTTATAGGCTGCAGGCCTAACGTGGCCTGTAGCCTAGTGAATGCAGAGAATGGATCAGGCTCCCTGCTCTGACATAGTAATCAATTGTATCTGCGTCCTGAGGACGCAGATACAATTGATTATGGCAGTCGTCAGTTTCCGGGACACGTCCGGCACAGTAATTTGCCGGGATTGTCTCCATTAATTTGGGACGGTCCCGGCAAATTCGGGATTTTTGGCAACTATGCATGTTCAATTGGCCTCATGAAGTCTATAACGGTGATAAAATTTAAACTTTTGTCTATCCTCTCAAAGAGGTTGTCTAGGCTGTTAAAAAGAACATGACTGCTTTCTTCTAATAACAGCGCCACTCCTGTCCACTGGTTGTGTGTGGTATTGCAGTTCAGTCCCATTAACTTCAATTGATCCAGGCTGCAATACCATACACAACACATGGACAGGTGTGGCGTTGATTGTAGAAGAAAGCAGCCATGTTTTTCTAATCCGGACAACCCCTTGAAATTTTTGCTTTAGCTTAAAGTGAAACTGCATTTTACACCCACCCAATTCTCCTAAATTATATTATCAGAACCACTGCGAAATCCTGCCTTTATTTACTGCAGTCTGCATTCTGTGAACAGGATGACTCCATGTATTTATGGCCATAGCTGCAGACATCACCTGCAGAAAAGAGGAGAGGAATAAGATTTCCCCACAACTGAGATACTTTGTTATCAGAATTACTTCCCATCTGTCAAGGGAACAATTACAATCATATCATCATATTAGGACCTTGTTTATAATGCAAATATAATATAATATGAAAAAAAAAATGAGTCTATGGTGGAGCTATATAATGATTTGATCAAATATTCCATGTTTGTGAGAAATCTATTTTACAGTTTCGACCCTGTGATTAAAGACCAGGTAAAATACCTATTTGTCATATACTCTACTCCGGGTATGCAGGTGTGCCAACATAAGCTTTTGTGCTGTTGTAATACCCAGCATGTCCACTAAGGGCAGCAGACAGGGTGGATCTGACATTTGTTCCTAAATCCAATACACCTCTGGTTGTTTTAACCCTTCATATAGAAAGCTATTTATATGCACCATTTATAGCAACTCCAAAGTTTCCAAAACTATGTCTAACAAATGATGGAATTTAATTGAAAACTCCTAATTTTTTATATTGCAAGCTTTATATATTTGTTACATTTAATAATTCTTAGACATGTAATCATTTTTTTTATGAAATTCTACATTGCTCATATCTAAATCCTGATTAAAGCTAGGTTTACAACACACGTCGCGCAGCTAAAGGTTGCTGCGTCGCGGTCCCTGCATCGAAAGTGAATGTGGTCGATGTTGCGATCCGCAGGTTACCGCGACACGACTGTCGCAGCGCGTTCGGATTGCAACGTGTGTTGCGGCCAAAGTTGCCGCGTAGCCTAACTTCAGTGCCTACTGGTTGCACATATTTACTAGCGATAACCTGCACTTACTATAATACGTTTTTCCTTTGGATATGTCACTGATGTCAGGTTTATAAATTACTATGCAATCTTACAAATGGGGTTAAAAGAAGTAATTCATAGTCAATTGTCTCTGTTAATAACCATAATCATTATACGTTTTAGTAAAGTGTCTTTGAAGAGTAGAAGTGAATTAATAAATCCATGATAATCCTAATTATATGGGATTATAATACTCTTTGCTCTCACACAAAAGAAGCTCTACATTTCTTAGCAGAATGGATTAAACACGCCTCACATGGTCCAGATAGAGAGCAGCCAATGTGTACAATATATATACATACATCATCAGGTTATATACACGCTGCACCCAGATCCCGATCCGTACAAAGACGAACCATGCCCATTTATTCAATGGGAACATACCCAGGAGGCTCATTATCCTCGCCCAATGATGCAAACAATACCATATCATTGTTGATGTTTTCATGAAATACAATTGTTAACATTGTGGCATTGTGTGGGTTGATCCATTGTTGTTATCATTTTTTGGGTTAACATGAAGCATGCCTTGCGTCCCATTTCACATTATTTATTGCCATTTGGCACAATTCCCTGCTGCTGGGAGACTTGTTGACACAGCCATGTGCTCCAGTACTAGACAGTGTTACACACCCGGATGGTAGACAATGCTCTGCCATCCACTGGCACTACAAAGAGATGTTATGATGAGGCTGTCATGGCAACAGGACACCAAGAATCTCCAAGTCTTATTAAGGGAGGGGGTCTTTCACTGCAAGATGCTGCAGAGCAATGTGGCATTGAGAGGTCCATGGCTACTCTGTACGGGGACTCATACAATACAATACCTGGGGTAGATTTGGGTGTGTGAGATGGAACTCATGTGAATGAAGAAGACAATGCTATCTCAATAACAGACGGGTAGCCGGGGTAGGTTTGCGCAGTTTACCCCATGAAACTTTATCAATGTAAATCATACAATTAAACCTACATATTGCATCAGTTCACAACAAAGAACACGTTCTCTTCCTGTCAATGAAGGATGAGGATGAGTGTGATGAGGTTGCATGTGCATTTCTGTTATATTTGCCATATAGGCTCTTATTGTAAGCTCTTGGGTTCAGGTGCGTAATATTTTTGGCTGCAGAATTGCCTACCATGTTACTTTAGGTACAGCCACATTGTAAGGTGATTTAAACAAGTGCATTTTGCAATTCATTTACTCACCGAGGATGGATATGATCAGTGATAGTGACAATCCAATGGAGCACAAGCCGCCTCCACAAGCCATAGTCTCACTTTATGGTGTTCCAAAAAAATCTGCCAAAATGCTGCACGCAAAAACAGTCTGGAGAGTGCGGCTGCACAAAGAAATCCAGCCAGACAGTAAGTCTCAGTCACTCGTCACTGGCACAATTGGGGCATGTTTGCACCATTTTGCACATGCATTAAAGAAAAATTGTCAGCATCCCCTTTGCTCCTACAGACCATCCGCATGAGTGTGTGAGTGTGTGTGTGCACTGAACCAGCAGCTCCCAGGTCCCGTCCCCCCCTTACCTCCTCCCTCTCACACAGTTCTCTTGAGGCCCTTTCTGGGGAACAAAAGAGCCAGCTAGTGTTTTCTGCCAGTGGACTTTTTAAGCAAGTGATCCCCATGCTTTTGAACTAGGGGCGTGTGGATTTTAGGGGAGGTATCGAAAGATCCCCCTTTTTTCCCCGAACCTTGTCATGTCACCATGTTATTTCTCTCCTCTCTACAGGAGTGTGCCAAGGAAATTCTGAGATGCCAGGATGTATTGGTGTGAGCTTGTTGCTCATTTATGCTTTATAGATCATATTTTACAAATAAATTATAGTTATTGAAATAATCGAGAGTAGGCGTGAATTCTCCTAAACCTCTGCCTATGAGACAAAGAAATTGTACCTCTAGCGTGATAGATAGATGTGCTCTGACAGGAACAGCGCAGAGGATGGGATGGCTCTGACAGAGAGGGATATGTACATGGTTCAATACACTGAAAAGGGAAATAGAAGATCGGAGAGCGGAAAAAGTCACATGTAGGAATAAAAAGACCAACCACAAAAAAACAGCAGAAAGGATGATGCGTTATAAAAACAGAGCCTGAAAGTTCACCAAGACAGAAATATAAAATATGAAAGGATCATACGAAAACTACAAAGTGACAAAGGCAGAGGAATGAGATGACACGAAAAACGAAACCGCATACCAAATGTCCATATTTTCCAGCGAAAATCCTGATTTAAAAAATGTTTCACTAGAAATGCCTATATTTTTCTCAGCTGTCTATGTGTTGGATATAATTTCTCATTTTCTTATATTTAATGCAATTATTGGTGCCTATTCTAAAGGTGTATAAACAGTAATACGTTAAAAGGATTGTACAGGGCTAGAAAAACATAGACGCTTTTAAAAAAAAAACAAAAAACAACAGCATCACACCTGTCCATAGGTTGTGTGTGGTATTGCAGTTCAGCTCTATTCACTTCAATGGCGCTGAGCTGCAATACCGGACACAACCCATGGACAGGTGAGGCGCTGTATTTGGAAGAAAGCAACCCTGTTTTTCTAATCCAAATAGGACCACATATGGTAAGTGGCTGAGGTATCCTAATAATCTAGATTTACAGGGGGACACTGTATAGATTGCACATTCTTAAGTACTAGATCCCGTCAATGCTACAATTGTTGGTTTAGTGGAAGTGAATACCTAGAAGAGATTATGAAAAATATTAATAAAAAAGTATTATTGCCTAATTTTGTAAAATCTTTTACCCTATTTAAAACCGTGTCCAAATTTGAATGTGAATTGAATCATTATAATGCGCCATATGTAAAAATGGAGAACAAAATGGTGTGGAAAAAGGTGGAAGGTACCTCCCAGTGGCGTAACTACCACTATAGCAGCCGTAGTGGCTGCTACGGGGCCCGCGGCATGAGTGGGCCCGTGTCGCCCGCCGGCACGGGCCCCCACCATGGCCGGAGGCTCCGCTAGCTGCCGCTATGGCTGCTACAGCGCTACGACACTTAACACTACGGCAGAGCAGGGAGGTATTCTGTAGATAACTCCATACAGCCCCCCCTGTAGAGAACGCCATAGAGCCCCCCCTGTAGAGAACGCCATACAGCCCCCCCTGTAGAGAACACCACACAGTCCCCCCTGTAGAGAACGCCATACAGCCCCCCCTGTAGAGAACGCCATAGAGCCCCCCCTGTAGGGAACGCCATACAGCCCCCCCCCTGTAGGGAACGCCATACAGCCCCCCCCCCTGTAGGGAACGCCATACAGCCCCTCCCTGTAGGGAACGCCATACAGCCCCCCTGTAGAGAATGCCATACAGCCCCCCCTGTAGAGAACGCCATACAGCCCCCCCTGTAGAGAACGCCATACAGCCCCCCCTGTAGAGAACGCCATACAGCCCCCACTGTAGAGAACGCCATACAGCCCCCTCTGTAGATAATGCCATACAGCCCCCCCTGTAGATAACGCCATACAGCCCCCTTTGTAGATATCTACAGGGGGGGCTGTAAAAAAGGCACTATCTAGAAGGGGGGGGTTGTGTGACACCCAGGGGAGGGGGGGCCCCAGTCAAAAGTTTGCTATGGGGCCCAGTCTTTCCTAGTTACGCCCCTGGTACCCCCATATGAGTAATGAGTGATCATCAAAATGGAAATATCTAAATTGAGCCCGGCACAAAGTAATTAAGCAGACATAGATCTGTCATTAGGATGAATAATGTCCTGCCCATTGCCTCTGTCTGAATGGAGCTTTACCATGAGCAATGTAAATGCAAGACCTACTTGTCCATAAGGATAACAATAGTTATATCTATTTCCATCTATACCAAAAAGCTGAAAATAATAATGCAGAGGCCAACGCAATGTAGATATGTGGAATTCATGGGTGATCTTCAAGTAGAATAGGGTTGAGATCTATGGAGGAGAAAACCTGCATCAAGGGAAGATGGAGTATCACACATCAATGGTGAACCCACGCTATTGTTTCCGCTAAAAAAACGGAACCTTAACGGAACGGAGACAACCTGCAACAAAAGCATTACCATGAATGGTAATGCAAACAGAAGCTATGATTTCCGTTTTGCTTTCCGTTCATCGGTTCCTCTGATGGAAAGGTCGAGCGGAACCGATGAACGGCTGCCCGATGCTGATGTGAATAGGCCCAAAGAGGCAGTTTTGACAGAAGTGATCATATGCTGCCCAGACCTTCCTATGGTTGCTACAATCTCTGGGTTAGTAACATAACTTACTCCTTTATTCGCAAGATACATTTTAAGATAAATTTTGGCCATTTTTAAATATTATGGTATGGACTATGACCAACAATGAGTCACAAGCACCACCAAGTTCTGACGGATGGGGCCCCAATAGAAAAGGATTGAGAAGCTCTGGTCCACACTTATTATCAGATCATAATTTCAGGCAGTTTTCCTAATAATAAGTATAAAACATACTTGGGAATTCTTTAGAAATTACACCAAAAAATGATTAACTAACTGGAAATCAACAAAGAGTGAAAATAAAGTTACTACAAATTTTGGATAGATGTAAATCACTTGTCTATGAAATAACCAGGAAAATGTAAAAATTGAAGATACTGTCTACGGCAGTCAAGCTCTTCTCTCTCCATATGTACAAGTTAAAGTAGAGACTCAATGCATGTCTATGAAGGTTTTATTCTCTCTGGTAAGAAGATATCTAGTATCGGACTTACAACTTCTAGATAAACTTCCTATTCATTCACTTACTAAGTAAAATATCCAATTTTAGAAGAAATTTAACTCCTTGCTGTCCCATTTGCTTGCCCGGCCACCACTAGTTGGGTTAATGCGTGTAGCGCTAAAGCTTTCCAGAGATCAGTTCCCATAGAAATTAATCAGTGGTAAATAATACAAAGGGCATTAACTCTTTCCTGACAGGGGTTTGATATGACGACAGGGATTAACTGAAAAGAACCAGCAGACTTTCTCTCTTACAGTTACCGAGATATCAAATAACTGATGGATGATGCGAATATCATTAACCTTGTTAGTGTATAGACCGTGATAACAAGCAGCATTTTACCATATGTTCACATGTGTGCCGTACCTCCCTGTTATGTGGCCACACCCTTAATGTAAGGAGCAGGGGACCCCTGGAGAACCGGGCCTGGGATTCTATGAAATATTCATTAGTGGGATATGGATTGCGGGTTGCAATTGGGGCATTGCTGCCGCTAGCATTGACTGTCAGCTTGATGTTCATTTGTGCTAAGTGATATGCAGTCTCTGGATACAGGCAGACAACCTTCATCTTACTTAAATGCTTGTTGCTCCATTTGCTTTAGTTTATTTATGTGACATGTGTTACTCTTTTCCTATTTTCTAGTGACGAAAAATGTACTGAGGTTATTAACCTACATTGCCCGGAACATCAAATAGGTATTAGAAATTCTTGAAAAGCAATTGTCTGTACCCCTTATTGACAATAGCAGGCTTTGTATAATGTTATTTCTATTTTTTACGTTTTGCATATGATGTCTAGATTACCTAATGTACTATTTTATTACGCGGGCTGTGAATCTTCAATTATTGCTATAAAACTTTGTGTGGAAATGCCCCTCAGTATATTATATATTATATATATAATATATATATATATATATATATATATATATATATATATATATATATATTATATTATCTATATATTATAATATATAGATCTATTTTTCCTCAAATGTAGTTAAACACATATTGACAACTGATGCAACCTAAAGTCAATTTGTCATCACTTTTCCAATCCATTTGATCAGTTGTAAGGCCAAAAGAAAACATGTGAACTTATCCTGACATGACTTTTCTAGTTGTTCCCTAGAAAGAGGAACTAAAGATTAAAAAGATGTAAGGGAAAAGGGAGAAAGCAGAGATTTTTCATTTTTATAAAGCCTGAGTGGCTCTGTGGCTATTTGATAGTGCTAGGAATGGCTGCTGTAATTTAGCTACTTCCTGGAGACAGCTACAAGAGAAAGTAGAGGTCAGGATCACAACAGGCTGTTGGCCAACAGTGATGGAACAAGATGCATACCTCCCAACTTTTGAATTCGGAAAAGAGGGACATTTAAGCCACGCCCCTAACCACGCCCAATATCCCGCATCAACACATCAAATCACGGCCAGATCCTTCTTCAAATAACAAGCGCACATTCTCACTGCGGATCTCTAGACTGTCTGGATATCACAGATATTATGGATCCGGTTATGTCGTCTTTGTGTTACTTTTCCTAACTTGGGTATAACATTTGCTCATCACGGCGGCAGCAGCTGCAGGACAAACCAAAAGGCTGAGAACAATGAAAGTCAAGAGGGAGACCCTGTGGTTGATGACTTTTCAATTGACAGGTAGCAGAGTTACATGATGGGGATTTTTTTTTCCAGTTGTGTAACTCTGCTACTGGTCAATGGATAACTCATCCACCAGAGCCTCCCTGTAGATTGCTCCACACATCGCCCCACTGTAGATAGTGCCAGACACAGCCCCCTGTACATAGCGCCACACACAGCCCCCCTGTAGATAGCTCCAGATACAGCCCCCCCTGTAGATAGCTCCACACACAGCCCCCCTGTAGATAGCTCCAGACACAGCCCCCCGTAGATAGCTCCACACACAGCCCCCCTGTAGATAGTGCCAGACACAGCCCCCTGTAGATAGCGCCAGACACATCCCCCCTGTACATAGCGCCAGACACAGCCCCCCTGTAGATAGTTCCAGACACAGCCCCCTGTATATAGCTCCAGACACAGCCCCCCTGTAGATAGCTCCAGACACAGGCCCCTGTAGATAGCTCCAGACACAGCCCCCCTGTAGATAGTTCCAGACACAGCCCCCTGTAGATAGATCCAGAAACAGCCCCCCTGTAGATAGCTCCACACACAGCCCCCCTGTAGATAGTGCCAGACACAGCCCCCCTGTAGATAGCTCCAGATACAGCCCCCCTGTAGATAGCTGCAGACACAGCCCCCTGTAGATAGCTCCACACACAGCCCCCTGTAGATAGCTCCACACACAGCCCTCTGTAGATAGCGCCACACACAGCCCCCCTGTAGATAGCGCCAGATACAGCCCCCCTGTAGATAGCTGCAGACACAGCCCCCCGTATATAGCTCCAGACACAGCCCCCTTGTACATAGCTCCACACACAGCCCCCCTGTAGATAGCTCCAGACACAGCCCCCCTGTACATAGCTCCAGACACAGCCCCCCTGTAGATAGTGCCAGACACAGCCCCCCTGTAAATAGCGCCAGATACAGCCCCCTGTAGATAGGTCCAGACACAGCCCCCCTATAGATAGTGCCACACACAGCCCCCCTGTATATAGCGCCAGATACAGCCCCCATGTAGATAGCGCCAGATACAGCCCCCCTGTAAATAGCTCCACACACAGCCCCCCAGTAGGTGCCACGTTGCCACCACAGCGGAGAGCGGTAGAGGTAGCCGGCCCTACTGCTGCCACTCTCCGCTCTGCTTTTGATGTCACTCACCGTCAGGAGTCTTGCAGCGGCATTCTTACTGGTGTCGATGCCGACCCGGGAGTGCACCAGTCAGATGACAGGTCAGGTGACTGGACTGGTCCACTCCCGGGCCGGCATCAATCGCAGTGAGAACACCGCCGCAAGACTCCTGCCTTCTTCTGATCGCTGCTGCAGTCAGCAGCGATCAGCTGTTTGGATGAAGCGCCCAGCGGGACATTTTGCAGACCGCCGGGACAGCGGTGAGAAACCGGGACTGTCCTGCCGGATCCGGGATGGTTGGGAGGTATGCAGGATGAATTCTAAGCAAAGTAATTTTTTAGATTTATGTGATTAGATGTTGAACAAAATTCTCCAGTGAATATATATAAAAGTCCCAAACTTTATTCCAAACTATATAAAAAGGCAAAGTGAGAACCTCAGGCAGACAAAAGGAAGTGTAGCGCGTATGTGTTACAAAAACTGGATTTTCTTCAGCTCCAATTATAATCTGGCCCTGAGTGCATCTGAGAAAATTAACATTTTACATACCCCCAAAAAAAGCTTGAAAACTGGATTAGGCCTCATTCACATAGTGTCGTTTTATTGTCATTTTTTTATACATTTTATTGAAGTCAAAACCAGATTTGATCCAAGAAACAGGCATAGTATAAAGCTGCCCATAAATGTAGGTAAACTGTTAGCTGATATGCTGAATAATAATCATATTATAGACCTCAATACCACCTTTCTCTGGATCATACTTGCTAACTTTTGGAAATTGCCTTTAGAGATATCAGGGTTTTTCCAAAATCCTCTTCAGACCCTCTCCCCTCAAACCCTGTTAAGTCTCCCCTCCCCTCACAAAAACTATTTAGAACTGGCAGATATATTTTGCCCTTGCATGCGTTTCCAGGAGCCTCCCCGACATTTTGGGAGAGTTGGCAAGCCTGCTCTCTATCCAACCAAAGGTACAGTATGGTACAGTCTTTTACCACTATTACAGAATAAAAGAGTACCACTAATAAAGGAAAACAAAAGGGAATAGATGGTACATGGGTAGGCCACAATAGTGTACAAGATAGTGAAGAGGAAACATGGAAAGGAGACCAGGGGGCCCTTACTGTTTGAATGTGAGGGGCCCAGAGATTGCAGTGTGGATGGCGCTATTAAATTGGACTGGCAGGCATTACATGAGCACCATGCTATGAATTACTATATGGGCACTGATATGACTGGTTCTGTCATAGGACAGTCATATAGCTCTCTATATTATATGGGCATTGATATGACTGGTTCTATCAGACGACAGTTATATGGCTCTCTATATTATAAGGGCACTGATATGACTGGTTCTATCAGACGACAGTTATATGGCTCTCTATATTATAAGGGCACTGATATGACTGGTTCTATCATACGACAGTTATATGGCTCTCTATATTATATGGGCCGGCTAAATCATATGGTCACTGATATGACTGGTTCTATCAGACGACAGTTATATGGCTCTCTATATTATAAGGGCACTGATATGACTGGTTCTATCAGACGACAGTTATATGGCTCTCTATATTATAAGGGCATTGATATGACTGGTTCTATCATACGACAGTTATATGGCTCTCTATATTATATGGGCCGGCTAAATCATATGGTCACTGATATGACTGGTTCTATCATACGACAGTCATATGGCTCTCTATATTATATGAGCATTGATCTGACTGGTTCTATCAGACGACAGTTATATGGCTCTCTATATTATATGTGCTGGCTAAATCATATGATGACTGATATGACTGGTACCATTACTTATAGACACTTATATGGCTTGCACTATTATATGACAGTATTGTTTGTGGACTGTGCAGCAAGGATGGATAAACTTCTATAGAGTTTAGGCGTCAGTTAGACTAATTTTGAGCCAGTTTGATTTTTTTTTAAAGGCACAACATGAAAAACTTTCATAGACATCAATACAAATAGGCCGGCTGCAGATTTCTAGGATCTTTATCGTCCGTACCACTGGTATGTGTCCAGCCTGATGTATGGCACTGCAGTATGTGGACCCTGTAGGAATAATATTATTTGGCGTCTGTATGGCATTTAGGTACAGTACATTGCTCATGCATCCTACTACCCAAGAAAGATCTGCTTGCAGACATTCAATAAGAACCTTCATTATTTCCTTAAAATCTGTCCTGGTCATGTGATGGACACACAGTTGCACAGCTCGTTACAGTACAGTTATCAGAGCTGTGTATTGTAATAAGTTGTGCACCTGTGTGTCAATCACATGATCAGAACAGATTTACATTCATTTGAGAACAACGATGAACTGTAATACTCCTTTAAGATTACCTAAAGATGCCTTGCTGCGCCCTTTTGTCTCACATTTAAGCATATAGCCCTAGTTACAGCTACAATTACTGTAAGAAATCATGTTAGGCTCTGTTCACATCCTCATTGGAGGCTCAGTTTGAAGCCTCCATCGAAGATTCCATCAATGGGACACATTGAGCGCCGGTGGTATTGGTCGTACGCCGTTGGACTGAGCATTGGTCGTACTCCTTGCCTGAGCATTGTTGTTGTTGTTGTTGTTGTTGTTGTTGTTGTATTCCCATGTTAGTCTTGCAAATGGTCCCTTAGTTGTTATCCTGCTCCCAGTGTTCCCATATGCAACTACCTATATCCTGTAACTGTGCTTGTTCCTGAGCTGTATCTAGTGTTGGAGTCATTTTGTCATCTGCCATGTTCCGTATCAACTGCCACATCTGGTGTCATCCGCCACGTCTGGTGTCATCTGCCACGTTGGGTGTCATCTGCCACATCTGGTATCATCTGCCACGCCAAGCATCACCTGTGCCACGTGTCTGCTACTCCGAGCATCTGCCTGAACATCCTCCCAGGTACTCTTATCCCAGAGACTGTTATTGACTGTAGTTTGGCCAGCTGCTACTCTGCTACAGCGGAGCGGCCTAGTGGGTCCACATACCCCACAGGCGTGACCCATATTTGCAGTGAATGATAATATAAAAAATATATTAAAGATTTGCTAATAAATAATTACAATAGCCATACAGGTTATACAATATTAAAAAAGGTAAAGGAGAATGCGGCCTCTTCAGGTCACATAAATAGAAGAGATGAAGCAGCTAGTACTGAATTTGTGAGAGACCAGGCTACGATATTTGCAGAAGCATTGCTAAGGTCTTAAAAGATCAGGGACACAAGCCCTAAGGCATATGTTTACATTTATATATATATATATCGGACACAGCATATCTATAAGACTACAGCCCCTATAGTTACACCACAAAATATAATTGGATACAGCACCCCAGAAGACAGTATCAGACATGATAGACTTAGATACAGGGTCCCAGCAGTCGGTATCACACATGATAGGCTTAGATACAGGGTCAAAACAGTCAGTATCACATATGATAGTAAGGCTATCATGTGTGATACTGACTGTTACAGGGTCCCAGCATACAGTATCACACATCATAGGACTAGATACAGGGCTCCAGCAGTAAGTATCCTTGTACTTACCCACAGGAACAAATGTGGCAATACTGGGGCCCCATGCAAATTTATGTTTGGGGGCTCTAATCAAAGACGCCTGTAAGAGTGCCCCACACAGTGCCCCTTGTATATAGTGTCACAACCTTCCGGTATATAGTGTCACACCCCCTGTATGGCACCACACATATTCCCCCTGTAGATTGTGCCACACATAGTCCCCCTTTATATAGTGCCACACACAGCCCGCTGTAGATAGTGCCCTACACAGACTCCTGTAGATAGTGCCACTCCCCCCTTATAGATAGTGCCACATACTGCCCTTGTAGATAGTGCCACACACACCCCTGTAGATAATGCCACATATCCATGTAGATAGTGCCACACTCCCTGTAGATTGTGCCACATTCCCCTTGTAGATAATTCCACACAGCCCCTTTGTAGATAGTCACACATCCCCCTTGTATATAGTCCTACAAACACCCCTTGTAGATTGTGCCACACACACCCTCTTGTAGATAGTGCCACATACCACCATTGTAGATAATGCCATACACCTCCTGTAGATAGTGATACATAGCCCCCTGTAGATAGTGCCACACACCCCTTGCAGGTAGTGCCATACACGCCCCTGTAGATAGTGCCACAAAGTTCCTCTGTAGATAGTACCCCCCCTTGTAGATAGGGTCACACCATCCCATTATAGATAGTGCCACACAGTCCCTCTGTAGATAGTGGCACACAAACCCCTTGTAGATGGTGCCATTTAACCCCCTTATAGATAGTGCCACACACCCCTTGTAGGTGGTGCCACACATCCCCTTGTAGATAGTGCCACACACCCCCTTGTAGATGGTGCCACATACCCTCTTATAGATGGTGCCACACACCCCTTTGTAGATGGTGCCACACACAGCCCCCAATAGATAGTGCCACACACAACCCGCTTGTAGATAGTGCCACACACAGCCCTGGGCAGATAGTGCCACATACAGTCCTGGGTAGATAGTGCCACACACAATCCCTCTGTATATAGTGACACACACAGCCCCACTTATAGATAGTGCCACATACACACGCTTCTAGATAGTCCCACACCCCCACCTTGTAGATAGTGCCACATACCCCCCTAATAGATGGTGCCACACACAACCCGCTTGTAGATAGTGCCACACACAGCCCTGGGTAGATAGTGCCACACACAGTCCCCCTGTACATAGTGCCACACACAGCCACACTTATAGATAGTGCCACATACACACCCTTGTAGATAGTCCCACACCCCCACCTTGTAGATAGTGCCACATACCCCCCTGTAGATAGTGCCACATAAACCCCCTTGTAGATAGTGTGAAACAGCCTCTTTGTAGCCAGTTACATTCACCCTAGTAGATAGTGCAACACGCCCCCACTTGTAGATAGTGCCCCCCAAACAAACAAAAGCTCCTACTCGCCTAGCCCCGTTCTCACGACGAACAGAGCAGCAGAGTCTCAGTCTCCTGAGTCCTGTAGCCTGCCTATGAGATGCCCCCGACGGGACCCTTGTGTAGGACGGCGTGATCCAGTGACCCTTGTGTAGGACGGCGTGATCCAGTGACGTCATCGCGCTGGGCTGCGCAGGGATCCTGTCTCAGTGTCTTATAGGCTAAAGGCCTAATGTGGTGTGTAGCCTAGTGAATGGTGGAGCAGGGAGCTGATAGCTCACTGCTCCGACCATAGTATTCAATTGTATCTGCGTCCTGAAGACGCAGATACAATTGAATGAGGCAATCGCCCGGGGATCTTGGGCACCGGGCCAAAAATCCAGTGCTTGCTAGCAACACCACTGGTTCTCTTGACTCCCTATTTATTGCAAGGTGTAATTTGGCTGATCTGATTGTCTAGGCGGATGTCCCCTTAATACCTTATTGCTCAAAGCACCTATTGAAATGAACAGTTTTCCTGTGAAATGCATTGTGAGGATAGCTCCTTCAGAGTAAAAGATGCTCTTTGTAGCAGTTGTCTCCATTCTGTCCAATAAAGAGGGATCCCATGCTGTGGACCCCTTTATCATATTCATATGCCCTAACAGGGCATATGCAAAGGGGTTGTCTAGAGGTGCCCTTACACATTAGCTGACAAATGGCCAACTATCTAATGTGTATGTGGGTGTCCCAAACTCTCCCCTGACGGCAAATGTTGGGGAGGGAAGGATCGGGCATGTTGAATTTCAACATGCCACATCCTTTGTTCCCACAGGAGATAAACCACTGCCAAAGGTATCTGGCAGCAGCTTATTCCCCCTCTTCCCATTGAAAACACGTGCGTGCTCGGCCGAGCTGAGCCTGCATATGTTGGGGAGTCAGGAGATATAGCTGTCGGCTAAAGGAGCGTTCGGCTAAAAGCTATCTAAAGTGTATGGTCACCTTAAGGCAGACAACCCCTGTAAAGAAGGTTGCAGCACTGAGGTGATGAAGCAGTGATCGTGGGTGAAGCCCTTTCCCTGATAGAACCCCCAAATTTCATCCAGGTAGGCGTTCAGTAGAGTAGTCAAGCTCAAGATCCTCAGGCTCACCAAATATGGCACGGTGCGTAGCAGTATGTTCTTCTATTATGGAATCTTCTTTATGTCATAAATATAGGTATTTATGACATCAGCACACGTGTCATACTTGCTACAGGTGCTTATTACCATGCATGCCTTATTCATTATGAAACCACCCACTGCATTCTGAAGAATTAACCCCTTAATGACCAGTCATGTGATTTTCTGCAGAGGCCATTAAACACTTGTTACTTGTCTAATAGTGTGCATTACAAAAACAAATTATGATCGATCCATCCCTGACCTTCTTTTTTATTGCTATAGTTTACAAACCAATGTCAAAATGCAAAGTTTGCATCCATTTAGTCAAGATCAGGTTTGGTTTTTTTTTCAAAATATGCAACAAAGGCTCTGTCTGTATTGGTGTTTTTGTTTAATTTTTTTCTTGCTAAAAACAAAAATGGATCCGTAAATTATTTACATTTGTCCAACTGCGTCTCTCAGTCCAATTGATCTATCACATCCAATATATTTTTTTTTAATTATTATTATTATGAATAATAATAAAGTCAATGTGATAAAACGTGTACTGAGGATGTACAAATACGATCAGATATCAATTGTCCAATTAAATTCCAATGACTTCATGGGGGGATGGGAAATTGATCATGAGAGAGCTATACATTTTAAAAACGTATTGACAACTAATGCAAGTTGACGCAATTTATCCTTACATGATTTCCTAGCTGCTCACATCTAGACTGCCATAGATCAGTCAAAAATCTGGGGAAAAAAAAATCATGGCATGCTTATTGGATGCCGTGTTAATGATCTATTCTCCCCTTTGAAATTGGGATTGTTGACTGTGAATCACGGGCAGTATAGACCGGTTGTTCATTTAAAGAGGACGTCTTTGATAGTATGACTTTGTTTTAGGTCACATACACATGGCAGAGCAGTGTGCAGGAGGCACATGGAGACCCTGTGGCTTCATACTGAAGCTATAGGCATTCTGTGTGCCACCGTACCATGCTCAGTGTGGTGCCGCATTACTGAGCTATTATTCAAAAGAAGCATAGATCATGGAAGAATCATCTAAGAGTCTTATTCATTTTTTCGCTCATTACTAATGCCTGCCACTGTTTCGAGGATGGTTCTAAACATAAACATTCTGTAATTTGTCTAAGGCTCTGTTCAGACTTGTTGGATTCCCTGTGCCGAAATCTAAGGCTCACTCAGATTTCTGCCGTGGATGTGCAGTTTCATGCGCTGTTGATCAGCACTAATATTAACCCCATTTAATGGGGCTAATCCATGGGGATCACCCGCCTGCTTTTCCACGTGGAATCGAGGAGTATATGTAGTATGCTATTTATTCTTGCAGAGTAGAGCATATCATTGAAAAATGCTGTGTGGTGTTGTAATGTCATTGTAAGGGCTCGATCACACCAGGATTTTGCCTATGCTGCACTTCTACATCACAAAGTGACCTACAGACCATTTATGCTGTACTTACAAAAAACAGTCCCTGCTTGGTAATTCTTAGGTTACATTAACTATATATAGACATCAATTAGTCATGGTTATTCACATTTACCTAATGGCTGTTCCTCTGATTCTGTTTTACATATTTAGAAGTTATACAAAAATCGCATCAAAGTGTAACTCCACTTTTATCAGAATTGTACAGTTTAAATTTGCATAAAATGTTAAGTAACTTTATGGCTTTTATTTTGCACTGATATTGAATTACTTAATGGTTATATACATTAATGATATCTCCATTTGTTCAAAATTAAATGCAGCCAGACTCCAATGTTATACATGTGGCCACCACAGCTTAGTTCTAACCGTGTAACTGCCAACTGAGCTCCCACAATGCATTGCTCTTTGAAGTGGGGTACACAAAAATCATAGGCCTGCATAGCAAAACTCAAATGGGCCCCATTCCCACTGAGCGTTCAACCAAATCTAGAACACTTTTAGTTAAAGGGTTTGTTTCATTATAGATAATTCCTTTAATAAGACAGCCTTAGACCACCTCTAAACAGCGGATTTTGCCTGTGCAAAATTTGTCCGGCAATACATTTTCCCTGCAGCAACAGCTTTTTCACTTGTAATACAGGAACAGTCCACCAGAGCGCGAGCCACTGCGTGTTAGCAGCTCTCTTTTCTGGCTCATAGAGGGTGGGGACCCCCTATGACATCCCTGTGCTATAATAGGGCATATGGACATTGATTGTCCAATGGGACAACATTTTAATGTCAACTATTGCGTTTTGTAAGCACAACATTTTGTGAAAATTAATTTCATAATACATAATACTTGATAAATTATAAAATTATTGTCTAGCCTAAAGATATAAGCAGCCACAGCTGATACAGAGCAGCGGGCTACATGTGTCAAAACGCAAGCTAGCGAAATATACAACAGCAACACATTACAAAAACATGTGCACACCCGCAATAGAAAGATTAAGAAAAGTAATACTTTATTATTCAAAACAGAAGTGATACATCAAAAAGACAAAAGTTAAAAGACATATCCTGAAGAATGACTATGATAATGTAATCCCACTAAAGTGGAAACCTGTAATAAAGTATAATGTGGCAATGCAATAATACACCAATGAAAAATAGAACCACCATCTAGCAAAAGTATTAGGATGTAAACACGGGGCTGGTCCTACTTCCATAAAGAAACATCCTGTTACTCAAAGTTCTGTGTGCATGTCAAAAAGTTACGGGTTTGCACTACAGTGGTATAACATTACCATAGTAATCTTTTGAAGGATTTTGTGTTTTAGCTGTATTTAGCTTTTGTGTTTTTAGATGTATCACTACTGTTTTGAATAATAAAGTATTAAATTATTAATCTTTCTATTGTGGGTGTGTAAATGTTTTTGTAATGTGCTGCTGTTGTATATTTTACTAAATGATATAATTATTGCTGCATACAGCCACCACTAGGAGGAGCTAACTGCACATGTCTTTATACAGCTACTATTGAATTTAATAGAAGCTGTATCAATTTGTATGGAGTGCTCTCCCCCAGTGGCGGCTGAAGGTACCCGCTATGACAGTGTTATCGCAGGCAGGGGAAGCAGGTCATTGCTTTCTTTCTAGCTGAAAATACCAAATATAGGGTGTACTTACATGTTTTGGTTTTGTGGTGTTTTTTTTTGCTGCAAATACTGTCAGAAAACACAGCAAAATCAGCATTTGTAATTACACCCTTAGGCCCCCTGCACACGAACGTAGCCGTACTCCTGGTTTGTGATTACGGCTATGGCCGGCCGCGGACAGTCACCCGCATTTGCGGGCTATGCTCCCATTATAAAGTATGGGAGCACGGTCCGTAAAATCAAAAAATAGGACATGTCTTATTTTTTGCGGGTCATTTCTATGGCCCGGACACCTTCCCGTAAATATACGAGAAGGTGTCCGCGGGCAATATAAATTAATGGGTCCATACTTTGATCCACAATTACGGCCATGTGCAAGGGGCCTAAACACAGGAAAAAGGGAGGTGTGGTTTTGGGGCAAGGCTTCACATTGGGTGTCATTTGGCACTTAGGTTTTGGAGCCTCAGACAATGACTCAAACAGTATCCTCTGACCTCTGCTATTAACTCTCAGGGCTCCTGAATGTAAGTTTATGTGCCTTCTCCCGCTGGCGCCAGTCGTGCAACTGACCTAGTCCTGATGCTGCTGACGTTCCTAGGGCAGTCCTGACAAAGCAGGAGTATCCAAACCAAATAGGAAATAATCTGATTACTTTATGCAAAATTAAGGGCACTTGCTATTGCCAGTAAAAAAAAATCTTATTCTCAACGGGGAATTCAGGCAGGGCTGCTCCAGACTTCTACCTTCAATTTCTAAGACAGGAATTAGCTCTATTGTCAGCCATATTCACATGCAGCTAGTTTCTGCCACCCAGAGGTCTGTTTAGTACAATGGTAAAATCAGTATCAGGATAATAGCTTCTTGTATTATTTAAATTAAAATCAAGTAATATTGTGACAGGCTAATAATATAGAACAGAAGATAAGACATTTTACAGATGTAGACGTTTTATTGCTCACACTGAGACACATCAAGTCATGAACAGTTTTTCTTTAAATCCGTGTGTGTGTGTGTGTGTGTGTGTGTGTGTGTGTGTGTGTGTGTGTGTGTGTGCGCGCGCGCGCGCGTGTGTGTGTGTGTGTGTGTGTGTGTGTGTGTGTGTGTGTGTGTGTGTGTGTGTGTGTGTATATATATACACTACCGTTCAAAAGTTTAGGGTCACTTAGAAATTTCCTTATTTTTGAAAGAAAAGCACAGTTTTTTTTCAATGAAGATAACATTCAATTAATCAGAAATACACTCTATACATTGTTAATGTGCTAAATGACTATTCTAGCTGCAAACGTCTGGTTTTTAATGCAATATCTACATAGGTGTATAGAGGCCCATTTCCAGCAACCATCACTCCAGTGTTCTAATGGTACATTGTGTTTGCTAACTGTGTTAGAAGGCTAATGGATGATTAGAAAACACTTGAAAACCCTTGTGCAATTATGTTAGCACTGCTGTAAACAGTTTTGCTGTTTAGAGGAGCTATAAAACTGACCTTCCTTTGAGCTAGTTGAGAATCTGGAGCATTACATTTGTGGGTTCGATTAAACTCTCAAAATGGCTAGAAAAAGAGAACTTTCATGTGAAACTCGACAGTCTATTCTTGTTCTTAGAAATGAAGGCTATTCCATGCGAGAAATTGCCAAGAAACTGAAGATTTCCTACAACGGTGTGTACTACTCCCTTCAGAGGACAGCACAAACAGGCTCTAACCAGAGTAGAAAGAGAAGTGGGAGGCCCCGCTGCACAACTGAGCAACAAGACAAGTACATTAGAGTCTCTAGTTTGAGAAATAGACGCCTCACAGGTCCTCAACTGGCAGCTTCATTAAATAGTACCCGCAAAACGCCAGTGTCAATGTCTACAGTGAAGAGGCGACTACGGGATGCTGGCCTTCAGGGCAGAGTGGCAAAGAAAATGCCATATCTGAGACTGGCTAATAAAAGGAAAAGATTAATATGGGCAAAAGCACACAGACATTGGACAGAGGAAGATTGGAAAAAAGTGTTATGGACAGACGAATCGAAGTTTGAGGTGTTTGGTTCACACAGAAGAACATTTGTGAGATGCAGATCAACTGAAAAGATGCTGGAAGAGTGCCTGACGCCATCTGTCAAGCATGGTGGAGGTAATGTGATGGTCTGGGGTTGCTTTGGTGCTGGTAATGTGGGAGATTTGTACAAGGTAAAAAGGATTTTGAATAAGGAAGCCTATCACTCCATTTTGCAACGCCATGCCATACCCTGTGGACAGCGCTTGATTGGAGCCAATTTCATCCTACAACAGGACAATGACCCAAAGCACACCTCCAAATAATGCAAGAACTATTTAGGGAAAAAGCAGGCAGCTGGTATTCTATCTGTAATGGAGTGGCCAGCGCAGTCACCAGATCTCAACCCCATAGAGCTGTTGTGGGAGCAGCTTGACCGTATGGTACACAAGACGTGCCCATCAAGCCAATCCAACATGTGGGAGGGGCTTCTGGAAGCATGGGGTGAAATTTCTCCCCATTACCTCAGCAAATTAACAGCTAGAATGCCAAAGGTCTGCAATGCTGTAATTGCTGCAAATGGAGCATTCTTTGATGAAAGCAAAGTTTGAAGGAGAAAATTATTATTTAAAATAAAAATCATTATTTCTAACCTTGTCAATGTCTTGACTATATTTTCTAGTCATTTGCAACTCATTTGATAAATATAAGTGTGAGTTTTCATGGAAAACACAAAATTGTCTGGGTGACCCCAAACTTTTGAACGGTAGTGTGTATATATATATATATATATATATATATATATATATATATAAAGGCAGAAAGCAGCAGCACTCACAAAAAACTGTTATATGGGTGCCCAGCAAGTCGTCCTGATCCTAGGACGGAGTATTATATATAAAAAGAGAAAACTTGCCGCACTCCAATATAAAAAAATGGTGGTTTATTCAGTCAAACACAAAGCGACGTTTCTGTCCTACAATAGGACTTTTATCAAGCATAGTGACACATCAAATACTGCAAACATATATATGGCAGAGATCCATTTGCATAAGTAATCTCATTAAAACATATTTATATTTATTACCAAAGATCCACAAAAATTTGGTCAATCCACCTGGACGCCCCATCGTTTCTGGTAGAGGCTCATTAATGAGTAATATCTCTATTTTTGTCGATAAATTATTAAGGGATTTTGCAATTAAGTCTAAATCCTATATTAGAGACACCACTCACTTTGTACAAAAACTAAGAATGGTCACTCTACCAGAGGGATCTCTCCTAGTTTCTTTCAATGTAACATAACTCTATACGTCAATCAGTCACAACAAAGGTCTTGACACTGTGAGACATAAATTAGTGGCCTCTGAGTATGGCGCTGCATCATGCGAATTTATTATGTCTCTGGTGGAACTCATCTTGACTTCAAATTATTTTTTGTTTGATGATGATTATTATATCCAACTTAAGGGGACGGACATGGGGTCCAACATGGCACCAACCTATGCTAATATTTTTATGGACACAATGGAGGAGATGTCTGTCTACGTATCCCACCACTTCTCACATGTTTTGAGGTGGTGGCGATACATAGATGACATCTTCCTCATTTGGACAGACACAGTAATTTCTTTGAATGATTTTCATCAATATCTTAATTCTCTGGATGAGGACATTCAATTCACCATGACCTACTCGACAGATAGCATTAAATTTTTGGATGTAACAGTGCTGATTGACAACAATACATTAAAAACTAGGATGTACACGAAGGAAACGGATCGCAACAATTTATTGAGATTTGAGAGTTGCCACCCAAAGAATATGATTAGGTCTTTACCGTATAGTCAAATGATTAGGGCTAAACATAATACTAATAATCAGGTGGATCTGGATAAATCATTAAACATCATGACTGCTAATTTTACCAGAGAGGATATCCCAGATCATTATTATTATCACATAAAAATAAAATCTGCGATTTTCCTAGGGAAAGTCTCTTTAAGACTTCAAAGGCAAAAGAAAAAAAAACGCATTCCTTTTATCTCTACTTATAGTGAGGTGAGTGGGGATATATCTAGGATTATGAATAGACACTGGTCGATCATCGGTGATAGCTATAGTCATATTGAGGAATTGAATAATAATCCATTAATGTCATATAGACGATCACAAAATCTTCGTGACAGATTGGTTAGAACCAGAGTAAAAGAGATGCGTAAAAAAGCACCACAATCTTTACTGAAACCATTACAATTTGGGAATGTCCCTTGCCACAAATGTGGGAATTGCTCATTGATGTGTAGGGGCAATACTTTCATACATCCTCTTACTGGGAAACAGTTTGATATTAGGTATATATTTACGTGTGATTCTGACTGGATCATATATGTATTGTGGTCTTCTATATGTGGGTGAAACCACCTGTGCCTTTAAAGCTCGTCTGAACAACCATCGATTCTCTATTAGAAAAAAGAAACTTGATTTACCTGTAGCTAAACATTTCTCGGAACAGGGGCATAATGAAAGGGATTTAAAGTTTATGATCCTTGACTATATCCCACCATTACAGCAAGGAGGTGATAGGCACATGGTATTACATAAAAGAGAATTAAGATGGATATTTTTATTAAACTCATTGAGACCAAATGGCCTAAATGTGGAGTTCAATGTAGACAGGATCACTGTGTGATGTCTTATCTTCTTTCGCTGCTTTGATGCTCACTGATGTCCTCACTGGCGATGATTTGTGACATATTTTTATCTATGTTTATTTGTTATTAACACTGAATTTCTGTATCATTATAGATCCTAACAGAACTCCCAACAGAACTTCGGGACCATCTGCATACGTTATTTATCAAAATCATTTGTTCAATTTGATAATGTACATTGCTGTATGTTGAGCTTGATTCTAAATAACTCAATAATGTACTTTTTACAGTATTTTGTTCCTAGTCTCTATATGAGGATAAACAGCGTTGAGATATTTAAAAAATAAATATAAAAAATTAAATCTAAAAGTATATATACATATATAGATCTTACCTGGTTTATTTTATAGCCGCTATAAAGTGGCATCATTGATCCGTTACACGTGAGTGGTTGATAGAATATCCTATGTGCGTGAAGATGTCACTGTGTGATTTCTTGAAATCTTGGAAGTGTGATCGTTCTGAACACATGATAGTGGTCAGAGGTCCACATACCCACGTGTGGATCAGAAACAGCATTATTCTTATTTCAAAGACGAAGGTCTAATATGTTGATGTGCTCTTTCTTCCCCCTTTTTTTTACATATATCTCCGCTGCTTACCTTTAGGAGCCCAATTATAGATTGATCTTTCTTACTTTGGGTTATATGGAACTAAATTGCTCACAATAGCAATGTTGTTGGCACAATATGACATACAGGAGCGATGTTGGCACCTTACTTAGTGGTTGTGAGGTGGATCCGAACTGGTTGCTTGGCAACGGAGGACGCCGCTATTCATGATGTCTACACGGTGGTACGCACTGTGTTGTCACTACGCTATTTGAGCATCCTGTTGCTTGGCAGCTGGACACTTCCGCTTCTAATTCTCACGCATGCGCACTCCATACCGGTACACACTGAATACAACGTGGAGTGCAGCTGTGCATCGCTACGAATATAACCGGATAAATTTACATACTAATAAAAACCTGAAGTTCTGATTGGTGAGTGGATCTACTGCACTCACATATATGTTTGCAGTATTTGATGTCTCACTATGCTTGATAAAAGTCCCATTGAAGGACAGAAACTTTGCTTTGTGTTTTACTGAATAAACCACCATTTTTTCATATTGGAGTGCTGTAAGTTTTCTCTTTTTATATATATATATATCTATATATACATATATATATATATCTATATATATATATATATATATATATATATACACTACCGTTCAAAAGTTTGGGGTCACCCAGACAAGTTTGTGTTTTCCATGAAAACTCACACTTATATTTATCAAATGAGTTGCAAAATGACTAGAAAATATAGTCAAGACATTGACAAGGTTAGAAATAATGATTTTTATTTCAAATAATAATTTTCTCCTTCAAACTGTAATGGATTTGCCTGACACAGCTTCTTTGTCGACGCCCGTGGTAAATCAGCCTGCATCTGTGCCTAGGTCTGTTAGAGTGACTCGATCTACTACCAATCAGGCTGGGAGGCTGAGGAGTGGAAGAACCTATCACAGCCTGGCCAGACGGAGCTAGCATCCGCCCTCTGTCTATTTATACCTTCATTCCTCTACAGATAGAATACCAGCTGCCTGCTTCTTCCCTAAATAGTTCTTGCATAATTTGGAGGTGTGCTTTGGGTCATTATCCTGTTGTAGGATGAAATTGGCTCCAATCAAGCGCTGTCCACAGGGTATGGCATGGAATTGCAAAATGGAGTGATAGCCTTCCTTATTCAAAATCCCTTTAACCTTGTACAAATCTCCCACTTTACCAGCAGCAAAGCAACCCCAGACCATCACATTACCTCCACCAT
This sequence comes from Rhinoderma darwinii, assembly GCF_050947455.1. Lineage (NCBI taxonomy): Eukaryota > Metazoa > Chordata > Amphibia > Anura > Rhinodermatidae > Rhinoderma > Rhinoderma darwinii. The sequence goes on from NC_134689.1 coordinate 327,911,670, forward strand.
GCTTGACAGATGGCGTCAGGCACTCTTCCAGCATCTTTTCAGTTGTTCTGCGTCTCACAAATGTTCTTCTGTGTGATCCAAACACCTCAAACTTCGATTCGCCTGTCCATAACACTTTTTTCCAATCTTCCTCTGTCCAATGTCTGTGTGCTTTTGCATATTAATCTTTTCCTTTTATTAGCCAGTCTCAGATATGGCTTTTTCTTTGCCACTCTGCCCTGAAGGCCAGCATCCCGGAGTCGCCTCTTAACTGTAGACGTTGACACTGGCGTTTTGCGGGTACTATTTAATGAAGCTGCCAGTTGAGGACCTGTGAGGCGTCTATTTCTCAAACTAGAGACTGTAATGTACTTGTCTTGTTGCTCAGTTTTGCAGGGGGTCCACTTCTCTTTCTACTCTGGTTAGAGCCTGTTTGTGCTGTCCTCTGAAGGGAGTAGTACACACCGTTCTAGGAAATCTTCAGTTTCTTGGAAATTTCTCGCATGGAATAGCCTTAATTTCTAAGAACAAGAATGGACTGTCGAGTTTCACATGAAAGCTCTCTTTTTCTAGCCATTTGGAGAGTTTAATCGAACCCACAAATGTAATGCTCCAGGTTCTCAACTAGCTCAAAGGAAGGTCAGTTTTATAGCTCCTCTAAACAGCAAAACTGTTTACAGCGGTGCTAACATAATTGCACAAGGGTTTTTAAAGGGAATGTGACGCTAGAAAAAAATTATTATTTTTTTTTTAGTTAAACAATTAGTGTAGACTTCCGGTTCCGGCGCTGGCGATGCAGGACGCGAGTGACTGAGCTCCCGCTCCCAACTAGCCTGCTTATCTGCAAAAGCCACTTCGGTGGCGACAACCGGCTGACAGACACCGGCCTTGCACACAGGAAAGTACCCGGGGGTGCATGCATGGACCGATACCTCCTCAGGAGCGCACATAAGCCAGCCATGGATGAACTAGACGCAGGAGTAAACAAGGGAGGTAAGATGGCGGCGTTTCCCGCCACTGCTCCCCTGCTGTATTCACAGGATGAGGAACAGCTACGGCCTCAGTCCCAGTCACCGATTCCAAGCCCAGCAGAGCCCATAATTGCTTCTAACCAAGGACCTGTGGATTATATAGCATTAGCCCATGAAGTGGCTAAACGCATAGCCCCCGACCTGCAGAAAGCGCTGAAAAAAACAGTGCAAGAGTCGCTCAACCGCATGCATGCGGACCTGGCACAAGTAACCTCCAGGACTAACGAATTGGAGCAACGTGTATCACTGCTGGAGGATGAGAATGAGCGCCTACAGTCCAAGCTTAAAACGGTGCTATCCAGTACTACGCAGTTGGGGGACAAGGTGGAGGACCTGGAAAACCGATCCAGGAGGAGTAACCTGCGAAAAGTGGGCCTGAAGGAAACGGTGGTCCCTTCTGAGCTGCAACGTATATGCGAGAGATCTTTGCCAGCAGCATTGGGTCTCCCACGTCCATGCCGGGTGGAGAGGGCACACAGGGTGGGACCGGACCCAAGAAATCTCCCACCAGCAGACAACAGCAGCAGTTCGTTTCGCCCCAGACAAGTCATCTTTAAGCTGCTGGATTATAATGACAAGGTGGCAATGATGAAGGCATATCGAAGCAGATCCCGGCCCTTGGAGATAATGGGCATGAAAGTGCTACTTTTTGAGGATTATTCTACGGAGGTAGCGAAACGTAGGCGAACCTTCAGCAAGATCTGTACGGAGCTGTTTCAAGCGAAAGTGCCCTTTAACCTACAGTATCCGGCTATTTTACGAGTGTTCCAGGCAAACGGGGGGGCCAAGATGTTCGCCACAGCAAAGGAAGCGGAGGAGGCTCTGGCAGAGCTATGTGGAAGCTGCCCCCGGCACGAGGCGCGACGCACTCCAGACCACAGCCCACGCCACAAGTCAAGAGAACTCGGAGGGAGTCGTTCGGATATGGAGCGGACTTGGGCTGAAGCTTTATTGCCCACACCTGGCAGAGAACGTGGAGGAAGAACCAGGAACAGAGGTGCGTCTCCGAAGCCGCAGAGACGTCCGCGTGCTCATTCCAGGTCCGTGTCCTCGGATTGAAGAAGGAAGATTGAGGACTAATGTTTTTTGTTTGATCCCCTCATACGTTAGGCGAGGGTCCTGAGGACGCGGTAGACAAATTGCAGGCTCTGATCTTAAGCAGATAAGTTTACAGTTTACAGTAATTACAGATATTAGCAGAGAATGATATGGCTTGATGGTTGCACATGTTAGTTTGTTTATCAATACAATATTTCAGTATGTGGCCAAATGTTTTCATGCCAAACTGTATGCATTCTGATATATTACCTTACTGTTATAATGCCGTTATAATGCCGTTATAATATATAATATTGCTGATGTAATAACGTAGTTACACTGTTAGGGGCTTGAGTTTGAGCTTGAGCTGGTTTTCAAGGTTATGCAGTCCATGCTCGTTAGTAGGTGGGGCTCTTCGAGCGGGAATCTTTCCGAGGAGGGTCTCTCTGATGAGTGGGGCTAGGACCAATGGAGTTAAAAACGAGGGGAAGTCTTGGTAGGGACAAATGGAGGGTTGCTGGGGGAAACCTTGAAGTGGAACAGTGATCAGTTCTAAATTATACATGTCGAATGGAGCAGAAATTGGGGGTTGACCCGTTGCTATCGGATCGGGTATTGGCGGTTAGAGAGTGCTGGGCAAGGAGGGGTCGGCATGGCTAGGTCGGTTGGAAATTGCTGCTATGCAGGTATGGGAGGGGGTGGGAGGGAGGTACGTGTTGGTGCACAACAGAAAAAAGTGAAGTCTCTGACGTCAATGTGCACGAGGAAGATGACTGCCCTTGTCACAGGCGTTTTTTCAAGGTTTTCAAGGTTTTCAAGGTTTTATGAACAAAGTCTGAAGGCTTTGAGTTGGATTTTAGCTTTGTTTTCTAGGCCGGGGTTTGGCCAAGTTTTAAATGTTCATGCATGGCACTTAGGGAAAGATGGCTCTGACACCCCGACTCGGTCACGATTTTTGGACACCTTAGCTCACCTTAGACATAGCCCAATAACATGAAAATAGTCTCATGGAACGTTAAGGGGCTTAGATCCCCACAGAAACGGACCAAACTCTTACGACATATGAAGAGATTACGTCCGGATGTAGCCCTGTTACAGGAAACCCACCTCACCGAATCTGAATTTAAATATCTACAAAAGTTCTGGGTGGGTCAAGTTTTTGGCTCGGCCGCAAGAGACGGTAAGGCGGGAGTGATAATATTGGTGCACAAAAATTTTGCGTCTACGGTGGTGTCCCTAGGAGTGTGATGATGAGGGTCGTTGGATACATCTAGTAATGGAGCATGCAGGGGAAACTATTAGCATCCATAATGTTTATGGGCCTAATGCGGCCAATGCAGAATTCTTTGGTAAATTGGAAACCCAACTCCAGCAGGATCGCACTAAGCTGTTGGTGCTAGGGGGAGATCTTAATACCGCAAGGTCCACTAGGGAAGATAGAAGTGTAGGGTCCATTTTGCAGAGACAGAGGGATAAGATCTTGTCAGATCTTTTGAGACACACGGCCCTCACAGATGCTTGGAGGAGCTTACACCCCGATGCGAGGGAGTACACACACTTTTCTCACGTACATCAGTCGTGGTCGCGCATTGATTACTTACTTGTGAACGACGCTCTCTCCCGCCGGCTACGTGACGCGGCAATAGAAGATATGGTCATCTCTGACCACTCCCCAGTCACAATTACTTTGGCAGACACGGTAGCTAAGGGACTGGATTTTATTTGGCGGTTCCCCTCCTTTCTGGTGGCGGATGAGGGCTTTGTACAAAAGCTAAAGGGCTGGTGGACGGAATTTGACGGGGATAATGCATCACACCGTACGGACCCGTCGTTATACTGGCGGACAGCTAAAGCGGTAATTCGCGGGAAAATCATACAATTTTTGGCCAATCTTAAACGTAAAACCACCGAAGGGTATAAGACAGCGAGCGACCGATTAAGGTGCGCATACACGGCGTTTTTACAATCTCCATCAGCGTCTCTGGGGGAGGCTTGGAGGGAAGCCAAGCGACAGTATGATCAATGGCTAGACAAAAGAGAAAGTATTTATCGGTCTCAATTTGATGCGGACCTTATGCGTTTCGGTAATAAGGCGGGCAAATTACTAGCACGATTGGCGAAGGGGAGGTATACACCGTCACACATCTTAACCCTTAAAGACGCCAAAGGGCTTCCCACAGTGGATCCAAAAACCATAAACACTATACTGCGTACATATTATCAGGCCCTGTACTCAGACACGCCAGTCGACACCCAAAAAGGAAAGGAATTTTTGGAGAAGGTAAAGCTGCCTGGACTCACACAGGAGCAGAACGAGCTGCTGAGCGCAGAAATCACGGAGGCAGAGATAGCGGATACCATCAGAACCTTATCTAACGGGAAGGCCCCTGGGCCGGATGGGTTCACGGGTGAATTTTATAAGTCCCTCAGAGAAGAAATTAGCCCCATCTTGGTGGAATACTATAACATTTTATTACAGACCGGTACCCTACCAGGGGAAGCCAAAATCGCACATATAAAGGTGCTGCCCAAAAAGGGGAAGGACCCTCTGGATCCGGGGTCCTATCGACCAATATCATTGATAGACCAAGACCAGAAAATACTTACAAAAATCTTAGCCAATCGCTAGCAGTGTATCTACCGACATTGGTGGGAAAATCTCAAGTGGGCTTTGTAAAGGGCAGGGCAGCAGTGACTAATCTGCGTAAGGTGTTAACAGTATTAGAAACAGTCCGACACAATCCCCGGCCAGGTACCCGGCCGGCACTCTTAGCGCTAGACGCAGAGAAAGCGTTTGATAACATACAGTGGGAATGGCTGGGGATGGTGTTAGACAAGATTAATGTCCAGGGAGCCTTTCGGAACTTTCTGAAGGGGGTGTATACTAATCCCCAAGCGCGTGTCTATTCTTCAGGATTTCTGTCGGCTCCCTTCCAGCTGTATAAAGGGACCAGGCAGGGATGTCCCTTGTCGCCACTTTTATTTAATCTAGCACTCGAACCAATGGCTAGATTTCTGGAAGAGTCGGCAGTGTTCGAAGGTATCCAGGTGGGGTCTTTGGCAGTCAAGCTGGCCTTGTTCGCTGATGATGTTATTCTGTTTATGTCAAATCCTCAAGAACACTTAATGCCGGTCTTTGGCTTTTTGAAGGACTTTGGGCAATGCTCGGGATACAAAGTAAATGTAGCTAAGAGCGAACTGCTGGAGTTGGGCAAACCATTACCTGGGATCTTTTGGCAATCCTTGGGATGTGGGATATCCCCGGTGAAACAATGTATCACTTATCTGGGAATTAAGATAGGGAAGGCACCTGAAACCTTGTATGGCTTGAATTACCCGCCACTGTTTAAAAAAATGCAGGCGGAACTTAACAGATGGGGCCAGTTACCGATATCCCTTCTGGGGAGGTGCCACCTGATTAAGATGGTCAGTTTCCCCAGATTGCTATACCCCTTTCAAACACTCCCACTCTTACTGAAACATGGGGACGTATCCAAGCTGAATTCGGCATTTACTAAATTCATATGGGCGGGAAAGAGGCCTCGCATTGCACTCACTAAGCGCATGTGGGACAAGCATGAGGGGGGGCTGAAATTTCCCAATATTAGGGGCTACAATGTGGTGTGCCTCTTTCGACATGTAGTGGACTGGCTTCATGAAACGAGTCATTATTCCAACTTCGAGCTAGAGGGGGAGTATGCCTCGCCCTGGAGCTTAAAGGCCTTGTTGCATTGTCGTGTGGCCTCTCTTCCGTGCCGTCTCAAAACATCCATTGTTCTGAGAGATACAGTCCTAGCCTGGAAAGTAGTCCGTAAAATTTTTGACTTGCCTTACCTGCTATCCAAGCACATGCCGTTGTGTGGGCACCCGGAATTTTTACCGGGAGTAGACAGTAGAGACAGATTTGCCTCTTGGGGGAATGCAGGTATTAGCAATGCAGGGGACCTTATGCATACAGAGGAAAGGAGATGGTTAACCGGATCGGAAATCAGGGCTAAACTCAATACCTCAGAGGACAGCGCTAATTTCCTACAAGTCCTCCAGGTGCGATCATTCTGTACCTCTAGGCTCAGAGATTTAAATAAGGAGGCCACCACTCATATGTTAGATGAGGTCATTGGCCCAATGGCTCTTCGGGCGACTATCGCGCGGTTGTATAGAGCACTCGGGGGATATTTTGCCCGCCCGCAACAACGGGTAATGTTCAAAGTCTGGGAACGGTGGACGCATGATCCGGCAATAGGAGAGACCATATTGGGGGGATGGGAGACGGTACGGAAGGTGGTCATTAATGAGAGCTGGAGGGAAACCTATTTCAAATTAATGCATACGGCTATATATGGCTTCAATATTCTGCCTTCACAGTCCTTCCCCGATCGCATCACGAGTTGTCCCAAATGCAATACCCCCCTGACGAATTTGTGGCACGGAGTATGGGGTTGTGCTCATACTAAACGGTACTGGATAATGATACATAACTATATTTCAGATTATTGGAAAGCAAACCTTCCAATGACGCCCCAAGCGCTGCTGTTCCATCAGGCGAGACCGCCAGAGGTAGAGGTGGCTGGAGGAACGAGATCCCCTCCCCCCCTAGTGCACACAATTTTGTTGGTGGCTTTGAGATGCCTTCTATGCAAATGGCTAGAAGCTGATACACCGGATATCGATATGATCGTGTCCCACTTGAAACAATTGTTAGCCCTTGAACGAGTGGAGGTAGAAAGAAGGAAAGAAACGGGAACCAAAAAGCTGTTTGCTAAATGGCAGCTATTTATAGAAACGCAATGCACAGCGAATGAGGTGGTGGAAATTGTTGCGCCGTTTAGACACACAGCGTGGTATCATACACAGCTCCTGGCTGGCACTTTAGGAGGCTTACAACTACAGTCAGTCTAGTAGTAGATAGGGGATAGAGGGGGAGGAGCTACTCTTTTAGGACCTAAGTCGTGACCAGGAATAGGGGAAGTCACGTTGGTTGTTTAAACAAATGCAAAACGATATGCCATGCATGTATGTATGTACTTAATTTGCTTCTGTTATACTCACAGTTGCGAGCTGTTCATTGACATCGCAAATTTTTCTTTTTGTGAAATGTTTGTACAAAATTTGAAAAAATGTTAATAAAAATGATGTTTTAAAAAAAAAAAAAACAACAATTAGTGTATAGGTGATTAAACATTGTTCTAATTTTTTTAATTTTTTTCACGAGTCAGGAAATATTATAAATTAGATTCTAATTTATAATATTTCCCAGTGCTGGTCACTAGATGGAGCAATTCCCAAAATTGCAGCATTGCATGTGGTAAAGCAACCACATTGCTTTATGCTGCAAAATTTGGGAAAACTCACTCGCTCTAGTGAGCTCTCAGAATCCCCCCTCCTTTATCCTGGCTAGTGCCGGGAGAAATGAGGGGATTGAACGGTCAAACCTCCTACACTGTGTGTCGCCATTTTTTGAGCTAACACACAGTGTAGTAGGTTTACATACACTAGTAAACACACAGTAAAACACGAACCTACATAGAAATAACTTACCTGCTCCTGTCGCCGCCGCTCCCTCCGGTCCGTCCGCTCCGTCTGCTACCGCCGCTCCAAGTGCACAAGTCCGGAAGCCGCGACCGGAAGTAGTAATCTTACTGTCCGGCCGCGACTTCCGGTCTACAGGAAAATGGCGCCGGACGGCGCACAGTTCAACTTGGACTGTGTGGGAGTGGCGCATGCACAGTTCCCACGCAGACGGCGTACAGCATAGTGAATGGAACGGGCCCCGTTCGCATTCACTATGGGACTGTAGCTGCCGTATTCCATGTTTGTATGTGTCGTTAAAAAATGGCAGCCCCCATAGGGAAGAAAAAGTTCAAAAATAAAAAAAAGTAAAACACAAACACACAAATAAATATAAACGTTTTTAATAAAACACTAAAATCAAACTGATGTAAAAAAAATGTTTTTCGTGACACTGGTCCTTTAAGTGTTTTCTAATCATCCATTAGCCTTCTAACACAGTTAGCAAACACAATGTACCATTAGAACACTGGAGTGATGGTTGCTGGAAATGGGCCTCTATACACCTATGTAGATATTGCATTAAAAACCAGACGTTTGCAGCTAGAATAGTCATCTAGCACATTAACAATGTATAGAGTGTCTTTCTGATTAATTTAATGTTATCTTCATTGAAAAAAACTGTGCTTTTCTTGGAAGAATAAGGACATTTCTAAGTGACCCTAAACTTTTGATCGGTAGTGTAAATATATATATATATATATATATATATATATATATATATATATATATATATATATATATATATATATACATATATATGTATATATATGATAGTATATAACATATATTATTGTGTACGGTGGTTGCAATGACTGTGGTGTGAAGTCAATGCTTAGAAAATGAACCCTATTTCTAGAAGTATTGAACACTTGGGACTATAGTAAAAGAATAGGATCATTTTTTTAGCTATGTGTATTTCATGCTACAGATACTGTGACTACCCCGGGTGCTCAAACAAATACATTTCATATCAGTTTTATACTGTGCTTGTTCTCCATGATGACTTTTGCTGATGTCTCCCCCTAGTGGGAGGTTTGCATATTCTAGTTTGATTTCTGCCTAAATACATTTAAATGATGCTATTTGCAGAGGTGAAGAACTTTGCATGAGAATGAGCAGGGGCGTAGCTAGAGGCTCATGGGCCCCGATGCAAAAATTCTTACTGGGCCCCCCCCCCCCGCAAACTTCTCATGGCCGACGGTCCACTTTCAGCTGCATCGCTGGGTCTCCTAAGTGACCCAACAATGCAGCACTAGCAGCCGGGGGCGTCACTAAGGCTGGGTTCACACACACTATTTACGGATGTAATTAGGGCGTTTTAGCATTGAATTACGTCCGAAAATGCGGCTCAAAAGCGTCGGCAAACATCTGCCCATTCATTTGAATGGGTCTTACGATGTTCTGTGCCGACGGTCATTTTTGTTTACGCGTCGCTGTCAAAAGGCGGCGCGTAAAAAAGTGCCTGTCACTTCTCCAGACGTAAATGGAGCCGTTTTCCATGGACTCCATGGAAAACCAGCTTCAGTTACTTCCGTAATGGACGCAGCAAAAGACGCCTCCACATGCCATTACGGCTGAAATTACGGTGCTGTTTTCTCCTGAAAACAGCACAGTAATTTCAGCCGTAACGGACGCTGCCGTGTGAACATACCCTCAGGGCTTAAAGAGGCTCTGTCACCAGATTTTGCAACCCCTATCTGCTATTGCAGCAGATAGGCGCTGCAATGTAGATTACAGTAACGTTTTTATTTTTAAAAAACGAGCATTTTTGGCCAAGTTATGACCATTTTTGTAGTTATGCAAATGAGGCTTGCAAAAGTCCAAGTGGGTGTGTTTAAAAGTACAAGTCCAAGTGGGTGTGTATTATGTGCGTACATCGGGGCGTTTTTAATACTTTCACTAGCTGGGCGCTCTGATGAGAAGTAACATCCTCTTCTCTTCAGAACGCCCAGCTTGTGACAGTGCAGATCTGTGACGTCACTCACAGGTCCTGCATCGTGACGGCCACATCGGCACCAGAGGCTACAGCTGATTCTGCAGCAGCATCAGCGTTTGCAGGTAAGATCGACTTACCTGCAAACGCTGATGCTGCTGCAGAATCAGCTGTAGCCTCTGGTGCCGATGTGGCCGTCACGATGCAGGACCTGTGAGTGACGTCACAGATCTGCACTGTCACAAGCTGGGCGTTCTGAAGAGAAGAGGATGTTACTTCTCATCAGAGCGCCCAGCTAGTGAAAGTATTAAAAACGCCCCGATGTACGCACATAATACACACCCACTTGGACTTGTACTTTTAAACACGCCCAGTTGTACTTTTGCAAGCCTCATTTGCATAACTACAAAAATGGTCATAACTTGGCCAAAAATGCTCGTTTTTTTAAAATAAAAATGTTACTGTAATCTACATTGCAGCGCCTATCTGCTGCAATAGCAGATAGGGGTTGCAAAATCTGGTGACAGAGCCTCTTTAAAATGTCCGGGAAATAGCCCCAATACATATGTGTCCGCCCCAAAAAAAAGTGTGTATATGAGACAGCATAGCATATCTATAGCACTACGACCCTATAAACTATGGATAGGATTAGATACAGTGGCTGAGCAGACAGTATCACACATGATAGGATTAGATACAGTGGCTCAGAAGGCAGTATCACACATGATAGGATTAGATACACAGCTCAGCAGACAGTATCACACATGATAGGATTAGATACAGTGGCCCAGCAGACAGTATCACACATGATAGGATTAGATACAGTGGCTCAGCAGACAGTACCACACGTGATAGGATTAGATACAGTGACTCAGCAGTCAGTACCACACATGATAGGATTAGATACAGTGGCTCAGCAGACAGTATCACACATGATAGGATTAGATACAGTGGCTCAGCAGACAGTATCACACATGATCGGATTAGATACAGTGGCTCAGAAGGCAGTATCACACATGATTGGATTAGATACACAGCTCAGCAGACTGTATCACACATGATCGGATTAGATATAGGGCCCAGCAGACAGTATCATACATGATTGGATTAGATACACAGCTCAGCAGACTGTATCACACATGATAGGATTAGATACAGGGCCCAGCTCGCTGACATTGCGTCTCCAGCGCTGGACCCAGGATAGGCAAGAATAATAATTTTGCTTCTTTATGTGTTACTGATTATTTTTGTGTTTGTGTTTTTTTTACAGGTTCGGTTGTTGGACTTCGGATTTGAGGACTTCAATGACGGCGTTTTTTTTATTCTCAATAAAATGGTTAATGAGGGTTGTGTTTTTTTATTTCAATAAAATATTTTTTCTATGTGCTTGTATCTTTTTAAACTTTATTACTACCGCCTTAGTAATGGCCGCTGGCTGATTGACAACCTCCATTACTAAGGCGAGGCTTAATGTTAGCCGGTGCAGAGGCCAACACTAAACCCCATTATCACCCCGGTACCCACCGCTACCAGGGGTACTGGGAAGAGCCGGGTACAAACCAGTACCCGACCATCTGTAGTGACGGGCAGGCACCGGGGTGGCCGCAGGCTGGTAGTATTAGGCTGGGGAAGGCCAAAAACAGTGGCCCTCCCACCCTTGTAATACTGCCTGCTGCTGCTGTGTTGTATCTGGCTGGTTATGAAAATTGGGGGGGACCCGACATCGTTCTTTCCAATTATTTTTTATTTTATTTTTTTTTAAATGACGTGGGGTCCCCCCCATTTTCATAACCAGCCAGATACAATAAAGCAGCAGCAGGCAGCATTACCAGAATGGGAAGGGCCACTGTTTTTGACCTTTCCCCTCCTGATAATACCAGCCTGCGGCCACCCCAGTGGCCAACCATCACTACAGATGGTCAAGTACTGGATGGTACCCGGCTCTTCCCAGCACCCCTGGTGGTGGTGGGTAACGGGGTAATAATGGGGGTTAGTGTTAGCCTCTGTACCTGCTAACACTAAGCCCTGCCTTAGCAATGGATGCTGTGAATCAGCCAGCCGCCATTACTAAGGCGGTAGTAATATAGTTTAAAAAAAAAAACACAAAGACATAGAAAAAATATTTTATTGAAATAAAAAAAAAACCCACACAGCCCTCATTAACCATTTTATTAATAAAAAAAAAAGCTGTCATCGAAGTAGTCCTGGAATCCGCCGTAGTCCAACGACCGAACCTGTAAGAAAACACACAAAAAATGATTAGTAACACATGTGGTAGGGTATGTGCACACACACTAATTACGTCCGTAATTGACGGACGTATTTCGGCCGCAAGTACTGGACCAAACACAGTGCAGGGAGCCGGGCTCCTAGCATCATAATTATGTACGACGCTAGGAGTCCCTGCCTCGCTGCAGGACAACTGTCCCGTACTGAAAACATGTTTACAGTATGGGACAGTTGTCCTACAGCGAGCCAGGGACTCCTAGCATCGTACATAACTATAATGCTAGGAGCCCGGCTCCCTGCACTGTGTTCGGTCCGGTACTTGCGGCCGAAATACGTCCGTCAATTACGGACGTAATTAGTGTCTGTGCACATACCCTAAGGCTTAGATACAGGGCCCATGTGTGATACTGTCTGTGGGACCCTGTATCTAAGCCTACCACAAGGTAGGCTTAGATACAGGGTCCAGCAGACAGTAATCTTATACAGTATAAGATTAGTGTGTGCTGGGGCCCTGTATCTAAACCTACAGTGTGGTAGGCTTAGATACAGGGCCCAGCAGACAGGATCACGCATGGGCCATGTATCTAAGCCTACCATGTGATTGGCTTAGATACAGGGCCCAGCAGACAGGATCACACAATCTGTGATCCTGTCTCATGGGCCCCCTAAGCCTGATACATCGTAGGCTTAGGGGTTGTGCAGTCCCTAAACATTGATGGCCTATCCACAGAATAGGCCATCAATAGCTGATGTGTCGCCCGGGACCCGCAAATCAGCTGTTTTGAAGGGGCCGCAGCACTCGTACGAGAGCTGCTTCCCCTTCATTTCACTACTCGCTCACACTGTGAATCGCCGACACCGATTCACAGTGTGACCGGAATGAAGTGACAGGAATGAAGGGGAGCAGCTCTCGTACGAGTGCTGCGGCCCCTTCAAAACAGCTGATTGGCGGGTCCCGGGAGTCAGACCCCGCCAGTCAGGGCTAACCTTACCTTCCTCTTCGGCCGCGGCGGGAGTTCTGTAGTCTCGATGCTGTGCGCGGCGGCATAGCGCTGAGACGTCATGCGCTGCGCACAGCGCTTGACGTCAGGACCTCCGCTGCGATCCGGAACCAGGAAGGTAAGTAAAGTATGTTACTATAGTAACAGGGGCCCGCGGCCCGAGTTACTATAGTAACTTTTTATTGATGTGGTGCGGGGGGCCGTGGGCCCCCCTGGCTTCGGGGCCCGGTCGCAATTGCGACCGCTGCGACCCCTATAGCTACGCCAGTGAGAATGAGGCATGGTGAGCAGATTCCCAGCCTCAAAGGAGAGTAAACTCTATGCCTACAGTATTATGGACAACAGCACAAAGAGTACATCTACACTGTCTAGCACTCCGACCATCAGATCACTAATAGGAAAGCTCAGAAATGTATATGGTGAATGTTTTATGGTCCGGAGCTTTTGGGTAGATGAACGTTATGGTATGTCTAGTTTGTTTGCTGTGCCAGTTTTGCTTTTTTTTTTAAATCCCATATATTATCGCACAAAAACATATATTTAGAGGTGTGTTGTATTTATCAGCTTTCTAGTTGGTTGATGGTTAGGATAACATTGCAGCTGTAGAGTGGAACATTTTCTATCACATTTAAGAATGGGCCTACCAGTGAATAGAAATGAAAACATAATCTCTTTTCCTGTTAAATTTCAACCTGACTAAATCGCAACGTGTGATAAAGCCCTAAAAAGCACCTTTTTCTTTAAAGTCTATAGGCAACGAAAAAAACTCTATGTGTAGTCTGATGAGTTTCTCCTTTCTATCTGCCCCCCGGGACCTGGAAGGTGTGAAGCAACACATGACTGCAGGACCGAACCACACAAAGGTTTTGTTTATAGTCCGTAAACATGGAGACACATAAATCTGCATAGGAGCTGTATACCCAAAACAGCAGATATTTTTAAGACAATTTGCAGTTATCACATTTTCTATTTTAGATACATTCGTTGCAAAGTATACGTAACATTTAACCCCTTCCCAACATTAGACGTGCACTTAGGTCATAGCTAGGAACAGGGATTATGAAGCGGGCTTAGATGCCACCGTCAAATGCGACAGTGGCATCTAAGACGTTAGAAAGAGTTGCCCACCCCCGCGATGCACTTGCGGGTTGTCGATGGTTGTCATGGCAGCCTGGAGGCCTAATGAAGACCCCCAGGTCTGCCATCTTTGTAGTCTTATTAAGCCCTGGGGGGGACTAATGAAAAAAAGCAAACATAGTTAAATAGTTTTTTTTATGTAAAAAAAAAATATTAAAGTTTAAAAAAAATATATATTTTCCCATTTTCCACCTAAAACATTGTAGAAATAAAAATGAAGGGTACCGCCGCGTCTGTAAAAGTCCAAACTATTACAATATAACACTATTTAACCTGCACGGTGAGTGCCATAAAAAAAAGTAAAATGTCAGAATTGCTGTTTTTTGGTCACCTCACCTCCCAAAACAAATGGATTAAAAAGTAAACAAAAAGTCGCATGTACGCCAAAATGGTACTAATAAAAATTACAGCTTGCCCCGCAAAAAAATAAGCCCTCATATCGATCAATCGATGGAAAATTTAAAAAGTTATGGCTTTTGGAAGTTGGGGAGGAGGAAGCAAAAATTAAAACATTTAAAATAGTTTCGGCTGGGGGGTGGATGAGACTGATGCCTGTGCTCTTCACCTCCCCACACACAGTGACATTGCCACTGCCCTCCCCTTGCACTCAGGGGAGATATTCCTCCACCCCTCTGTGCAGAGCAGCGCGCTCCTATCATGGCGCATGGTGCATCTCTGGCACCCTTGCATTGACATAACAGATGCTCCTGCTGGCCTGGGAGCTAACACCTCCCTGCAACCGCCTCTTCGCTGCTCAGCTCCACAGAAAGCCGCAAATGGAAGTGAAAGGACAGGACAGATGTGGAAGACATCACAGAACAACACACAAGATGGATTACAACACAAAGTACCAGCGGGTGGCTAGTCAAGGGTATGCCCACTTATATGGCTATACGTTTAGCAGTACCGTTTAAATAAGTGACCAAATATAAACCCTGAATGCAGTGTGATTTTAGCTTCTATTAGTGAATAATTCCAAGAAATGTCCATTTGTAGGTTTACTATTGCCAGCACCCAGCGCTGCAGCCCGAGTGATTTTAATGCATGGTTATATAGGAGTTAAAAGCGGTGAGCACAGCTGACATGTCGGTGAGGTGCTGTAGATTCTGCTAGCCAGTCAGATATCCCAAACAGCCAGTGCAGTTCTATTGTTTAACTGTCAGACACATTGAAGGCCGTTTTTACCAGAAGAAGAGGTACATATGGGGGCTAAGACAGGCAAGTGGCATTGGCACTGTCTGTCACTGGAGACGTCTGGACTCATGTGGTGGTACTACCTAGGGGGTCGTGGGAAAATTAAATAATAATTTATTATTAAAGGAATATAATGAATTAAATGAAATACTTAAATAAAGGAATTACATAGGTACATTGTGGAAGCCCACTTTACGCTTGGTTTGCATGATATGAACGTTGTATGTGGGGGGGGGGGGCGCAATTTGTCTTATCTGCCTAAAACGCAAAAATAACTTTTCCAGGCCCTGTATATACATATACAGTATATATGTTGTGTAGCACAGTATATGGTGTTTTGTCTTGCAGGCTGGCTGGATGACAGGACGCGGTACCCTGCTGCACTGTCATGAATAGGGGCTATTAGCCTGCTTACAGCGTAGCCCCTCATGGTAACATGCAGGGGCGTAACTAGGAAAGACTGGGCCCCATAGCAAACTTTTGACTGGGGCCCCCCCTCCCCTGGGTGTCACACAACCCCCCCCCCCCCCCCTTGTAGATAGTGCCTTTTTTACAGCCCCCCCCCTGTAGATATCTACAAAGGGGGCTGTATGGCGTTATCTACAGAGGGGGCTGTATGGCGTTCTCTACAGGGGGGCTGTATGGCGTTATCTACAGGGGGGCTGTATGGCGTTATCGACAGGGGGGCTATATGGCATTATCTACAGGGCGGCTGTATGGCGTTATCTACAGGGCGGCTGTATGGCGTTATCTACAGGGGGGGCTGTATGGCGTTATCTACAGGGGGGCTGTATGGCGTTCTCTACAGGGGGGCTGTATGGCGTTCTCTACAGGGGGGGCTGTATGGCATTCCCTACAGGGGGGGCTGTATGGCGTTCCCTGCAGGGGGGGGCTGTATGGCATTCTCTACAGGGGGGGCTGTATGGCGTTATCTACAGGGGGGGCTGTATGGCGTTATCTACAGGGGGGTCTGTATGGCGTTATCTACAGGGGGGCTGTATGGCGTTATCTACAGGGGGGGCTGTATGGCGTTATCTACAGAGGGGGCTGTATGGCGCTAACGCCATACAGCCCCCCTTGCAGAGAACGCCATACAGCCCCCCTGTAGAGAACGCCATACAGGCCCCCCCTGTAGGGAACGCCATACAGCCCCCCCTGTAGGGAACGCCATACAGCCCCCCCTGTAGATAACGCCATACAGCCCCCCCCCTGTAGGGAACGCCATACAGCCCCCCCCCCCCCTGCAGGGAACGCCATACAGCCCACTTTACGCTTGGTTTGCATGATATGAATGTTGTATGTGGGGGGGGGGCGCAATTTGTCTTATCTGCCTAAAACGCAAAAATAACTTTTCCAGGCCCTGTATATACATATACAGTATATATGTTGTGTAGCACAGTATATGGTGTTTTGTCTTGCAGGTTGGCTGGATGACAGGACGCGGTACCCTGCTGCACTGTCATGAATAGGGGCTATTAGCCTGTTTACAGCGTAGCCCCTCATGGTAACATGCAGGGGCGTAACTAGGAAAGACTGGGCCCCATAACAAACTTTTGACTGGGGACCCCCTCCCCTGGGTGTCACACAACCCCCCCCCCCCCTTGTAGATAGTGCCTTTTTTACAGCCCGCCCCCGTAGATATCTACAAAGGGGGCAGTATGGCGTTATCTACAGAGGGGGCTGAACGGCGTTATCTACAGGGGGGCTGTATGGCGTTCCTACAGGGGGGCTGTATGGCATTATCTACAGGGGGGCTGTATGGCGTTATCTACAGGGGGGCTGTATGGCGTTATCTACAGGGGGGCTGTATGGCGTTATCTACAGGGGGGCTGTATGGCGTTCTCTACAGGGGGGCTGTATGGCGTTCCCTGCAGGGGGGGGCTGTATGGCGTTCTCTACAGGGGGGGCTGTATAGCGCTCTCTACAGGGGGGCTGTATAGCGTTATCTACAGGGGGGTCTGTATGCCGTTCTCTACAGGGGGGGCTGTATGGCGTTATCTACAGGGGGTCTGTATGGCGTTATCTACAGGGGGCTATATGGCGTTATCTACAGGGGGGCTGTATGGCGTTATCTACAGGGGGCTATATGGCGTTATCTACAGGGGGGCTGTATGGCGTTCCCTGCAAGGGGGGCTGTATGGCGTTATCTACAGGGGGCTGTATGGTGTTATCTACAGAGTGGGCTGTATGGCGCTAACGCCATACAGCCCCCCTGTAGGGAACGCCATACAGCCCCCTCCTGTAGGGAACGCCATACAGCCCCCCCTGTAGGGAACGCCATACAGCCCCCCCCTGTAGGGAACGCCATACAGCCCCCCTGTAGGGAACGCCATACAGCCCCCTCCTGCAGGGAACGCCATATAGCCCCCCTGTAGGGAACGCCATACAGCCCCCCTGTAGGGAACGCCATACAGCCCCCCTGCAGGGAACGCCATACAGCCCCCCCTGTAAGGAACCCCATACAGCCCCCCCCTGTAGGGAATGCCATACAGCCCCCCCTGCAGGGAACGCCATACAGCCCCCCCTGTAGGGAACGCCATACAGCCCCCCCCCTGTAGGGAATGCCATACAGCCCCCCCTGCAGGGAACGCCATACAGCCCCCCCTGTAGGGAACGCCATACAGCCCCCCCCCTGTAGGGAACGCCATACAGCCCCCCCCCTGTAGGGAACACCATACAGTGCCTCCCCTCCCAAAAAAATCCGACCTACAGTGTGTCCTACTAAAAGACATGTATCCCCTATCTACCGGATAGGGGATACATGTGTGATCGCTGGCATTGATAGGGAGAACGGGGGACCGAAAGTCCCCCAAAGTTCTCCATGACTAACTTCTGACTTCCGGCGTCTGCGCAGCTCACTAAAAATGAAATGAGCGCTGGTCACGCATGCGCACATGCGCGACCGGCGCTCCATTCATTTCTACGGAGCTGCCGACACAGACCCCGGAAGTCCGAGGTTTGTGATAGACAACTTCAGGGGACTTTCAGTCCCCCGTTCTCCCTATCAATGCCAGCGATCACACATGTATCCCCTATCCTGTGGATAGGGGATACATGTCTTTTGTTTAATGGCAGAGCGGGGAGATACCTCCCTGCTCTGCCGTAGTGTTCAGTGGCGTCGCGCTGTAGCGGCTGCTAGCGGAGCCTCCAGACATGGTGGGGGCCCATGCCGGCGGGCGACACGGGCCCCCTCATGCGGCTGTATGGCATTATCTACAGGGGGGCTGTATGGCGTTATCTACAGGGGGGCTGTATGGTGTTATCTACAGGGGGGCTGTATGGCGTTATCTACAGGGGGGCTGTATGGCGTTCTCTACAGGGGGGGCTGTATGGCGTTCCCTGCAGGGGGGGGCTGTATGGCGTTCTCTACAGGGGGGGCTGTATAGCGCTCTCTACAGGGGGGGCTGTATGGCGTTATCTACAGGGGGGTCTGTATGCCGTTCTCTACAGGGGGGGCTGTATGGCGTTATCTACAGGGGGTCTGTATGGCGTTATCTACAGGGGGGGCTGTATGGCGTTATCTACAGGGGGCTATATGGCGTTATCTACAGGGGGGCTGTATGGCGTTCCCTGCAAGGGGGGCTGTATGGCGTTATCTACAGGGGGGCTGTATGGTGTTATCTACAGAGTGGGCTGTATGGCGCTAACGCCATACAGCCCCCCTGTAGGGAACGCCATACAGCCCCCCCTGTAGGGAACGCCATACAGCCCCCCCCCTGTAGGGAACGCCATACAGCCCCCCCTGTAGGGAACGCCATACAGCCCCCTCCTGCAGGGAACGCCATATAGCCCCCCCTGCAGGGAACGCCATACAGCCCCCCCTGTAGGGAACGCCATACAGCCCCCCCTGTAGGGAACGCCATACAGCCCCCCCTGCAGGGAACGCCATACAGCCCCCCCTGTAGGGAACCCCATACAGCCCCCCCCCTGTAGGGAATGCCATACAGCCCCCCCTGCAGGGAACGCCATACAGCCCCCCCTGTAGGGAACGCCATACAGCCCCCCCCCCTGTAGGGAATGCCATACAGCCCCCCCTGCAGGGAACGCCATACAGCCCCCCCTGTAGGGAACGCCATACAGCCCCCCCTGTAGGGAACGCCATACAGCCCCCCCTGTAGGGAACACCATACAGTGCCTCCCCTCCCAAAAAAATCCGACCTACAGTGTGTCCTACTAAAAGACATGTATCCCCTATCCACCGGATAGGGGATACATGTGTGATCGCTGGCATTGATAGGGAGAACGGGGGACCGAAAGTCCCCCAAAGTTCTCCATGACTAACTTCTGACTTCCGGCGTCTGCGCAGCTCACTAAAAATGAAATGAGCGCTGGTCACGCATGCGCACATGCGCGACCGGCGCTCCATTCATTTCTACGGAGCTGCCGACACAGACCCCGGAAGTCCGAGGTTTGTGATGGACAACTTCAGGGGACTTTCAGTCCCCCGTTCTCCCTATCAATGCCAGCGATCACACATGTATCCCCTATCCTGTGGATAGGGGATACATGTCTTTTGTTTAATGGCAGAGCGGGGAGATACCTCCCTGCTCTGCCGTAGTGTTCAGTGGCGTCGCGCTGTAGCGGCTGCTAGCGGAGCCTCCAGACATGGTGGGGGCCCATGCCGGCGGGCGACACGGGCCCCCTCATGCGGCGGTAGTTACGCCACTGGTAACATGGCCCCCCCCTTTTTTCCTCCTGTTTTCCTTCAGTTCCTTTTATGGTCATTAATTAAAGGTAATTTGGTTTAACCCTCTTTTTCCCCTATTTTTATTTGGTACTTACCTGTATGAGGTCAAGTTCAGGTCAGTGGTGCCCCACCCACTTGGTCTTGGCACGCACAGGTTCTGGAAAATTCCTATGTGGCGGGAAAATCTGGTGTTTTCATTGGTTCCCTTTGGTAAAAAGGCGGGAATTTTGAATATATATTCCCAGGTTTTGGAGTGGTCTGCTGCCCGTCCGAGTTGGATGAAGAAGAGGAACATCATCGCCCCGACCCCCCTCCCTTTTATTGTCGCGGTATCTTGTTAGTGGGGGGTTAGTCGCCCAGTTTATGGGTGGACAAGGTCATGAATTATTGGTATAATATTTATTGGTTTTTAATATTTATTAAAATATTTGGTATTTATTACAAGTTTAATGTTTATTTATTCTATTTATTATGTAACCCCTTAATAAATACCGTGGCCATTTTATTCCATCTGCATGGTCTCTTGGTCTTTATTTATTAATTACGTTTTTAGTATGTGTGTTTGTAAGGTTGGGTGGCGCTTGTGTTACCATGTGTGTGACACTGTCACTGTACAAAGGAATGGGAGGCTTCTATGGGACATTGACAGGGGCTACAAAGTATTAGCTAGGCCCAGGATGAGCATGAGGCTGGCAGAAGACAGAGTATAGTGACGTTGATGCGTTGCGCCACCACACAGTCACGTGGGACAGTAAGAGCCCATATGAGGTGAGGGTTTGTCGCCAATAGACAGCGTGTAAGCTAACTGGGTGTGGTGCTGGACTGGAGTGTTGGAGGTCTGAGCAGCAATAGATCGGGATCTGGTCACCATCAGAGGCAGGCTTGTCCCTCTGCGGAGAGGGGGGGGGACAGGAAAGTGTAGCAATGGATTGGAGGTCGGGAGACGAAATGGAAGGCCTCTGATGAGCTGATGAGAGAGGTCACCTGCCAAGGGTGAGCGAGTACGGCTACTTTGTTAAGCAAGGTCTAGAGTGCGTTTCCTGAATGGTAAGCTAACAGTGACCATGTATGTTCGGTGGGCTGATAGAGTCGATCCATGGATGGGTAGGCTTATAGGTGTACCATGAAGGCTGCCACTGAAGCATGGCAGTGGAAGAGTACCATCAGCCTAGAGTGGTTACCTCTGGGAGCCTGCTGGGTCTGTGGGAATTATTAGTCCAGTGTGGGAAACAGTGGACAGGTGAGTGGTACTGTGCTCAAACCCGAGGTTGGCTGTAGTTTTGTCCTGTTGGGGATCTAGAAGGAGCCCTGTCTTGGAGGACCGGTAAGATAGCTGCAACGAGGATGAGAGATGTGGCCTGGTGGCACAGTCCTGAATTAGATAGCACCCTCGTGTGAAAGCTGCTCTAGTCCAACGGTGACTGTGCATGAGGAGCAGACCCGAGTAATTGTCTCATTTTCCCCTAGTGGGACTGCCTATTGGATCTGATTAGTACAGAACCCTTAAGATGCAGGGAACTATGGTCGAAAGCAGAACCCTTGAGGCGCAGGGAACTGTGGCCAAGGGAAAACAACCCTTGAGAGCAGGGCTAAAAAAAATGAGAGATCTTGTCATCAGCTATACAGTGGAGCTTGGAAGTCTGAGACAGATTCTGTGAGGTAACATAGTCTGGGTGTGGCCACTGCGAGTGGAAAATAGGAAGGATTCCTTGTCTGTTCAGCTGTTGAGGGTTCAAATTGGTTGGTCATAGGTTAAGAAATTGTGCCACCTCGTATGTGCTGAAACCGCCAAGATTGTGTGCCTCATTTGAGTATTCTCATATTGTGCCTCTCAAAGAGATCGTAACCATAATGCTTTGAGTGCCACTGTTGTTGTGTTCGTAAAATTGAACTGTTCCAATTTTTTTTGAGTCTACGATTGTCTTCTTTTAAATTGTAACCACTCCAGTAACCTTGCGTTACACACTCCTCCTACCATTCTCAGTTTCCCCTAATGTCACGAAGCGGGTTAGTGGACCCACTAGGCCGTACCGCCGCAGCGGGGAGGCAGCTGGCCAAACAACAGGACACCCCAGAAATACAATGTCCCGCACAAGGGTACCTGAATATTCCAGATGGTGGCCGCAGCTCTGGCACAGATGAGATGGGTGCAGCAGATGGCGCCAAACGTGGCGGATGACACAGGAGCCGCAAATTGCGCCAGACGTGGCGGATTCCTCCGGATGTGGCAGATTACACAGGACGTGGTGGATTCCTCCGGACGTGGCGGATTCCTCCGGACGTGGCAGATGACACAGGACGTGGCGGATTCCTCCGGATGTGGCAGATGACACAGGACGTGGCAGATTCCTCCGGACGTGGCAGATGACACAGGACGTGGCAGATTCCTCCGGACGTGGCAGATGACACAGGACGTGGAACGACTAGATACTAGGGCAAAGCACGGGAAACAGGAACGGGGAACAAGGTACGGGTAACAACAGGAACGGGAAACACTAAGGGACCATTTTCAAGACAGACTGGGAAAACTAACAACGCTCAGGCATCGAACTAGGGGGCTGGACCCGTCTTATAGCCCAGGGTACTCACGGGTCAAAGGTCGTTCAAGATGTCCGGTGCGCGCGCTGCCCCTTTAAGAGCGGGGACTAGCGTGCGCGCGCACCCTGCGGGCTCCGGCGGAGGTGAGTGGATGCAAGCGCTGGAGTCTCCTGAGGAGGAAGCTGGGGCCAGCGCTTGCCGACTCGTGGCTGCGGCTGTCAGCGGGAGGCTGGAGCTGACAGCCCGCAGCCACGGACATTACAGTATCCCCCCTCTTACGCCCCCTCTTCTTGGGACCGGAGCGAGAGAGAAACTTCTTTAGAAGAGTAGGGGCATTGAGGTTCTCCTCTGGCTCCCAGGACCTCTCTTCGGGACCAAACCCCCTCCAATCCACCAAATACAAGGTCTTTCCTCTCACTCTCTTGGTGTCCAAGATCTCCTTTACCTCAAAGATGTCCGAGGAGCCGCTGGGAGCAACCGCAGGGCTGGGAGTCTTGGAATAGCGGTTTAGGATCACAGGCTTCAGGAGGGAGACGTGGAAGGAGTTGGGAATCCTGAGGGTAGGAGGCAGCCGAAGCTTGTAGACGACAGGGTTGATCTGCTGCAGGACCTCGAATGGTCCAAGGAACCTGGGAGCGAACTTGTATGAGGGCATCTTCAAGCGAATGTTCCGAGGACAGCCAGACTTTAGTCCCCGGAAGATACTGAGGCGGCTCTCTTCTCTTAGTATCTGCCTTTCGCTTCATGCGATCTACTGCCAGCAAAATAGAGGACCGGGTCTGTTGCCAGATTTGCAGGAAGTCCCCATATGCAGAGTCAGCAGCGGGAACCTGGGATGAAGTCAACACAGGAAGAGGGACTCTGGGATGTTGACTGTAGACGATGTGAAACGGAGAGGAAGTGGTGGACTCACTTGTGTGGTTGTTGTAAGAAAATTCGGCCCATGGTAGAAGCTGTACCCAGTTATCGTGCTGTGAAGAGATGAAATGGCGGAGATAATTTTCCATGATCTGGTTGATCCTCTCAACTTGCCCATTGGACTGGGGGTGATAGGCAGAGGAAAAGTCCAATCTCACATCCAGGAGTTTACAGAGGGCTCTCCAGAACTTAGAGGTAAACTGAACCCCCCGGTCGGACACAATGTGAAGAGGCAAGCCATGCAAGCGGAAGATGTGCTGGATGAAGAGACTTGCCAGACGAGGAGCAGAAGGTAGGCCGGTCAGCGGGATAAAATGAGCCATCTTAGAGAACCGGTCCACCACCACCCAGACAGTGTTACATCCTGCTGAGGGGGGAAGGTCCGTGACGAAGTCCATCGCAATGTGCTGCCAGGGGGCATTGGGTACAGGCAGAGGTTGAAGCAGGCCGGCAGGCTTGCTGTGAGTCACTTTGTTAGAGGCACACACCGTGCAAGAAGAGACAAAGTCCAGAACATCCTTATGTAGCGTGGACCACCAAAAGTGACGAGCGATCAGGTCTCGGGTTTTACGGACACCGGCGTGCCCAGCAAGTTTAGAACTATGTCCCCAGCGGAGAATTCTTCTCCTGTCCGCCAACCGAACAAAAGTTCTCCCAGGAGGGATGTCTCTAACCTGCACAGGATTAGCAGTGACGATGCAGGACGGGTCTATGATGGTCTGGAGGGACTCCACCGTGTCTTCTGTCTAAAACGATCTGGACAGGGCATCTGCCCTCACATTCTTGTCCGCGGGACGGTAGTGGAGCGCAAACAGAAAACGGGTGAAGAACAGCGACCACCTGGCTTGACGAGGATTAAGTCTTTGAGCGGACTGAAGGTAAGTGAGGTTCTTGTGGTCGGTGAAGATCAGGATGGGGTGAGCAGCGCCCTCCAGAAGATGTCTCCACTCCTCCAGGGCCAATTTGATGGCCAGCAGCTCCCGATCTCCAATGGAATAATTGCGCTCAGCAGAAGAAAACAGTCTAGAGTAGTAGCCACATACTACTGCCTTTCCTTTGGAGCTCCTCTGGAACAGAAGTGCACCTGCACCGACAGAGGAAGCGTCCACTTCCAGTGAGAACTGCCGAGATACGTCAGGATGATGGAGGATCGAGGCTGAAGTGAAGGCACTCTTCAGGCTATTAAATGCAGACTCTGCCTCTGGAGTCCACACTTTGGCGTTCACACCCTTCTTGGTAAGGGTCGAGATGGGAGACGTCAGAGAAGAGAAGTTAGGAATAAACTGCCGGTAGAAATTGGCGAATCCCAGGAACCGCTGTATGGCCCTTAAGCCTTGGGGACGTGGCCACTCCAGGACAGCCTTCACTTTCTCAGGATCCATCTTGAGGCCTTGATCCGAGATGATGTAGCCCAGGAAGGGCAGAGAACTCTTCTCAAAGACGCACTTCTCCAGCTTGGCGTATAAATGATTCTCCCTCAATCGTAGTAGAACCTGACGAACATGCCTCCGATGAGTCGCCTGATCTGGGGAGAAAATCAAAATATCATCGAGATAAACAACAACACAGACATAGAGTAGATCTCGGAAGATGTCGTTAACGAACTCCTGAAACACTGCTGGAGCGTTACACAGTCCGAAGGGCATCACCAGGTATTCGTAGTGCCCGTCCCGGGTGTTAAATGCCGTCTTCCATTCGTCACCCCGGCGAATCCGGACTAGATTGTAAGCCCCACGCAGGTCTAGCTTAGAAAAAATTTTGGCCCCTCGTATGCGATCAAATAGCTCAGAGCTGAGTGGCAATGGGTATTTGTTCTTGACTGTGATCAGGTTGAGGCCCCTGTAGTCAATGCAGGGACAAAGGGATCCATCCTTCTTTTTAACGAAGAAGAATCCAGCCCCAGCCGGGGAGGAAGATTTTCGTATAAAACCCCTCTCCAGATTCTCCTTTATATAGGCCGACATGGATAGAGACTCAGGCAAGGAGAGAGGATATACCCGTCCACAAGGAAGAGAGGCATTAGGAACCAGTTCAATGGGGCAGTCATAGGTGCGATGTGGAGGCAGCGTCTCAGCCTCCTTTTTGCTGAAAACATCTGCATACTGAGCAAAATGGGGAGGCTGTCCCGACAGCGACTGAGGCAGAGAAGGCTTGACAGGATGGATCTGCAACAGACAACGACCATGGCACTTGGAGCCCCATTGGAGAACCTCTCCAGAATTCCAGTCCAGGACTGGGGCATGAAGTCGAAGCCAAGGCAGGCCCAGCAGAACAGGATTGATGGCCTTGGGCAAAACAAGGAACGAAATAAATTCAGAGTGAAGTACTCCAACCTGGAGCTTCAACGGCTCGGTTTTAGAGATAATGGGATCAGGCAGAGGCAGTCCATTAACTGAGGCCACAGCCAAAGATGTCTCCAGGGGAACTGTGGGCAGCTGAAGAAGATCCACAAGCTCTTTCTGGATGAAATTTGCAGCAGAGCCAGAGTCAAGATAGGCAGAGACTTGATGCGTCCTGTCGCCGGATACGAGGGTCACAGGAATAGTCAGTTTGGAAGCGAATCCTCTGTTAGATTCTGTTCCACCTAGTGTTGTCTCTCCAACCAATCCTAGGCAATGGGGTCTCTCCGGCCTCTGGGGGCACAGACGCACAATATGGCCTCCATGGCCGCAATACAAACAAAGTCCAGAAGTGCGTCTGTGTTGTTTCTCCTGGGTAGACAATTTAACATAATTACTCTGCATCGGGTACTCTGGTGGGACGACTGAGGAGGATTGCGGGACAGCAGAATCCAGCCTAGGAAGTTCTCTCTCCCGGATAACCTCTTGGGAACGTTCCCGGATCCTCATGTCGATGCGGGAGGCGAGTAGGATAAGATCGTCCAGGGTAGATGGCAGATCGCGAGCAGCCAGCTCGTCCTTGATCCCTGAAGACAGTCCCTGCCAGAATGTAGCCACCAAAGCCTCGTTGTTCCAGGTCAATTCAGCAGCCAGGATACGGAACTGAATGGCATACTCGCCCACGGAGAGGTCTCCCTGGTGTAGGGTCAGCAAGGATGCAGCAGCCGAAGAAACTCTCCCAGGTTCCTCAAAGATCGAGCGGAAGGTCCGTAAGAAGCACTGCAAGTCCCGGGTCTCAGGTCCCTGATTGGCCCATGCCAGGGCTTTGCCGGTAAGGAGAGAGATGATAAAGGTGATCCGGATGTCATCCGAGCAGAAGGACCTGGCATGTAGTCTGAAATGGATCAGGCACTGATTCAAAAATCCCCTGCAGGACCTCGGATCTCCGTCATAGCGTGGAGGTAGCGGCAAGAAACACAGGGGGTTGGTACCGGTACAGACAGGAGGTGTAGCAGGCGGAACCGCAGGAACGGGTGCGGTGATGACTGTGGACGGAGCAAGCAGCCGATGGGCTATGGCGTTCACCGACAGGAGGAGCTGGTCTTGTCGTGACTGGAGATCCTCCATCTCAGCCAGCATGGCTTGTGTAGTCAACATCTCAGGTTGACCAGCGGGGTCCATGGCCTGAGCGTACTGTCACGAAGCGGGTTAGTGGACCCACTAGGCCGTACCGCCGCAGCGGGGAGGCAGCTGGCCAAACAACAGGACACCCCAGAAATACAATGTCCCGCACAAGGGTACCTGAATAGTCCAGATGGTGGCCGCAGCTCTGGCACAGATGAGATGGGTGCAGCAGATGGCGCCAAACGTGGCGGATGACACAGAAGCCGCAAGTTGCGCCAGACGTGGCGGATTCCTCCGGATGTGGCAGATAACACAGGACGTGGTGGATTCCTCCGGACGTGGCGGATTCCTCCGGACGTGGCAGATGACACAGGACGTGGCGCATTCCTCCGGACGTGGCAGATGACACAGGACGTGGCAGATTCCTCCGGACGTGGCAGATGACACAGAAAGTAGCGGATTCCTCCGGACGTGGCAGATGACACAGGACGTGGAACGACTAGATACTAGGGCAAAGCACGGGAAACAGGAACGGGGAACAAGGTACGGGTAACAACAGGAATGGGAAACACTAAGGGACCATTTGCAAGACAGACTGGGAAAACTAACAACGCTCAGGCATCGAACTAGGGGGCTGGACCCCTCTTATAGCCCAGGGTACTCACGGGTCAAAGGTCGTTCAAGATGTCCGGTGCGCACGCTGCCCTTTTAAGAGCGGGGACGAGCGTGCGCGCGCACCCTGCGGGCTCCGGCGGAGGTGAGTGGATGCAAGCGCTGGCGTCTCCTGAGGAGGAGGCTGGGGCCAGCGCTTGCCGACTCGTGGCTGCGGCTGTCAGCGGGAGGCTGGAGCTGACAGCCCGCAGCCACGGACATTACACCTAATCAATAAATGGGAAGCTGATATAGGCTCTGTCCTCTCAGACACTAAATGGACTCACATCTTTAAAGTCACTTGTAAAGTGCACAAAACACTCTCATAGTGGAAACCTCTTTCAAGTTCCTCTTCCGTTGGTACTTAGTTCCCAGCAGGAACTAGGGGGGCTAACCCTATGTGAAGAGACTTTGAATTCGGGTATATACAGTTAGGTCCAGAATTATTGGGCCAGTGACACAATCTTCATGATTTGGGCTCTGCATGCCACCACATTGGATTTGAAATGAAACAACTGAGATGCAATTGAAGTGTAGACTTTCAGAATTAATTCAAGGGGTTGAACAAAAATATCCTGTGAAACGTTTAGGAATTGCAACCATTTTTCTACACAGCCGCGTCATTTCTGGGGCTCAAAAGTAATTGGGCAAATGAACATTACCATAAATAAAATGTGTTTTTTTTAATACTTTGTAGAGAATCCTTTGCAGGCAATGACTGCCTGAAGTCAGGAACCGATGGACATCACTAAACGCTGGGTTTCCTCCTTTGTGATGCTTTGCCCGGCCTTTACTGCAGCGTCTTCAGTTGTTGCTTGTTTGTGGGTCTTTCTGCCTTAAAGAGGCTGTCACCACATTATAAGTGCCCTATCGCCTACATAATGTGATATGTGCTGTAATGTAGGTAACAGCAGTGTTTTTTTATTTAGAAAAACTATCAATTTTCACCAAGTTATGACCTATTTTAGCATTATGCTAATGACTTTCTTAATGCCCAACTGGGCGTTTTTACTTTTGAACAAGTTGGCGTTGTGGAGAGAAGTGTATGATGCTGACCAATCTGCGTCATACACTTCTCTCCATTCATTCCATTTGTACTCAGCACAGCGTGTGCTGTCACTTACACCCACATTAATGATACTGAAGTGTCTTCAGAGTAAATAGACATCGCTTCCAGGCAGGATGCGAAATCTCGCTGTAAAAGACAGTAAACGTGGTCTCGAGTAAGTGACACACATTAACGTTACCGAAGAGTCGGGAGTGTTTAATAGACATCGCGTCCTGGCTGGAAGCGATGTCTATTTACTCTCAAGTCATTTCAGTAACGTTAATGTGGGTGTAAGTGACAGCACACGCTGTGCTGAGTACATGAATAGAGAGAAGTGTATGACGCTGATCGGTCACTGATTGGTCAGCGTCATACACTTCTCTTCACAACGCCCACTTGGTCAAAAGTAAAAACACGCCCATTTGGGCATTAAGAAAGTCATTAACATAAAGCTAAAATAGGTCATAACTTGGTGAAAATTTATCGTTTTTCTAAATAAAAAACACTGCCGTAATCTACATTACAGCGCCGATCACATTATGTAGGAGATAGGCCACTTATAATGTGGTGACAGAGCCTCTTTAAGTTTTGTCTTAATCAAGTGAAATGCATGCTCGATCGAGTTCAGATCTGATGATTGACTTGGCCATTGCAGAATATTCCACTTCTTTGCCGTAAAAAACTCCTGCTTTGCTTTCGCAGTATGTTTTGGGTCATTGTCCATCTGTACAGTGAAGCGATGTCCAATCAACCTTGCTGCATTTGGTTGAATCTGAGCAGAAAGTAAATCCCTGAACACTTCAGAATTCATCCGGCTGCTTCTGTCTTCAGTCACATCATCAATAAACAATAGTGACCCAGTGCCTTTGGCAGCCATGCATACCCATGCCATCACACTGCCTCCACCATGTTTGACAGAGGATGTGGTGTGCTTTGGATCATGAACCGTCCCAAGCCTTCTCCATACTTTCTTCCTCCCATCATTCTGGTACAGGTTGATCTTAGATTCATCTGTCCAAAGAATGCTGTTCCAGAACTGGGCTGGCTTCTTTACATGTTGTTTGGCAAAGTCTAATCTGGCCTTTCTATTTTTGAGGCTGATTAATGGTTTGCACTTTGTGGTGAACCCTCTGTATTTGCTCTCATGAAGTCTTCGCTTTATGGTAGACTTAGATACTGATACACCTACTTCCAGGAGAGTGTTCTTCACTTCTAACATTTGTGCTCTCTCTCTCTCTCTGATGGATTTCATCATTTTTTTTCAGCCTAACGATGGTCTGTTTCACTTGTATTGAGAGCTCCTTTGACCTCATGTTGTGGGTTCACAGCAACAGCTTCAAAATGCAAATGCCACACCTGGAATAAACTCTAGACCTTTTACCTGCTTGAATGATGATGGACTAATGAGGGAATAGCCCATGCAGCCCATTAAATAACTTTTTTTTAGATAATTGTCCAATTACCTTTGGTCCCTTGAAAAAGAGGCAGCTACATATTAAAGAGCTGTAATTCCTAAACCCTTCCTCAAATTAGGCTGTAAATACCCTCAAATTAAAGCTGAGAGTCTGCACTTTAAGCCTATATTGATTAAGTAACTGTTAATTCAATGTCTTTTGGTAAACAGCTAAAATGCCAAAACTTGTGTCACGGTCCAAATAATTCTGGACCCTCATCCTCTCTGTCACTGGCCACAGCCTTAGGATAGGCCCATGGAAAGCACTCTATAAAAAAAAAACTGACAGGTTTCTTCTGGACTCTCATAGATTAATCTCCTTCTATTTCCTAGCCACTAAACAGACAATTACGCAAGCTTAGAAAAAACTACCCTCAACTTCTTAGAAAATGCAGAGCTTATAGCCAAATTTATAAAAATGTAAATATTTTATTAAACACATATAACAAACAATGTATTAAAAAAAACATACATAAGGACAAGACTCCAGTAAAATAGATGGAGCAAATGGTCAAAAATTACTGAGTTATATATATGAATGCTGTGGGCTAAATTGAGTGATTTAATGGATTTATATTTAGATAGAGGATGGGTTCCCTATTCCTAGTCCATAATCCACACATAATACACACATTGAATTCTACGGTGCAAAGGAGGGGGAGGGGAAATGTAGGGTAAAGTGTCAGTGCATTAGTCAATATTAGGTAATCCTAGCCTTACCCATAGCAACAGCAAAGAAGTGACTCAGTACTTGCTCCTCCACATGGACCCCAACGCGCGTTTCGCTTCCGGTGCTTCCTCAGGGGGTGTGTGTGTGTGTCCTGACAAGAAGTCGCCCTTAAATAGTGAGGGGAGAGTGTAAAGCAGATGTTTTCGTTTAGACGATGAGTAACGGCGCATGCGCAGTGGCGCGGCCAGAAACGGGGCCTGCCCCACTTCCGGCTCCAAGCACTGCCGCGCACATCCGGATTCCCGACGCGTAATGGGAGCTCCGGACATGCGCAGTGCGCACATAGGAGCCGGAGGGGACAAGACATCGCCAGCGACATCCTCCACACGCATGCGCATCTCGTCGTAAAACTGGAATATGGGATGAACAAGATCAATTGAAATAAGTAGATACAGAGGACATAGGTAATTTAACTGACCTCCAGTACTAAATAGCCATAAATATGTATATAACCCTGAAAATAAATATATGTGTGAATGAATAAAAAATTATTAATAAATAAGGAGTGATGAATGATGTGGAAAAATTGGAAAAGGGAAGTGAAAAATTAATAATGTATAATTAAAGCCTAAATAAAACACATGTGGGGAAGTATTAAAACATAAAAATAGGAAGACCCCACTGAAAATTCATGGTGCACACAACAAACAATACGAAGTGAAATGAACAATTATAAAAGTGTGTGATATTAAATAATAAATATATATTCCAATAGTGCATAAATAAATAACTTTTTGACCACATAGGACAAAATATAACTGTGCAGTGCTATAATGTATTAAATTATTGTTTACATAAAAATATTTTTTATATATACACAAAAGTGAGAAAAACACAAAAATAGTGTAAGATAATACTGCTCTTCAGAGGTTTACACCAAATAAGCAAATTAGCCATTGTGCATCACACAAAACAAAAAAATAACCGAGAATGATGAACAATGGATATCTGTTACAGAGTAATGAAAGAGATTTTTTATCCTCATTAATGGCAAATGAACATAATGAGTCAAATGTCTCAAAAATATACATTTCTAATCAGTTATGGATGAATGTTCAAGATGAAAAGGTTCCTCCACTTGATTTAATATAGCTACGGTATGATGGAGACGCAAATTCCCATATTCAGATGATGTTGTTATATATGATGTCTAAAGAGTATCTTCTCCCCAGTTCAACGTATCAGGCATAGGGCAAATATGTATATCGTACACAGAACCTAATAAAAACATGCAATACAGAACACAATTAATAAAAAGGCAAAGATGGTACAGACTATAAAAATGGAACAAAGCTAAGTTTTTAATTTAATCCTTGGGGTGCCATGGATCCCACCATGACAATCCATTTGCACTCTCTTTGAGCTAACACTCTCTTCACATTGCCCCCCCCCCCCTGATGCCACGATGTATTCTGTCAATTCCTCTCACCAATAGTGTTTTAGGATTAAAGTCATGGTATAGCTTAAAATGTCTGGGAAGGGTCTTTAGCTGTGTTAGGTCCTCTATCTCACCAGACCCTACAATATCGCGTACGTGCTCTCTTGTACGAATCCTCAGCTCTCTGGAAGTTAGTCCAACATAAATTTTAGGACAGCCACAAGTAGCATAGTATACCACATGTGTGGTGCTGCATGAGATATACTCTCTAATTTCAAAGTCGCTCATTCCGTCGGCTGAGGAAAAGTTGGTTGCCCTGCAGATATTTGCGCAGTGTCTACAGTCGCCACATGGGTAGCATCCCTTTCTTGGTCCCCTGGAGCCAAAGGGACATACCTGGTGTGGTATATAGTGGCTTTTAACGAGGAAGTTTTTCAGATTTTTAGCTCTTCTAGCTGTCATCATCGGTCTATCTGATAAGTTTTCGGCCAATAGTGGTTCAGATCTCAGGATGGGCCAGTGTTTTTCCAAGATGATTCTCATCTTGTTCAACTGCCCATTGTATGTAGATATAAATCTTACACCTGATTCACTGATCTGTTGTTGTTTAGATCTCAAGAGATCATTGTGTGGAGTAGCTATTGCTCTCCTATACCCCAATTTGATGATTCTGTTACTATAGCCCCTCTCTCTAAACCTTGATCTCAGGTCTTTAGATTGTTGTTCGAATAGGGCATCTGAGGAACAGATCCGCTTCATCCTGAGGAACTGGCCAACCGGGATGGCTTTAATAGTTGACGGAGTTTGGGCTGATGATGCATGCAGTAAAGAGTTAACTGATGTCGATTTTCGAAAGACATCAATATGTAAAAAACCCAGTGTCTGAAAAAATACGTATATCCAGAAACTCTGTACATTGTTGATGGTATTTGTAGGTCAGCCTAATATTAAATGGGTTATTATTAAGTTCCTGCATGAAATTCATCAGACCAGACTCCGACCCTTGCCAAATAAAGAAAATGTCATCAGGCGCTGTCCCCATGGAAAACCCGTCTCTCCCACAAACCGAGAAACAGGTTCGCATAGGACGGAGCGCACGCCGCACCCATTGCAGTACCCTGCTACTGTAAATAATAACATTCCTTAAATACAAAAAAATGGTGACTCAAAATAAAGTGTATTAAATCCAAAATAAAATCACATAGTTGCCCATCCTGGTTGCTGGTCCCCAGGAAGAATCGGACCGCCTCTAAACCATCACTATGCCTTATACTCGTGTAGAGTGATTCTACGTCCGCTGTCACAAGATACATATCTGGTTCGATTTGGATCCCATATTTAGGCTTTAATTTTACATTATTCATTTTTCACTTACCTTTTCCAATTTTTCCACATCATTCATCAATCCTTATTTATTAATTATTTTTTATTCATTCACAGATATATTTCTTTTCAGGGTTATATACATATTTATGGCTATTTAGTACTGGAGGTCAGTTAAATTACCTATGTCCTCCATATCTACTTATTTCAATTGATCTTGTTCATCCCATATTCCAGTTTTACGACGAGGTGCGCATGCGTGTGGAGGCTGTCGCTGGCGATGTCATGTCCCCTCCGACTCCTATGGGCGCATTGTGCATGTTCGGAACACCCGTTACGTGGTGGGAATCCGGATGTGCGTGGCAGTGCTTAGAGCCAGAAGTGGGGAAGGCCCTGTTTCCGGCCACGCCACTGCGCATGCGCCGTTACTCGTCGTCTAAACGAAGACATCAGCTTTACACTCTCCCCTCACTATTTAAGGGCGACTTTTTGTCAGGACACACACACACACACCCCCTGAGGAAGCACCGGAAACGAAACGCATGTTGGGGTCCATGTGGGGGAGCAAGTACTGAGTCACTTCTTTGCTGTTGCTATGGGTAAGG
Organism: Rhinoderma darwinii; assembly: GCF_050947455.1. Taxonomy (NCBI): domain Eukaryota; kingdom Metazoa; phylum Chordata; class Amphibia; order Anura; family Rhinodermatidae; genus Rhinoderma; species Rhinoderma darwinii. Next base: position 327,945,578 of record NC_134689.1, read on the forward strand.
CTAGGGTTACCTAATATTGACTAATGCACTGACACTTTACCCTAAATTTACCCTTCCCCTCCTTTGTACCATAGAATTCAATGTGTATGGGGATTATGGACTAGGAATAGGGAACCCATCCTCTATCTAAATATAAATCCATTAAATCACTCACTTTAGCCCACAGCATTCATATATATAACTCAGTAATTTTTGACCATTTGCTCCATCTATTTTACTGGAGTCTTGTCCTTATGTATGTTTTTTTAATACATTGTTTGTTATATGTGTTTAATAAAATATTTAAATTTTTATAAATTTGGCTATAAGCTCTGCATTTTCTCTTGTGTATGGTTTATGATATGGAGCTGCCTTTGTGGTAAATGATGGGGGGATGTTTTTGTTGCAAACAGTGCCCAGCCCGCATTATAACTGCTTTTGGAGTTTATATAGTGACCTCAACTTCTTAGAGGTCAAGAGACACCACTCTCGGTCCATTGTCAATAAAAATTTTAGTTGAATAAGTTGTTGTTTTTTTTTAGCAGATCATAAAAATACATTTTTGAGAGTCTGGATGATGTGGAGTGACTACATTCTTCTCTCCCCTAAAGTATCTCAACTTTCCTTCCTTTAATTGGTATTAGTCTTTTGCATGAGTGAAGCCCCTGCTGCTTTACCCCATATTGAGGAATCCTTTCCTGTGTTCTGCCCCTCTTCTTTTTGTGTCTGTCTGTTACCCCTTCCCATCGATGAAGGTACCCCATGTTAAGTCATATCAACTGCAGTTCCAATGACTGGAAATATTTTCACAATGCCTACTCAACTGTACATTTGATTTTCTTGTCCTATTGCCAGTTTGTCCTTGTTGACCTGCCTGTTGTATATTGTGTTACCTTTATTGTATTTATAAGAAAGATAAACTTGAAAAAATAAAAATAAAATAGTGGTATTATTAACCAATCACATGTCTGCTTTTGTTTTTTAACCTGCAATAATTAAATGTTTAAATAATTTTCTGACATGCAGCTTCCCCTTTAAGACGTCGCTCACATCGTTATGAGCACGGTGGCATTGAGACAAGGAGAGGGACATCAGCCACACAGGGAGGCGCCATGACAGATGTTCATTTCCAACTAATTAAATTGATCACTTCTTTTCCATTTGTGCTGTTACTTTTACAGTATCCTTAGCAGTAATACTTGTACCTGTTGGGTATTTTGTTGTATGTTGAAATTCTCACCATCACATCTGTCAGAGACGTGCAATGTTTCCCCTCCATCTGTCTGATGATGCAGCTATGAAAACATCATTTTTCAAACTCCAGAATAATTAATTTCACAGTCTGAGTGTAGATATAAAGGCGTTACAAAAGCCTAATACACACAACTCTTCTAATTACTGACTTCTAATTACTCATTCAATATATTGTATTTTTCTGACAATAAGATGTACTTTTTCTAAAGAAAAAAAATCTTGCTACATTTTTTTTGTCATAGTGCGTAGTCTGCCAGACCCCCCTGACCCATTTCTTAATGATTGGGTGGAGTATTAAAAAAATTGCTCTGCCAGGTCATAGAGAGAACTGTGTGGTTTCTGACAGGAGGACACCGCAGCGCATATAACTAAAGTCTGACAGCACATATAAGACTAATGAGAACAACTGGCACCACAAGTATGCGATGGGGTAAAGGAAGATATACATACCAGTGATATGGATCATAGGGCTTGCATCTGGGTAAAAAAACAATTCCTATTTGTATGCCAATTAGGTTGGAGTGCCCGCCAAACCAGGAAGTGTCCGGCATCTAGCGCTCCAACCACTCCCCTCCGCAGTTGATTGACAGCTCTGCTTGTATGACGATGCAGAGCCGTCAATCGACATCAACCTAATTAGCATACGACACAGAGTAAAAAAAATTTTTTACCCTGATGCAAGCCCTATGATCCACCTCATGGGTATTTACGTCTTCCTTCACCATATTGATAACTAGTTGCGCCAGCGATTTGTTAGCCTAAAACTGCTGACGGACTCCCTTTAACACCCTATTTTACACTAGACTACCAGGGAACAAAATCTTAACCCCCTGATATCCCCTAGAACACCCGGTATTAACTCCTACTTTTACCCTAGACCACTAGGAAAAAATATTAACCCCTCTTCAACCCTAGACCACCAGGCCGTAAAACCACCCCTTCTACCCTAAAACACCATCTTCATCAGATGGTCATCAGTATGAAAAACCCGGACAACCCCTTCAAGGTTCCAGGTTTTGGCTTAAAAAATACTCTTCATGTACCATCCATATTTAGGGCCTGCATGCCCTCTCTGCCTTATCTGACGTTTGTATACCAATTTATTGTTTCTCTTTTGTATGCCTTATTTCTTTTAATAAAAAGAAATTTGCCCAAAAAAACATGCAAAATTTTTACCAAATATGCACTATGTGAACAAGGCCATTAGACTGTTTACCAGCTACTATATATGCAGGACGCTCGACTGCTATGGGGCTCATGGAGTGAGGGGGCCGGCATTGAACTGCATTCCAACATAACTGCATAAGGATTTATACAACTGCCATACTAGCTGTAAAAAGCCATATGCAGTTAGCTCCCCATAGTGGTGGCTGTAGGCAGCAAGGATTTTATTATGTACAGTAGCTCTATGTGAATTAATAGATTTTTAGTTCGTATTGTGCTGCTGGACTTCCCACCTACCCATATCTGGTAAGTCCCCAGTTTTACAGAGTACTTAAACACTGTAAACCTCTGAAAGCGTTTTTTTATTTTCATTCTTTAATAAAAAAGTCGATCAGTGTGTTTTGTGCAACTTTATAATTCATTTTTATTAAAATATATTTTTACTTTTTGAGATACATCTGCTTTGTATCCTGTAAACAGAGCAGCTGTATCTTGCGCCGAGACCTGAATCTGTCTGGTCCGCAGGACTGACAGGTTCAGTGTCAGCGGGTCCTGCATGTCTCTGACACGCAGGATCCACCTGTTATCCATCACATCTAAGTTCATAACTTAGATGTGATCGATTACAGGTAGACCCGCTGACACTGAACCCGTCAGTCCCGTGGACCTGACGGATTCAGGTCTTAGCGCATGATACAGCTGATCTGTATACAGGATACAGAGCAGCTGTATCTCAAAAAGTAAAAATTATTTCTAATAAAAACTAATTCTAAAGTTGCACAAACAGACTGATTAACCTTTTTTTTTTATAAAAAAAAATAAAATCGATTTCGAAGTACTTACTGACATTCAGAATTAAGCAATTTTGCAGTGATCTAATTCATTTAGTTCCCTGCACTGTATAATAAAGATTATAAACAATATTCAGGTTTCTAAAAATGATTAGAACCACTAAAGACTTTTAACATGTATTTATTTTTTGACCTCTGGTGGATCTAGGCCACAGTATATGACATGTTGGTGGCCATTCTCCTGTTGTAGACATATTCTGTAAAGTCTGACTGCATCTTTCTTGACATTCAGATGGACCTAGCAAAGAATGAATACAACTGTAGTCCAAAAGGCATAACAAAAATAAACATTTAACACTTGTACCGAGAATTCAACAGAAAAGGGGCTGTTATGGCATATACATATGTCAGTTAAAAAAATACAGGTGAGTGCTAATGACGTACAAGTTAGAAAAGAGTCCTGGAGGTGTTGGTGGGGCACTCACAGAGTGCATACAAATGGACTATTATCACAGAAAGGTATTGTGTAGCACCGTCCAAAAGTCCTCAAATTCTCATGCATTAATGTGTGGGGTACCGAGCTGCAGCACAAGCGTGTGACCAACGTTAGGGCTAGAGGTATACATCCTGGTACGAGATCATACAGCCGTATCTGCCGTATGTTATGGAAACAAAAGGAAATTACACTGAAACTTGTGAATTACAGTCATATTCCACAAAGGTTGGCATTAGGAATGTGAACAAGCCTTGGGCAGTGAATAGACAAAAGGCTGTCTGGAAATGATAAAACAGACATTGAATATAATCAAATACGTCAGAACAGAAATACAAGATATGTATAACAGTTAATGAGACCAGGGAGGCACCGATGTTTGTAGTGCTGGGCGGACACGTAACTCGAAGCTCCTGGGCCCCAATGCAAATTCTGTTACAATGCCCTACACCTGCCATGGGCCATTTATAATACTGGTGTCCTCTTATGTGGCAGACGGGTATTTCGCCACCCCCCCCCCCTGGGTTTAACTGGTACTGCTGCACCCCTATAATTATGCCTGGTGGTGGGTCCATCCAAGGGTCCCATGAATCATTTTCAGAAAGTACTGTCAGTGCAAAGGGAGAACACATGACACATAATTATTGTTTCATTATTTTTGCACTACAAGTACAAGAAGGCAACTTATTTGGTGATTTCAGCCTGACCTAAAATCCCTCATAGAGACAACAGCACATAATGCAAAACTCAGATTCCTACGTAATATCATTTCCTTTTAGCTTCATAGGAATTTGGTTTTGTAGGAACCTCAGCAACAGCAGTTGTACGTTGCAGCCTCTAGGTTCCTTTCCATAGATGACATATTGCCATGGACAGCCCTGTAGTAGATTGTGCCCGTGGCATTCAATTCACTCCTTCCTATAGCCATTCTCCCTCTTATGAAGTACCTGCGCACCGTTACAAGACTATCAGAAAATTCTTCTAGGTCAGAACAGGTTTTAGTTGCACAACATGGCTGAATATTCGCAAGGTTTAAGCCTACAACATTAGGTCTATTCTGAAATCTTTGATATCATGAAATAGACTATGTGCCCAAATCAATAAATCCTTTGTTTGTAGGTTCATTTAAGCCCAAGATCATAATTCAGTGTACGATCTCCTCAGGGTTGAGTGGTTGGAGTGAGTCTGGTGTATTGCTTAGAGGCAGTTCTTGCTGTGCCTTAGAAGTTAAAGACATCTCTTCAGAACATGGATCTCCACCGTCTACAGTGAAAGGCAAGCCCATGACTGCCTGATTCTCCTGAAAGTCCACACTCCTTTGGATTCCATTGGCAAGGTGCTGGCTCTTAGTTGTAATAGAATTTAAACTTTGTTCTGTACTAATGGCCATTAATGCTTGGCTGCTCCAGTCTTGGCTATCATGTTCGGTTACCACGGACTGAGTTTGAGGGTTAAAGACTGGAGTCGAACAAGTCTCAGTTTGGTCTTTGTCTGGATCCAAACTAAGTTCTTCCTCCTCCTCTGAGTCCAACTCAGCACAATGACCACTGCGCTCAGAAGCAGAGAAATCAGAGTGTACAATAACGTCGGCCTCCACTTGATTCTGAGATGGATTTCTATGATTCCTTCCAACATCCACCTGGTGAGAAGTAAATCATTATTCAGTATGTAGAAGATCAACCCAACATTAATGAGTGCATTTATGTCAACACACCCTTAATCAACTTTACCTTATGTGGTTCATAAGAAATTTCATGCAAGACCATCCTTAGACCTCCAGAGGTCATATGATTTGCTGAGCCGTTGGCAGCACAAGTGGCGTCCCCTGTGATGGCATCAGCATAGCTGGTGATGTGATTTGCCCAGTTCTGAGTGACTGAACCATTCCATGAAGGCTGTAAGGAGTAGAATATGGATATAATTCATGTTTATGCTTTAATCTTGAGTGAATTAAGATCAATCGAAATAATAATACCCATTACTGTGTACTAACGGTCCATACAAGAGAGGGGTGGGTGTCTTTGGCTCTGTTCACGTCACTATTTCCCTTTATGTCTTGCGTATACAACAGGGTAATCTCTGTATAAAATACAGTAGCACCTCCCTCATGTTAAAGAAGTATACCTGTCTAGTGGATGCCAAAAGGAGAATCTTCCGGCGCATACGCTGAACGTAACACACCAAACGTGGTGAGAACGGAGCCTTTTCTCTGACGGTAGCACAAGAAGGTACATGCTAATGTTTTTATGATCTAACCAGTATATATTTAATATGTATTTTTACAAGTTATTACTTTTAATACACAAGTTGGCTATGTACCCCTTATCTAGTTATAGGCTTCAGTCCCATATACAGTAAATGGACAAAAGTATTGGGACACATCTCTTAATCATAGCATTCAGATGTTTTATTCAGTCCCATTGCCGCAGGTGTATAAAATCCAGCACCTCGCCATGCAGTCGCCTTTACAACATTTGTGTAAGAATGGGTTATTCTAAAGAGCTCACTGAATTCCAGTGTGGTCCTGTAATAGGATGTCACCGTTGTAACAAATCAATTCGTGAAATTTTCTCTCTCCTATATAGTTCATGATCAACTGTGAGTGGTATAATTGCAAAGTGGAAGCATTTAGTAATCAATGCAAGCCAGCCAACAAACCACGTAATGTAACAGAGCAGAGTTGCCGAGTGCTGAGGCGGATAGTGCATAAAAATCGGCAACACTCTGCTGACTCAATAACTGCAGAGTTCCAAACCTCCTCAGGCAATAACATCCGGACAAAAACTGTGCGCCGGGAGCTTCATGACATGGGTTTCCATGGCCGAGCAGCTGCATGACGTCACCAAGCACAATGCCAAGCCTCGGATGGAGTGGTGTAAAGCACGTCACCACTGGACTCTGGAGCAGTGGGAACTTGTGATGTGGAGTAATAAATCTCGCTTCTCTATCTGGAAGTCTGATGGATGAGTCTGGGTTTGGCGTATGCCAGGAGAACGTTACCTGCCTGACTGCATTGTGCCAATTGTAAAGTTTGGTGGAGGGATAATGCTATGGGGTTGTTTTTCCCTTAGTTCCAGTGAAGGGAAATCTTAACGCTTCAGCATACCAAGACAGTTTGGACACTTGCATCACTGTGCCCCACTGCACAAAGCAAGGTCCATAAAGGCATGATCAGTAATGAAGTCCTTTATTATGAGCAACTTTCTGGTTTATCAATGTGTATTGTTTATGTACCTACCTTCAGCTTCACTTGATTCTTGTCTTCTGTTGGTGGGTTTAAAACAAGACTATGGCTTCCTTCCAGATCTGGAACTGGAAGGGAAGGAGTCTCTTCTTGTGGTGGAGGCATCAAAGTCTCTAACTCATGGGAGTCTTGGCAGTGAGTTTGGGAACATGACCCCTGTCTTGCCCTTTGATAGGATGAGGGCCCCCTAGTAGACCTGGACCCCAAATCAGATCCCACATCCCTAGGTTAGAACCAGTAAAGAGTGTGAAACCAATGATAAATACAACACTGTCATGAGTTTAACAACATAAGAAACAATCCAGCTACCTTAGGCTGTGTTCACATCACCATTCCTTTCCAATGAGGGGTTCAGTCTGAGTTCGACTGCGCTATTGATTCCGTCAAAACAACGGAACCCTGTCCCGACAGTGACAAAGGGAAACCTTTAGTAATGTTTCCGTCACCATCGATATCAATGGTGAGGGAAATGGAAGTTTAGGTTTCCGTTTTCCTTTCCGTTGAGGGGTTAACCAGACGGAAACCTCAGATGGAACCCCTCCACGAAAGAGTAACGGTGATGTGAACAGGGCCTTATTGTTACATATGTGGTAAATACACTGGGCAGATTATCAGCTTGCGTAACAAATAAAGGGGCGATAAATTTGCCTTTTTTTAGTGGGGTGCCAGCTGCAATCCACAGTCAATATTACTCTACTGATATTTGACATATTTACATTATTCAATTATTACATGTAGAAAAAAGAAGGTTGATAGTCATACAGGACAGTATCTCATATCTGTGTAAACCTATGTAGCCTTTTTTTTTATTAATTTGTCTGTGTTTCTGTTTATATATATTTTTTAAATTGACATATATTTTTTGCGCTGCAGCTTCTGTGTATCCACTATAAGTTGATGAACTTAAATTTGATCGGTAAATTTGAGCGTTTTTTCCGCGCGTAGTTGCATGCGGCAAAACCGCAGCGCAATACAATACCAGCATAGACAATGAGATTCCAGGAAATCTCATGTACACGCTGCATTATTTTCCCGCACGTAAATTGACCTGCGATGTGGATTTTAAAATCTGCAGCATGTCAATTTATCTTGCGTTTCCGCTTGCGAATTCTGTCTGCCTAGTGCAGAGGAAGATCGCACTTAAACCCGCAGCATGAAAATGCCATGATTTACGCATAAAAACGTAAATCGCGAGAATTACAGGTCAGTTGTTTGCTGTCCTATATACTGGATTTATTTTGCACTAAGCACTTTATTCTGTGGGTCTGTTATATAGGGCTGCAAAACTGTTACCAACAAATATTGTGCGACTATTACTGGTCTCGTCATAATTCTACCAACGATCAAATTATCTTGCAATATGCACTTTTGTATTATGCTTTTGCTGTCATGCATATTATAATGTATTGGTACCAACCAATGATGTGATATATTTTCCCTCTTGCTACATCTGTGTAGATTCATTTTTTTATATTGAATGTTATTTTTTAGAATTGATCTAATAAAAACTTTATATTTTATAATAGACTTATAGACTCAGTTTATTCTATTGGTAATATATATTTAAAGAGTATAGACATGTTACCTTAGGGGATCTACAATGTAAAATGGTATGTATGTATGCCTCGTGGATAGGTTGGACTCATCTGTAAAATACTGATGGCCATTTTGGCAAATGCATTCATGCCATGGTTGTCAACACCAGTTTGAATGGATTGCTGAAGTATATTATTTGTCTATGCACAGTATACCGGCTAGTATAACATTTCGGATTGACTCACCTCTGCTTGCCCTGTTGGAAGCTTGCACACATACAGAGTAGGAGGCACAGGAGGCACAGACAAACACCAACAATGATACCAGTAACAGAATTCATATCCAGGACATCTGCAAAAGCAAAATAGGTAAACTCTACAACTAGCTGGTGGATCATCAAACATTTTATTAGCATTTCATTTTGATCTAGCTTCCTCCAGGTTCTCTACTCTTACAAATAAATGTTATATAGTTTTCAATGACTGCCAATAATCCAAAATATTTGATAATATGACACCGACAGGTCCCATTAATACCAGGCTAAACAAATTTAGGCTTCGTTCACATCTGCGTCAGGGCTCCGTTCAGGCGTTCCGTTGGAGCTTTCCGTCAGGGGATCCTATGAACGGAACCCTGACTGAAACAAACGCATCACCATTGATTTTAATGGTGACGGATCCGGTGCAAATAGTTTCCGTTTGTCTCCGTTGTGTAAGGGATCCGTCGTTTTGACGGAATGAATAGCGCAGTCGACTATGGTATTGATTCCGTCAAAACAACGGAACCCTTACACAACGGAGACAAACAGAAACCATTTGCACCAAATCCGTCACCATTGAAATCAATGGTGATGCAAACGGAAATCTATGGTTTCCATTTGTTTGAGTTAGGGTTCCATTCATGGGTTCCCTAATGGAATGTTGCGACGGAACCCCTGACGCAGATGTGACCGAAGCCTTTGCTGTGTTATGTTTTGAATTTACGTTTTTATTAAATGATGTGTGAAAGAAATAAAAAACCCTCTTCAGATGGAGAAAGTGGAGTATAGAATTGCCTTGTTAAAACAGAAGGTATTTGCATGTCATGACTTGCATCACAAATCCCTAAAACAGGGATAATGGGCAGATCTATACAGCATCTTTTAGACCTTTCCAGAAAATTTATATTCCAGGCATTTTCATTACCAAACATTGATCCCTAGGCGTGCCTGCATGCAACAGGGGTGCGCATCTTATCTTAAGAATGAGTAGACCCGGGTCCCAGATTCCGATTTCAGTGAAGAGGTCTACAGTCACTCTCCATTGAAATAGAAGGGATCGATGAAAGGGTACATTACAGAATTATTAAACAACTGCAAAAGTCTCAGCAAAAAACATGTTACAACCGTGATGTCTGAACACAGCCTTAACAGAAGACTAATTCGTTTCTGTGCCATAGAAATTCCCCTTTACGTTGAGGAATAGATGGCATTTCACTTGTACTAGCACAGGCCTTCTTAAGACAGAAGGTATTCATATGCGCACTTCCTGCATATATCCACACAACAAGGAAATATATGCTTATTCTGTCTTAGTGGGCGGAGACATGTAAATTGCTCCTAACAGGTTAATTTGCATGTCTCCGCCCCTACCCCAGAATTAGGATTAATTCCCTTCATGTATAGATATTTGCTGTTAGTGAGCATGTGAACAGCTTCTGTTTTAATATGAGATTGCTGTGTTTCAAATTGCTTGAGTAAGGTGGATTTTTGGGTCCTTTTGGCCCTACTCACCCTGAGTGACTTGCAGCAGCGGTAGTATGTAGTATGCGATTTCCAGGTTGTACAGTCAAGTGTAATAACTGATGATGTTTTTTGTTTTTTTTTATAAAAGAGAGTAATATATCCAGACAACAGAAAGCACAAAACCTGATATTTTATACCTGGAGGTCTTGGAGGCAGGGTCTCAACTTCTACTACACTGGAATATGGCCCCCACCCTGATACTGTCTTGGCCCCCATCTTGAAGTAATATTTGGTCCCACTTTGCAAACCATCCACTTCTGCACTGAAAATATTTCCTGTATAAAACAAAACATATTGTCTTGTTAACACTAAAATATGGATTGAGACCCCTTTAGTGTTAACTGCAATACATTCCCGCTAGTACAGCCTTCAGATCATGTAATGGGTTATATAAGTCTAAACGGTGTCACTTCCTCTGTCCTCATGAAGGGACATTAAAAACCATGCAATAGTTAGACTGAAGACAAGAGGTGACAAAGGGAGCACACAAGTCACATATTAGTCACATGTAAAATGCTTGACTTCTACTGTTTCATTACTTTTTTTCAGAACCATCACACATCAAAAGCCTGTGTGGAGCATCATTTTGGGTGGAGTTATCCATTATTCATATACATACACCATAAACAAGATCTTGTTGCATTATTCTACAGTACATATACTTGGACTCCTATCGTGTTCTTAGAAAACAGACTTTGAAATAAAGAGAACAATTCCCTTTAATGACTTATTTGATATATTTCACTTTTAGTAACATGATTAGTGCAATCCATATATCGTATCTAAAATCAAACCAAATGACAACAGATATGCTTAGTTTATTTAAATGATAATCCTATTTTTATCAACATTACAGCTTAAATCTACTTAAAAAGCTAAGTAACTTTGCAAATGCTTCAATTTACAGCTTCATATCAAGTTTTAATTATTTCTTGTCTTTTCCAAGCTCCTTTAAAAATTCTGCTTGTTGCCCTTGGCAACAGACAGAAGTTTACCTCTGCTCAGCTGACAGACATGTGACCTAACAGCTTAGCTGTCACTGTGTAACTGTGATTTGAACTCCCATGATGCACTACTCTTTGTGAACAAGCAGTTACAGAGCATTATATATATGTCGATTTTAAAAGGCTTATCTTATCACAGACAACCCCTTTCAGATTGGAGTCGCCCTGGCAAACAGCTGATTTTGCCAAGTTAAGCTGCGGCCAGCCAGACATGTAGTGTTACAACGCAGCGATTCAGATTAATGGCCTACTATGTAATACATGGAAGGCTCGAGTCCACCATAGAAATGTCCAGGGTATTACACTTTACACATTTAATTGCACTTGTGTGAAAATAGCCTTTAATGTGAATCTAACTGCCATATCCACATCTTTATGTGGAATTAAGCTGCTGTGGTCCTGTATAAGTTGTTACTATGGTATTATGCTAATATAATGATATAAAAATAAAAACACATAAAAACCATAGAAGTAAAAATATTACAAATGGAAAGAAAGCCATGTTAACATATCCACTGTGGACCATATCATCTTTTCACTCACCTTCCTTTGTTAAAACAGTCCACATTTCATCAGGATGGCTTTTATTGGCAGTGTACAATATCAGATACTGCACAATTATTCCATTTGATTCCACTGGGGGGCGCCAGTGCACCTGAACGGAAAACTGTGACAGTGGCTGCAGCATCAGGTCAGCTGGAGCTGAGAATGGTCCTATAGTAAGTGCCATAAAAAGACATAAAAAGTGCCTATGAGTCCATAAATGATGTATCAATAACAAACTGATGGTAGAATTGTGTGCGGAATGGATGTATTAAAATTCGTCGGTCATTTAAAGATCTCAGCAGGTAAAAGAAGATGATATTTACTGTATATGGTAAGACTACTGCAAAAAAGAAAAAAGTTGGATAAGAAATCCAGGACCTTAAAGTCCTTGCCAAACCAGGAAGGCTACAGAGCTGGACTGGCCCTCAATTCACAGAACCCTATGAATATATTCCTTGTACGTGAACCATAGAGATACCAGGGATCGCATCAGTAGATAGAGTGCTTAGTATGGGAGAAGCCCCTTAATGTTAGAGAACCCCCTTCATATTCATGATGACAGATACAAATGGGCGGTGATATGTGTCACTTGCATTGGACTGTGACAAGAAAGTGTGGAACATTACTGCCGTATCCAACCACTGACCAAATATTGTCTTACTCACTATCTGGAAGGGTCATCTTTTCCACAATGTTACTATAGGGTCCATCAACTCCGGCTCCACTGGACTGAACCGCAATCTCATACCTGGTGTATGGTTTCAATTCACTTATCAGAACCTCTTCTGAAACACTGTGAACAGACAACATGCAGGTTACATGCACATTCCCTGACCTGCATGGAGAACATAACAGGGGGCACATGGGGCACTGGTTACCTGTTATGATAGGCGAACGAAGACGCGTTCTTAGCTCCCCAAGGTCCACATCGTACGGTATATTTCACAATTTTACTACTTATTATGGGTGTCCTCCATCTCACCAACATTGATGTAGAGCTGTTCGGTGTCACTTGAATGTGGCTGGGTGGTAGGGGTGGGATCTTCTGATCTATGAGATCTTTAGAATAAATAGGAAAACATACTGATTTTGATTTACCAAGGGAATCAGGATCACAACTACTGCTACATGGGGGCAAAGAAGATTATAGAGTCTGACGTCTGAAAGCAAAGTCTCCGAAAATATACCTGCTTTTTTTCTTTCTATGTTTATTGAGTTTGGCTACTATTGTTCCATTCGAACCCTGCAACTTTCGTATTCTTAAAGGGGTTGTCTGTTTTTAGACAAATAAATATTATTCTTTGTGTAATAAAAAGTTTTAGTTTTCCAATATATTTTCTGTATCAATTCCTCAAGATCTTTACTTAATTGGATCATTCAATTGTTTACTTTCAGTGGATAAAATCTGTCCTGGTCATGTGATGGACACAAAGGCATGACCGCCATCAGGGGGGTATTAGGGGTACTTCTGTAAGGGGCCCGGCCAGTGGCCCGCGGCATGAGGGGGCCCGTGTCGCCCGCCGGCACGGGCCCCCACCATGGCCGGAGGCTCCGCTAGCTGCCGCTATGGCTACTACAGCGGGACACCACTGAACACTACGGCAGAGCAGGGAGGTATCTCCCCGCTCTGCCATTAAACAAAACACATGTATCCCCTATCCACAGGACAGGGGATACATGTGTGATCACTGGCATTGATAGGGAGAACGGGGGACTGAAAGTCCCCTGAAGTTCTCCATCACAAACCTCGGACTTCCGGGGTCTGTGTCGGCAGCTCCGTAGAAATGAATGGAGAGCCGGTCGAGCTTGTGCGCATGCGTGACCAGCGCTCCTTTCATTTTTATTGAGCTGCGCAGACGCCGGAAGTCAGAGGTTAGTCATGGAGAACTTCAGGGGACCTTCGGTCCCCCGTTCTCCATATCGCTGCCAGCGATCACACATGTATCCCCTATCCTGTGGATAGGGGATACATGTCTTTTGTAGAACACACTGTAGGTCAGATTTTTTTGGGGGGGTTTGGGCTGCAGGGGGGGGCTGTATGGCGTTACCTACAGGGGGAGGGGCTGTATAGCGTTACCTACAGGGGGGCTGCATAGAGTTACCTACAGGAGGGCTGTATAGCGTTACCTACAGGGGGGGCTGTATGGCGTTAGCGCCATACAGCTCCCCTCTGTAGATAACGCCATATAGCCCCCGCTGTAGAGAACGCTATACAGCCCCCCCTATAGGAAATGCTATACAGCACCCCCTGTAGGTAACGCCATACACCCCCCCGTAGAGAACGCCATACAGCCCCCTCTGTAGAGAACGCCATACAGACCCCCTTGTAGAGAACTCCATACAGCCCCCCCTGTAGATAACGCCATACAGACCCCCTGTAGATAACACCATACAGCCCCCTTTGTAGATAACTACAGAGGGGGCTGTATGGCGTTATCTACAGAGGGGGCTGTATGGAGTTCTCTACAGAGGGGGCTGTATGGAGTTCTCTACAAGGGGGGCTGTATGGAGTTATCTACAGAGGGGGCTGTATGGAGTTATCTACAGAGGGGGCTGTATGGTGTTATCTACAGGGGGGTCTGTATGGCGTTCTCTACAGAGGGGGCTGTATGGCGTTATCTACAGAGGGGGCTGTATGCCATTATTTACGGGGGGCTGTATGGAGTTATCTACAGAGGGGGCTGTATGGAGTTATCTACAGAGGGGGCTGTATGGCGTTATCTACAGAGGGGGCTGTATGGCGTTATCTACAGAGGGGGCTGTATGGCGTTCTCTACAAGGGGGGCTGTATGGAGTTCTCTACAGAGGGGGCTGTATGGCGTTAAAGTTGTATATAAGAAAGTTTGTTACAATGTATCAGTCAATCATCTGTGAGCTAAACGCAGCAACAGCACAAACCCCTCTCCTGTGCTGGACTCCAGGCAGATGGCTCTTATCTACACTGATACATTGTAACAAGACCATCAGCTGTGAAAGTAATAAGCCAGGACTGGTTTTAATGTTCTCATTCACAGACAGCAGGCAGAGATCTTGAAAATCATGAGGAACTGAAGCAGGAAGACAGAAAGCTGCAGAATGTCATTATACAGAAGGCTGGGGTGCTGCACCACTCGCAGGGAATTTATACGTGTAAGGCTATGTTCACACGGAGTATTTTGACGAGTTTTTTGACGCGGAAACCGAGTCGCAAAACTCGTCAAAAACGGCCCGAAAATGCCTCCCATTGATTTCAATGGGATGCGTCGGCGTCTTTTTCCCGCGAGCAGTAAAAGGGGGGCCCAGAAAATTTAGCTGTATGGGGCCCTGTAATTCCTGATGGCGGCCTTGCACACAGGTGCTCTACTCGTTGCAAGACACCGCTCTGATAACTGGACTGTAACAAGTCATGCGTCTGTGTCCATCGCATGACCAGCACAGATTTTCATCTAGTAGAAGTAAACAATAAAGGTTCCTATTGAATGACAGCAAGCATAGATCTTGAAAACCATGAGGAATTGAGGCAGAAAGTATATTGGAAAATGTTATCATTTTTCATAACATTTATTTGCTAACACAAAGCAGGACTTGTAATGTCTGGACAATCTGCATCCTGTTTCTTAGACATGAACTACACTAAAACTGGAGTTTTTCCACTTAAATTTTTTTCTTTTTTATCTGCAATTTAAGTCTAAGTAGAAATTTAAGTCTAATATCGGTCTAGTGATTCTTACCTGGCGGTGCTGCTGGGACCGGTCTGGTTCTTCCCTCCCACATGACTGTCTGACCTTCCTGCTTCTTATTATATGCCACTAGTTTGACTTGGTACAGCTGTCCAGGTGCTGATATGGGTGTGGAGGAAAACAAAATGACAAAACAAAGAATACATAAGATCTAACTGCATGCCCAGATTCTCTATATTGGTTTTTCTAGTATTATCGGTAACTCCAGCTTAGCTGCACTGTCTAAGGAGTCTGTGGTGGTCTAAATCGACCTCCAGGACAACACGTGCTAAACTGCTTTTGAAACCATGGAAAAAAATGCGCAGTACTGTGATAATAAAGTCGAGTCACATTATTATAACCACATCCTAGTTTAGACGTCGTCAGCGTGTAGCCCATGTAGGAAGTGATGTGTCGTGGTCTGGCTTGGTGGGTATATAAGGTGTGCGATCGGCTGTCTGAACACATATCACTCGTTGTTGCAATGCGTAAAAAGGAGCGATTTATCAGAGTTGCAAAAAAGGATGATTATTGGCTTTCAGGTCAAGGGTGGCAGTATTTCTCAAACAGCTCAGTTTGTGAACCGTTCGCGTGCTGCTGTGGTGAAAGTGTATCGTGAGTGGACAAATGGCACCATTGGGAATAACTGACGTAGAAACTGTGGAGCACCACGTGCCATTGATGTGAGAGGTGAATGTCGGCAGCGAAGGTGCACGAGGGCCGAACGACACTCTATAGTGGAGCAGCTCACCGTGAAAATCAACCAGGGGGCTACCAGACGTGTGTCTAAAACAGCAGTTCAGCGAACCCTACTGCGTATGTGGCTCCGAAGCAGACGGATGGTCACTGCTCCTATGCTAACAAAGGTGCATCGGAAAAAAAGGCTTCAATTTGCACGGCAGTATCGGAATTGGACCACCGATGATTGGTAAAGGGTTGCCTTCTCTGATGAGTCACGTTTTCTGCTTCATTGAACGGATGGACGTTGGCATGTCAGGCGAGAAACATCAGAGAACAAACACCCTGCAACCATTGCTGGAAGAACACAAGCTGGTGGCGGCAGCGTTATGGTCTGGGGAATTTTTCATGCCATGCTCTGGGCCCACTCATCCATGTGGAGGGCACTCTGAACCGATTTGGGTATGAATCCATCGTTGCAGATCACCACCCATACATGCGGTTTGTCTTACCTGGGGCAGATGGAATCTTCCAGCAAGACAATGTGACATGTCACACGGCTAGAAATATCTGACAGTGGTCGGAAGAGCGTGACCAAGACTTTCAAGTACTTCCCTGGCCCCTGATTCGTCAGACTTGAACCCAATTGAGCATCTGTGGGACCACCTCAATCGTCTTGCTCGTTATTTGGATCCTCCCCCCACGCACCCTCCAGCAAATGTGGGGTGCACTACAGTCAGCATGGCCACCGAGACAACCTACCCGCACCTTATTGAGTCTCTCCCAGCCCGTCTAGCTGCTGTCCGTGCCGCCCGCGGCGGTTACTCTGGATATTAGCTGGTGGTCATAATAATGTGACTGGACTGTATATATCTATGTGACATATTTTCACTCCTGAAAGCTTATAGTGCATTCACTTCTTTGATGCCTTTACACTATGCTACACTGTGTACATACAATGTATGAGAAATGTAGCTTTGACTCTACCTTTATAAGGATGGGGTACCAGAGAGCGTGAAACAAAATGGTACATTCCAGATTACTGACTATTTTATACTTTAACATTGACCTGTGGCAGGGAACTTACTTAGATGAGTTAAGTCATATTGTTTCCTTCTCTTTTTTACTTTAATCGGCCCCACGTCCCAGTCATTCTGTCCTTGCTGAGGGCAGGAAATGTTATGATTCGACATAGGACACACCATGCGGTAATAGAGCCGAAAACCAGTGACTTGGAAATCCGAGTGAGGCAGCTGCCAGCTAACTAGAAGGGAGTCTGTGTGGGCAATGACTTGCAATTGTATTGGTGCCTGATCCACTGTAAGGAGAGGGAAGAAGAATGATGAGGTCGTATATAATACACACTTGATGGAAAATCCAGAAGGGTTATAAATAACATTATAAATAACGGGGAAGGTAAAAAGGAGGTAGCAGAAGGCAAAAATACCATAAATGAATGAACTAATACTGTATGACACACAATAAAAACACGATCAGTTCCCTATGCCATGAAGTTACGCACCTTGTGTCTGGTTGACTCTGTCTAAAGTGCGGTGCAGCACCCAGTTTGAGGGGACCCCGTATCCAGCTGTGGTGGCGGCAGAAATCCGGACTTTATATATAGTATTGGGCTGCAATGAGGATAGTGTGATCTGGGTTTCATTTCCACCAGCTTCCAGTATGCGGATCACACCTGAAATGTCGGACAGGCAATAAGATTTAGAGCACAAAGTTTTATTAGACTGCAAGACCTAAGTTACTCATATGCCACATCTTAAAGGGGAAACCCACCGAAAAGTAAAGAATCATAGACACCTCTGTAATGAAAACATTGATAAAGTCAATGATAAAGCTTGAACCTCTCCTATTTCCTTAACTATAGAGCACCCAAACCTTTTCGGCATTGTTCAGGAGATGCCATCACTGGAAATATGACATTCACATTCTGAATAAAGAGACACATTAAAATCAAAAGCTGCGAATTTCTTCAACCCCTCTACCCCAAAATGTGAATGTAACCTTGAAGGAATATTACCAATCACACTGATTTAATGGTATAATTTTATGTACCTACACCTAATAAACACATACACTCCTCAACATTGAAATTACAACATCAAGAAGGACAAGCTGTAAGGTTATGCAAACCGAGAAAGTTTATCAGCATGGCAACGAACGATATTAACAGCAAGAGGTGTGGGGAGGCGAACCTCTGCACGGATGGATCGTCTGATTGGAAGAATGGAGCATAGTGATCCATTTTGTACTGTAAGTGAAATTGGACGTCACATCCCATGCCTAGGGCGGCAAGCGGTGTCGACACAAACCATCAGAAGGCGTTTGCACGACATTGGGCTACGAGCGAGACCACCAGCTACAGGTGTTCCATTGACCACACGCCATCGGACTCAAAAGCTATCATGGAGCACAGCAAGACGGCAGTGGATGCTAGAATGGAAATCTATCCTCTTCAGTAATGAGTCACGCTTTTGTCTCGGACGCAATGATAGCCGGAGATTGATCTGGAGACCACGTGGGCAATGCCATGAAGAGGCTTTCACAAGGGACCGTCACACCGGTCATACTCCAGGTATTATGATGTGGGGTGGCATAATGTACGGTAGCCGGACCCCTATAGTTTTCATTTGAGGTATACGAACAGCTCGGCGTTATATTGATTTAGTCGTGGTACGGCCCTTTCTCCAGTGTCCCAAATTCCATTTTTCAACAGGACAACGCCAGGCTGCATGTTGCTCGTGCCTCCGGACTTGTCTCCCCTCGAGCACATCTGGGACGTCTTTGGTCAGCAACTGCAAAGGGAGCTTCCAGCAGCCGATCTCGATGATTTCTGTGCTCAAGTGCTCAAGTGCATTCAGCGTGGCATAACATTCGTCAGACAACCATTAATAGCATGCCAAGGCGTGTAAGTGCGTGTATTTCTGAGCGTGGCGCTCATACTAGATACTGAATAAATTAAGATGTTTGGAATATTTTGTCTCCTTTTTTTTATCATTTACATATCATTAACATGTCTATCGATCCTGTGATTTCCACAATTCAAAAACTTTTCCTTCTTGGTGTTGCAATTTCAATGTTGAGGCGTGTATATTTAGGAAACATACCATCTCTCTGGGTGGAGTATTCAATGCGATACTTTGTGAGTTGGCCATTGCGCATCTCAGACAGAAGGGGGAGCCATTTCACATGAAGATCTTCTGGAGCATCACTACTCAGGGCCAGCATGGGAGCCGCTCCTGGAACTATGGTGATAAACAGAGATTCATGAAATTCAGAACATTAATTCCTCCTATTGACATAAAATTTGTAAGTAAAGGTCATTGCCTATTTTTTTTCCACATGGGTATTTATTGCTCATTCTGTATGGGACACTGCACCTATTTTGGGCAATTTTTACAGTAGTGGGAAACTGGAAAAAAATTATTTGTGGGGTGGAATAGGAAAAAAAACTGTGATTCCTCAATGTTATGCGGCGTTCCGTTTTTACGGCATTCACGGCATTGATACCAAATTTATATAGTATTTTTTATGTCTTACTACTTTTACAAGGAAAAAACTGATTGTTAAAAATAAAATTTGTGTTGTGTCGCCATATTCCGAAAGCCATAACTTTTTTTTTTTACCATCGATTTTGCAGTATGAGGGCTTATTTTTTGCGGGGCGAGCTGTAGTTTCTGTTGGTTCCCTTATGGGGTATATGAGGAGTTTTGATCACTTTGTATTCAATTTTTTTGTGGGAGATGAAATGACCAAAAAAACAGCGATTCTGCGTCCTAATGTATTGCAATATATCATTATACTGACAGTCTACAAGGAAGCCCTGCTGAAAGCCATCAATAGTCCATCAATATCTTATCGGTCGGGGTCAGATGCCCGGCACCCCCACCATCAGCTGTTTCGAAGGGGCGGTAGCGGTCGTACAAGGGCTGCTTCCCCTTTATTACTTATCTGCTCGTACTGTGAATCGCCGACACACCTGGAGCGGCGGTTCACAGTATTACAGCCTTCTCTTTTTCACTTAAATGGAAGAAGGCTGTAATACTGTGAACCGCCCCTACAAGTGTGTCGACAATTCAAAGTACGAGCAGATAAGGAATGAAGGGGAAGCAGCACTCGTACAACTGATTAGATATTGATAGCCTATCCTAAGGATAGGCCATCAATTTTTAGGGAAAGGACAACCTCTTTAAAGCTGGCCATAAATTTTAGATAGCTATCGGCCAAACGCTTATTTGGCCGACAGCTATTCCTCTCGGCTCCCCACACACATGCGCACTCGTGTTCTCAGGGAGAAAGCCGCTGCCAAACTCGTCTGGCAGCGGCTTATCTAATAACGAACAAAAGGACCCTTCTCGTCGCCGACATCTGCAGTTGGGGGAGTGTAGGGACACTGCCATACAGTTTGGACCTCGTTGACATCTGTGTTAGAGGCTCCGTTAGGGGCCTCCGTTGCAGATTCGGCAGGGATTACCAGGGACAATAGCACAGCATGCTGCGCTATTGTGTCCGGTGAAATCACGGACACCCCGACTGAATGCCGACGGAACCTATTAATTTATCAATGGGTTCCGCCGGCTACCGGTGGTGTCTGTTTTGCAACGGAACCATTGCTTCTGTTATTCCCTTATTCTGCTCCTCGGACGGAGCAGAACAACGGAATGTCACAACGCAGATGTGAACGAAGCCTTAGATGGTCAGTCAGTCCCACCGAATTTCGGCGGGTTTGGCCGACATACAGCTAATGTGTATGGCCAGCCTAAGTGTCTGGACTTATCATGAAGTCATTCTCCTATACACTTGTACACTATAACTATTATAGAGGTGATTGTATTTCTGAAATCTGCACTGACTTGTTTATTATTGAATCTTACTTAGTCCTCGTGAACATGGCAGAGCCATAAGAACAGCTCCTATATGGCAGTGCATGGAGTCTGTATTGCTCCCTAAAACAGAGGGGTACGGACTCCATGTCCTACAGTACAGACTCCATCAGGTGCAGTGCAAATACAGATATTCTGCAAATTGCATGAAAACGGTATTCAATCGGGCATACCACTTTTTTATCACATGGAATCTAAAGGGAAAAAACTTCATATGCCTCCATATAAAATCAAAGGCATAAGGAGGTACAGTTAAGGCGCCATGCACCTCTATGGGAGCCCTATTATGGCTCTGTACAAAACAGAGTCGTAGTGCTTAGCCATAGTGCCTTACTCCGTTTTAGACAAGTCTACATCCAAATGTGAAGACTCCCGACAGTGGGACTTGCATGTCTACTTCCCACATTTGCAGTTCTAGGTTATAAGGCCTGTACCAATTAATGTCCACATACCATCATCCAACGTCTGCACCACAAGAGACTCTGAAGCACGACTGGCTCCTTGCTGGGAATATGCTACAATGTAGAAGGTGTAACTGGTTCCAGGTTCCAGGTATCTCACTGTGAAATCTGTGGTGTTATTATTAACTGCAAACTGATACTCCTCATTATTAGAACCTGAAAAGTATAAATTGGAGGATTCAGAATGCTAGACTAGTATCCGTCTACATTATCTGTGAACCATCGGAGAGTTACAATCCGAAACATACGTACCACCCGTCTTGGCATAATGCAAAGAGAAGCCCACAACTCTTTCCCAGTTGCTCTCTGGTCTTTCCCATGCCACAGTTACTGTCTTGCTTGTTATGGCCTGGGGTCTCAAGGCTTGTGGTGGACCAGGTAGACCTTCTAGGACTGTAACATGGAGCCTTGCAATAGCGCAGGTACTGCCCAAAATATTCTCTGCCACACACTGGTAATAGCCAGTATCCTCCAGAGCAACCTGCGTGATGACCAGGCTGCCCCTTGGTTGTATCCTGACTCTCCCATTAGAGAGAAGCACCTGTCCATTTTTTAACCAAGAGATGGTGGGCTCTGGATCACCATCAACTCTGCAAACAAAGCGGGCAGTCCCTGCTCGTGCCCGTGTAATGGCCTCTGGGGGTTGAGTAATAACTGGAGGCACTGAAAAGAGCACATACAGACGAAAGGTTCAAAATTATTAAATAACAAAGTTATTTTATCTAAAGGTGTGTTTAACATAATGCTAGCTGGAGTTATCTGCTTTGCTATCGACAACTGTTTTTCCACTTGTAACATTGACCTTCAATGATATACTGACCGTTGTTCAAGCAAGCATATAGGAAAAATGCATTTCAACACAAGGACTTAGAATCACGATATAAAGTAACATGGTGAAGTACGCGTGGATGGCATGTTTAACAATGCTACTTCTATAATGAAGGTTTGATGGTTCAGACCATAAAAGTTTTACTGGAAAATAATGGAACGGATCAGAACTATTTTGGCTCAGTGTCTATCTTAGGACCCATTTGTGCCTATCTTTTGGATTGGTTGATATTTTTGCGATAAGTTTCTCATTACCAAGGACGTGGAGATGGGCTGAAATGGTGATAAAGTGTTGACTTTGTGGTTTCTTAGCTCGGCACACATAAACTCCAGCATGATGGGCCTGAACCTGCTGAATCACAAGACTGGTCTCGCCCAATAGACTTATGTCAAAGGAGATTGGTTTTCCATCTATACAATATAGAGAAAATAGGTTAGTCTTTACAAAGACACGGAATCAATGAAGTGCTTCAAAATGACATAAAAGAGCAGAAATACAATAATAACATAACGTTTGGAAATATGTTTGCCTCTAACTGACAGTAACCATCCATATTACAAGAAAAGTAAATTAGAAAAAATACAGGGTTCTTTATCAAAGGGAAACAGGTTACACCCAATAAGGGTGGCAGAACCCCCTAGATAAGGGAAGTAGAAATATGAACCTAGCCATAAACTAACTCCAGGACTACCTCTGTGAGCACGTAGATATAGGCATAGGCATCATGTATGAACTCTGCAAATTTTGTTTGTTTTTTTTTTTTTTTGAGGGCTTTGTGCATCCAAGACACTGCTGGGTTCACAGACATGTTTTTTTTTTTTATGCCATGTTTAAAATAAATTACTGTTTAATGTAAAACTGCATGAAGCCAGAATTTTGACAATGTGGTGGGTGTCTACTTTCAGAAAATATTTGGCTTTGTGGGTATAATATAAATTGTTCATTTTATAATTCAGCTTCTATTTGTTCATGTCAGAAGTGTTAAAATTGTACCGGGTGTTAAAGACGTAAAATATCCAGAAAGCTCTGGCAGTGGAAGAGTTAAAAATACAAACATAGGCCTCATGCACACGAACGTAAAAACGGCCGTAATTACGAGCTGTAATTACGGCCCGTAATTACGGGCCCATAGACTTCTATTGGCCATTGGTGCCCGTGTCGTTGAAAAAGATGGAACATGTCCTATTTCAGGTTGTAATAACGGCACGGGCAGGCCCATAGAAGTCTATGGGGCTCCCGTAATTACGGGTGGCTACGAGTGTACACCAGTAATTACAGGAGCGTTGCTAGGCCACGTCAGGAGACAGTCACTGCCCAGGGTGCTGAAAGAGTTAAACGATCGGCTGTAACTCTCAGCACCCGGGATCAACCTGTAAAATAAAAAAAGACGTTCATACTTACCCAGAACTCCCTGCTTCTTCCTCCAGTCCGGCCTCCTGGGATGACGTTTCAGCCCATGTGACCGCTGCAGCCAATCACAGACTGCAGCGGTCACATGGACTTCCGCGTCATCCAGGGAGGTCGGGCTGGATGTCGAAAGAGGGACGCGTCACCAAGACAACGGCCGGGTAAGTATGAATTTCTTTTACTTTTACTAGGGCTGCCCCTTCTCTTTGTCCTGCACTGATAGAGAGAAGGGTTGCCGATTAGTGCAGTGCAATTTTGCAGAGAAATACGGGTGGACGGCACGGGTCCGTAAATACTGGTGAAATACGGGTCGAATACGTGTAACCAAGGACCCGTATTTACGCCAGTATTTACGGGAGGACAAAAATGCGTTTGTGTGCATGAGGCCATAGTGTGTATGTCTACTAGAAAAGCAAAAATCAATGCTTACCTTGACGAGACCAGGAGACCACCGGTGTCAAATTCCCTTCAGCTATACACTCCATTACAGCACTCTGACCCACTGCCACAGTCAGGTTCTGTGGTGCTCTAATAATTGCAAGCTCCTCAGGTAATCGTTTCCATTCTACAAAAAGCAATGCACAAGGAATGCTTAAGAAGACGATGATGGACACGGATAGCATACATACAATTTCCAACATATGAAAATAACTTCCATAGACAGCGTAGTATTGAGCAAGTGCAAATATTCAATACAGTTCTCTAAATGTTTCCCCCTGCCTTCCTCTCAGTACAAACTTAGAACATCTTAAAATCATTCTTGTTCCCATCTCCACCTTTTCCCTGCATGCTCTTATCCTGAAGTGACCACCTTCTCATGCCTCCGGAATCAAACACGTCTGTGTGGTAACCAGATCACATATAGATTTTGATAGATATGCAAACCTAATTTTACCACTTGTTCAGTTATTGCAACAGTTTAATGCTTTTAAGGATCCCTCCAAGCTTAATCTCACGCCCCAATCTGACCTCAGGCGTGGAGATGCGTTAGCGCACCCTGGTCAGTAAAGTTCCTGCGGCACCGTACGGTGCTCGGAGAGTATTGTGCACGGTTCCTATTCTAATAAATAGGATCCGTGCACTATACTTACCATAGACGTACAGATGCCTGAGCAACTGTGCCGCCCAGCATGCACTAGCGCATCTCAATAAATGATGTCAGATCATGCAAGAATTCAGACTTGGTACACTTTTTAGGCCATGTTGACACCGGGCCAATTTGCTGGATAAAAGTGCACAGTGTATCCACCCTGGAGCCCGCAGGGAATTCTGTTCGAAAAACCGTACCAAATTGTGGTGCAATTTTTAGGGTCAAAATTTTCGCTGTGGAAAACAGTATTTTAAAAAAAAAGAAGCCTATACTTACCCCAGCCTCCATAGTCATGGCGACGTGTCCCTCTGTTTTCTGTGCAGCCTGGTCTCCTGGGATCACGTTTCATCCCAAGTGACCCCTGCAGCCTGTGATTGGCTGCACCAGTCCCATGGGATAAAACGTCATCCCAGGAGGTCGGCCTGGATGGAGAAGTATAGAGATTTGCGATTTTTGCCAGCTTTTTCTGCCGCATAAATTACATTTGCTATTTGTTGAGGGTTTTACCTCCTGAAGCATAAATTGACATGCTGCGGATTAAAAAGACTGCACCGCAGGGCAATTTATGAACTTTTTTCGGCTGATTTATTTTACGCAGCGTGTGGATGAGATTTGTTCAAATGAGATTTGTTTAAATCCCATCCTCTCTGTTTCTACTGTATTACGCTGCGGATTTTGCACAATTAAATCTGTTGTGTAAAATCTGCGTTTTTTAAGCTTTCTGTGGACATACTCTAAAGGCTCTGTTCACCTTTGCAGCCAATTTTATTTATTGCTTCAATGAATCTAGAAAAAAAGAATCACGTTTGCAATTATCATTCATAAAAATGATCTAAAAATGTTGATTCTAAAGATCAGATCTAGGTGTCTCTATGGTTACAGACTACAAACAAACCCTGTGTGGCGTGATTCTGCAGTCATGTCAATCATGGAGACACATAGGTCTGCATAGAGGCTGTAGGCAAAAAATCATAGGATATTTTTTAATCAAGACAATTTGCAAAGTTGCTTAATTTTATAAGGTTAATTAGAGGTTAACTGGAACACCCTAACATCACCGTTATTTAAAACTGTACATGATATTATATAGATCTTTATATATGAACAAGTATAATAAGCATGGAATATGAGAAATTACCTTTTTTCACAGACAATTGAGCTTCGTTGCTATACCTAATACTCAGCGTGTTGGCAGCCACACAACGATATAAACCCTCATCTTCCTGCTGCACCCCAATAATCTGCAGGACACCAGAAGGAAGGATGATGACCCTGAAATATAACACAGAATGTCTGACGGTCAAAGCAAGGGTCTTCAGAAGCAGTTATTTCCTCCATTGGTGAAGACAACATGTGGAATATTCGTATCTTTACTTGGCGTATCCTAGTTTACTTCTATCTCATACTATAACATTAGTGCCATATGTGGTCAATCATTCATGGGATCCAAAAATCTAAAATTGGAGGGAGGAATTTAATAACTTTCCTACACCAATTTTTAGGCTTAGAAAAGTCCCAAATGCATCAAAAGTCATAATCTGTGCCCACTGAAAAAAATTGGGACTTTTAAAGCATGTACGTCGCCCATGGCACTTTCTTCCGAAAAATGGGTAGGGCTTCGTGAAAGGAGGGTAGGTCTGCAGCGGCCTGACACGGTTACTATAAATGATGCCAGAAACTGGCATCAATTATAGCAGAAATCTATATAAAACTATCTAACAATTTTTATATAAAGACTGGTATATAAAATGCCAGTCTTAATAAATATCAAAGACTGCACCATCAGCACATTTAAGAATGTGCCATGCCTCCAGTAACTTGCTTGGCTCTCCAACCAATAATAAACTGTGCCAACCTACAAGGCATCAAGCCAGTAATACAATGTGTTATCATTTCAAATGAACTTTATGCCATCCTTCCAGTAATGCATAATGATAGCCGCCGGTAATATCCTGAGCCAGTCTTCCAACTGTAATCTATGCCATCCAAACATGAATACATTATACAACTCTTACAGTAATATACAATCCCTACAGTACAGCACACGGCACAATCCCTCCATTAAAGTGTATCTCCAGCTATAAACTTTTTTACATATCTACAGATATTTTGTGTCATTTTGTGTTTTTCCTAGAATTTTTGAAGTCCAGAAAGAAACGCCATACCGAGAGTATGCTGCACTTAAAAAACAACAAAAAACACCACTGACCCCCCAAACGCTTTGTATGTAGGCTTTCTTATATTTTACTATAGACTTTAAAGTAACGTATGACCATGAGTTTTGAAGAAAAAAAACACAGCAAAAAATTTGCCATGATTACTGTAAAATGCTATCGTCTGTCCAGTAATAGCTCAGCTCCGGGAGGAACAGAACTTTTATGGTACGGACGTGTTGTGTGTCTCAGTCTCTGCAGGGGTCAGACTTTTAACCATAAACTTGATTTTTTTTAATGCATTCTCTACAAAATCTTAAGCTTTGATGCAAAATTGCATGATGGCGCCAATGATTGCAAAGTGCTGTCATTTGTCTACTTTCAGAAAATATATGGGTATGGGTGTATAATATGATTTTTTTATTTTATAAATCAGGGTTTTCTTACTAGCAGCTACTCAGTTTTCCTAAAAAATGAAAACTAAGAAACACCTGATCAGGTTAAAGGTCCTATCAGTGATCAGAGTTCTATTAGTACTGATGACTTACCTGTTATTAGAAGGTAGAGGAACCTGGTCTTTTTGCCATGTGATCTGTGGTGTTGGAGACCCGTTGATGCCACACTCAAATCTTGCCAGACTGTTCTCCAATACAACCTGAGGTTCGGGGTGCAGGTGAAAAGAAGGCAGCCCTTCACAGACACAGAACATTACATTTAAATATGCTGTAATCTTTGAGGAAAACTGCTAAACATCTTTAATCTGCTGTTGAATGATTGGTGGAGGTCCCAATCCTTTAATCATCAGAACATTGAATGGGGCAAAGTTAATGGGGTGAATGGGACTGAGTTAATGGGGCTGAGCTGCAGTCACTTTGTACTGGTTATTGGGGAGAGGTCCAGGGGTCAGAATCCCACAGACCAAACCACATATAAATCATTTCTTATAGAGCATTCCCCCTAAAATAAGAAAAAAAACCTCAGTAAATATACATCTTTGAGTTGAGTTCTTCTATCAGTTATAACTGTTTCAGGGAATGCTTGGTGGCAACCATTGTGGGTGCCATTGCAGCTCTGACAGGGTGGCACACAGATTGGGCGTATAATTAGATTACTAGACAAACTATTGATTGCCACTCACCTTCCTAAAAACAGATGTAAGTAAGAAAATGTTGAATAAAATTTTCAACAATCTGACAAAGGAGAACAACTCAAGGACATTTTTTTTTTTTTTCATTTTTTTTTTAGTTAAACAATTAGTGTGTAGGTGATTAAACATTGTTGTGATATATGAGTAAAATATAAGTTTATTTAAATAACTCTCTAAAAACAGGGGTACAATCACCACTGTGACAAAAGCCCCACCGTGTGTATTTAAAAAACGTATTAAACAGTAAACTACTGAGTCCTGATACCATTGCGAACCCTCTATGACTCAGTATGTTTGTAACAGATATCAAACCGGAATCCGCATATAACCATGGGCATAACAGTAGTATAAACCTTGAAACACACTAGAGCCCGCGATAACCGCACCTGGAACTCCCAGTGTTAAAGGATACAATAATTCACACTGTCCCCAATGCTACAATTCCTCACTAACACGACCCTAAAAAAAAAAATCCTATATTGTGGGAGCACAATTTTGTTGTATCAGTTATACAGTGAATGATTAAACATTGTTCTAATTTTTTTTATTTTTTTCACAAGTCAGGAAATATTATAAATTAGATTCTAATTTATAATATTTCCCAGCACTGGTCAATAGATGGAGAAATTCCCAAAATTGCAGCATTGCATGTGGTAAAGCAACCACATTGCTTTATGCTGCAAAATTGGAAAAAAATCGCTCGCTCTAGTGAGCTCTCAGAATCCCCCCCTCCTTTATCCTGGCTAGTGCCGGGAGAAACGAGGGGATTGAACGGTCAAACCTCCTACACTGTGTGTCGCCATTTTTTGAGCTAACACACAGTGTAGTAGGTTAACATACAGTAGTAAACACACTGAAACACGAACATACATAGAAATCCCTTACATGCTCCTGCCGCCGCCGCTCCCTCCGCTCCGTCTGCTGCCGCTGCTCCAAGTGCACAAGTACGGAAGCCGCGACCGGAAGTAGTAATCTTACTGTCCGGCCGCGACTTCCGGTCTACAGGAAAATGGCGCCGGACGGAGCTCAGTTCAACTTGGACTGTGTGGGAGCGGCGCATGTGCCGTTCCCACACAGACGGCGTACACCATAGTGGATGGAACGGGCCCCGTTCGCATTCACTATGGGACTGTAGCTGCCGTATTCCATGTCTGTATGTGTCGTTAATCGACACATACAGAAATGGAAAAAAAAATGGCAGCCCCCATAGGGAAGAAAAAGTAAAAAAATAAAAAAAAGTAAAACACAACACACAAATAAATATAAACGTTTTTAATAAAACACTAACATCAAACTGATATAAAAAAATTTTTTGGGGTGACACTGTTCCTTTAAAAGATCAGTGTTATGTATGCATTTATTAATTGATTGATTTATGAGGACATACAAATTCCAAGCAGATTATATTTGATGTAAAACTACTCCAATACTGTTAACATTTAGCAATTGAGGTTCAAAGTGTCTATTTACAAAAATTGTGCTACCCACCTGCCAATCTGACTGTTCCTGTTCTGCCCTGCAAAACTCCAAAGGAGTTCTTGATGGTACAGTAGTAGCTTCCCTCGATGCTTGCCCCTTCTCCCTGCGATATTACAAGTGATCCATCAAGAAGCACAGTGAGATCTTCTTTGGTTAGTTGTTCTCCATCCTTCCACCAGGTGAAATTGTTGGACAACTCCGTGTCATCTAGGTCACAATGCAAGATGGCTTCTTGACCTGGCAGGAGAGTAGTATCTGTAGGGCCAGGACGGCAGCCAAGGTCTAGCCAGGTGCTTTCTCCTGCAACATAGAGCCAAGAGAGAACAATTAAGAATATTGTTCAGATACTTTAAGAT
Organism: Rhinoderma darwinii; assembly: GCF_050947455.1. Taxonomy (NCBI): domain Eukaryota; kingdom Metazoa; phylum Chordata; class Amphibia; order Anura; family Rhinodermatidae; genus Rhinoderma; species Rhinoderma darwinii. The sequence goes on from NC_134689.1 coordinate 327,975,568, forward strand.
GCACTAATCAGGACATTGGTTGACCACTATGGGGTGGAACAGTGTGCAGCCAACAAGTGGGCCAAAAAGAAAAGGCTATGTGCCATGATAAGACAAGGATATAAAAATGGGTTATACACACATATATTTTCAGTGGTCACTTAATATTCAGCAACACATCAGAAGCTGAAAAAGTGCAAATGAGAAATGCTACTTGACTTCTGGACTGGAGAAACACAAAAGAACTTTCTTGGTGATCTGTTTTGGGGTTTTTGGCAACGGTGGAGGGCCGGCATTTGATTTACTATTGCAAGTGACACATTATTGATTTATTGCAAAAAAAAGAAAAATACACACCCCTCGCCTCTAAAAATAACAACACACATACTTATTATAAGTTACAAACATACATTTCAGTATTATATGAGGTTATGTATCAACAGGAGCAAACAAATAAGTGACGAGTCCCATAATAGCACTCAAAAATGGGGCCCACTCCTGCTTTATGTTCCCACCATCATCCTCCTAAATGCACGAGGAAAAAAGGGAGGTTTGACCATAATCACAGACAGGGATTCTTTACTGTAAAAGCAGTGAGACTTTGGAACTCTCTGCCACAGGATGTTGTTGTAGTTGGTTCATTGAGCAAGTTCAAGGAAGGCCTAAACGCGTTTATTGAAAAAGGTAATATGACAAGTTATGGGTAGTGGATTCTGGAGATGGGACGTTGATCCAGGGATTTATTTTGATTGCCATATTTGGAGTCGGGGAGGAATTTTTCCATTAATGAAGCAATTGGCAACTGCCTCATGTTTTTTTTTTTTAATTCTTCTGGATCGACGTAGTAGAATTATAGGTTGGACTTGATGGACCTGTGTCTTTTTTCAACCTTATCAACTATGTAACTATGTAATTATGACATGTCTTCCAGGAAAGCTCTCTGCAGGTCCACAGTGTCAATGGTGTAGGGGGAAGAGGCAAGTCTGAGCTGGGCTACTTCTTTCATTGTGCTCCATTATCAGCTGCCTGGGGTTCCAATATGTTACATACACCCTTGTAAACATGGGAAATATCCCCAGGAATGTCAGAGACTTATGTAAACATCCTTCATTCATTTACTGAAGTCTGGGTTTGTTACAATATATCTCTGAAATATTTAGTGTCGTTATACAACTTCTAAGAATCATTTCATCCTGGGCAGGTGTATCTACTCACATCATACAAAGTGCAGTCCAAGCAGACCATGGTACACTACAATACCAACCCTGACATATTAACTTTTGCAAGACTAAATGACAATACTATCCATAAATTAATTTTAAAACAGCCTTATCTGTCCCATGAGTCTAGTTCATGGCGCAATTATACTCCACAACACTATATACATAATGTATAGATCCGACCCTGTTACTAATGGGGCTCAAAATCTAATCTCTCTTTTCTAACCATACTGGATCAATTTCATAGGGAGCCATAATAATCAGTGTGTTCTTGGAGAATGAGTGGAAAATAGAGTTCACACTAGAAATTCATACATACACGTGGAGAACATGAAAACTCCATGCAGATGTTTCTATGGTTGGATTCCAACTAAGGAGGCCCAAGCTACAAGTCAACAGTGCAAACCACTGAGCCACCACATCTATGAAAAGAATAATTGTTTCTTTAAGGCAGGGTTCACACGACCTATTTTCAGGCGTAAACGAGGCGTATTATGCCTCGTTTTACACCTGAAAATAGGGCTACAATACGTCGGCAAACATCTGCCCATTCATTTGAATGGGTTTGCCGACGTATTGTGCAGACGACCTGTAATTTACGCGTCGTCGTTTGACAGCTGTCAAACGACGACGCGTAAATTGTCTGCCTCGGCAAAGAAGTGCAGGGCACTTCTTTGCAACGTAATTTGAGCCGTTCTTCATTGAACTCAATGAAGAGCAGCTCAAGATTACAGGCGTCAAAGACGCCTCGCATAATACAAGGAGAAGCTTTTACGGCTGAAACGAGGCAGCTGTTTTCTCCTGAAAACAGTCTGTCATTTCAGCCGTAAAAGCCTCTCATCGTGTGCACATACCCTAAGGAGTTTTCCAGTGGCCATAATAGTCATTAGTGGGAAAACCCTTTTAATTTACTTGGTGATTAAAAGTTTTGAGGAGTACAAACATACCACAAACAACAGACAATAAGGCCTCATGCACACGACCGTAGCCATGTGCACGGCCGTGATCTTCGGGTCGGCCGGCCGCGGAAGTGACACCCGCAAGCCGCCCGCAAATCGCGGGTCGTGCACATGGTCTTGTGCATTATTTCCTATGAGCCTGGCCCGCAGAACACGGCCGTAATAAGACATGTCCGTTCTTTCTGCGGTCCGGGCTCCTGGGCAATGCACGGACCGTGGAAACCAGGGTCGTGTGCATGGCCCCATAGAAATGAATGGGGCCGCAATTCTCCCGTGGATTTTCGGGGGAATTGCGGTCGCAAAAGCACGTTCGTGTGCATGGGCTTGAAAAAAATGAAATTACACTAATGACAGACGACAGAAATAAGTGGCCACGTTTTTACAGCACACATGCCACACACATTTTTGTCTTTGCCAAAACTAGAGTCAAATAAAGATCTCTTTCTTTACAATCCAATCCAGGTTTTGGCAAAATAAATATGTGCGGCAATCACACAACTCCACGGTGTGAGCCTAGCCTAAGACCTCATGCATACGACCATAGCCACCCGTGATCACGGCACAGGCAAGAGGAGTGTCATCCATGGGCCGTCCGCAATCACGGACCTTGCACACACAAGATGTACATTGACTTTAAGGAGCCCGGGCTCCTGGACAATGCACGGACCGTGGAAACCATGGTCGTGTGCGTTGGCCCATAGGATAGAATGTGTCCTATACTATCCGCAATTGTATGGCCGCAAAACTACGGTCGTGTTCATGAGGCCTAAGATGTTAGGTTATTTATTACAATAATGATGATACAAATATAGACATAGTATATATTAAGCTGTTGATATTCCTCTAATCCAGGTATTCTCAAACTTTTTTTCTATTAGGGCCTCACCAGTCATGGCCAAAGTCCATGCAAAAATACAAAATATTCCTGCATCTCTCACTCAAAAGGTGCGTAAACTTGCTAAAAATGATGGTACTCCCTAAGTTTCTCTATCTATTCTAACCCTCCCAAGCTCAGTCTCCAGATAAATGGTCTGCCAACTACACACATATTTCTTAAATATTGTATGGAAAGACGGTCACCACCGTATCTATAACTCAGTTGTGATTGCTAGTGTGCCACAGGAAGAGTTATTTCTTCCTGACATAACCAAATATTACTTTGCTGCCCACCCCCGTCAACTACCATCCTTGACCATACTCCCAATATACAACAAGTGGACAGAAATATAGAAACTGGTTGGGTTCTTTCAACCAGCTTGCTTCCTATTGGCCTTTCTATACACTCCTGACCTTCCAGACAGCTTGACCTCCATGATTGCCAAGCTCTGGTTTCAGGCTGTATTCCAATAGTCCATCCGGTGAATCGTGAACTCTCTACATTTGACTTTACAGAATAAGTTCCTCTAATACCTCTAGGAGCTCCTCCTGTACCTATCAGCAAATACGTTATATAGCTAGTAAACTCTTTGAGTCCTTCACTGCCCCATATTGCTAATTTTGAGCTTCTCTGTCTTAAAAGCCCATCCTCCAAGGGTCTAATAACAGAGATATATAGGTTGCTATGCACACCATCCATTGAACCCTTACCCAATCATGAATACATGCTTAAATTGAAGCGATACCTGGGCAGGGAATGACAATCTGGCAAATTATTTGGCGAAAGGTGTCCAAATTTTACCTTTGCACTTTGTACAAAGATAATCAGTATAAATTCTTAATTCACTGGTACCATACCTCACCACTTCTCCACAAATTTAATACCTCCATCTATAATAGGTGTTGGAGGTGCCATTGGCTCTCGGGGTCCCTATTTCTTATCTTTTGGGACCGTGTGATGACCTTGCCCAACTGGTCTATGGTTCAGTCTCTCATTGCACATGTACTGAATTATATTGTCCTCATGGAGCTCCAGCACTTTCTACTTAATGTTTCTACTAAAGGAATCAGTAGATAAGGCGCTAGAGTGCTTTGCCACTTTCTCACTGTGGAAAAATGCCTTATTGATTTACACTGGAAGCAAGGTTCTTGTGTATAGTGAGTGGACAAATGACACCATTGGGAATAACCGACGTGGAAACTGCGGAGAACCACGTGCCATTGATGTGAGAGGTGAATGTTGGCTACGAAGGTGCGCGAGGGCCGAATAACATGCTATAGTGTAGCAGCTCAGCATGAAAATCAACCAGGGGGCTACCAGGCGTGTGTCTAAAACAACAGTTCAGCAAACCCTACTGCGTATGGGGCTCCGAAGCAGACGGATGGTCACTGCTCCTATGCTAACAAAGGTGCATCGTAAAAAAAAGTCTCCAATTTGCACGGCAGTATCAGAATTGGACCACCGATGATTGTCAAAGTGTTGCCTTCTCTGATAAGTCACGTTTTCTGCTTCATCGAACGGACAGACGTTGGCATGTCAGGCGAGAAACATCAACAATTTTTTCATGGCATTCTCTGGGCCCACTCATCCATGTGGAAGACACTCTGCACCGATTTGGGTATGAATCCGTCGTTGCAGATCATGTCCACCCATACATGCTGTTTGTCTTCCCTGGGGCAGATGGAATCTTCCAGCAAGACAATGCGACATGTCACATGGCTAGAAATGTCTGACAGTGGTCGGAAGAGCGTGACCAGGGCATCCAAGTACTTCCCTTGCCCCCTAATTCACCAGACTTGAACCCAATTGAGCGTCTGTGGGACCACCTTGATCGTCTTGTTCACTCTATGAATCCTCCCCCACGCACCCTCCAGCAAATGTAAGATGCACTGCAGTCAGTATGGCGCCGCATACCTGAGACAACCTACCAGCACCTTATTGAGTCTACCCCAGCCTGTCTAGCTGCTGTCCGTGCTGCACACGGCGGTTACTCTGGATATTAGCTGGTGGTCATAATAATGTGACTTGACTGTATAAAGATAAATATATATATATATATATATATATATATATATATATATATATATTTGTGTGTCTGTGTGTGTGTGTGTGTGTGTGTGTGTGTGTGTGTGTGTGTGTGTGTGTGATAGATAGATAGATGAGAATCCTACTCTCCTATCTCTATGTGTGCTGTGTATAGAAGACATGATAGCCATTAGGCTCCGCCCACTACCTCAGAGACACCTACGAATTAGAGACCGAGGAAAACTACAGAAAATGCAGGGTACATCGTATAATGTCGAGAAATAGTGTTATTCCTCAGGTACACACATATGACAGCTTATTCCTAAAAGTCACCTAAAAAGTTAGGTAAGCTTTAAGCAGTTATTGCATGCCCATAGGATATGACATAAATGACTGATTGGTGCCAGTAGTACCTCTGATGGTTTCTGACCAGAGAAGGCTTCCTCCGGGGAAAACAAGCTATTTACGGGGACACCAAAAGCAAGACCTGTAAGTGATCAGCTGATCATAGCTGCGGCTGCAATATGAAGGGGTTGTCTCTGATGAGACAATACCTTTAACCCCTTATTAACATGTCACCTACATGTATGTGACAGCCATTAAGTGGACGTATGGAGCGGGCTCACGGGCTGAGCGCGCTCCATACTCAGCGGGTGACGGCTGTGTTATACAGCCGACACCTCACTGCAACGGGCGGAATCAAAGATCACTTTGATTCCGCCCGTTTAACACCTTAAATGCTGCGGTCAATTGCGACCACAGCATTTAAAATGTTAGAATTAGGGGGGTGCCCCCTCAAACACACCATCGCACCACCTGTGATGGGATTGGTCAGTGACGATGGTTGTCATGGCAGCCTGCGGGCCTAATGAAGGCCCCCAGGTCTGCCATTTTTGTACTCCTATCAGTATCACGATAAACTGTAATACATTAGTATTGCAGTATATCATGCAAGCGATCCAACGATCGCTGGTTCAAGTCCCCTAAGGGGACTAATAAAAAAAAGTAAAAAACAGTTAAAGCATTGTGTTAAAAAAATAAAAAAAGTTAAAAAAAACAAACCCTTTTTCCATCTTTTCCCTAAAAGCAATGTTAAAAAAAAGTTAACATAACTGGTATCGCCGCATCCATAAAACTCCAAACTATCACAATATAGCATTGTTTAACCCGCTCGGTGAACGCCATGACAAAATATATATATATAAAGCATGCAAATTGCTGTTTTTTGGTCACCTTAGTTCTAAAAAAAAAAAATTGAATAAAAAGTGATTAAAAAAAAGTCGCATGTACCCAAATATGGTATCGGTGAAAACTACAGCTCGCCCCGCAAAATTTAAGCCCTCAGACCGCTAAATTGATGGAAAAATAGAAAAGTTCTGGCTCTCAGAATGTGGCGACAAAAAACATATATATATTTTTTTTTAGTAAAACATAAAACAAAACATAAATTTGATATCGTCTTAATCGTATCAACCTGTAGAATAAAGTGAGTATGTAGTTCTTACCGCCTGATGGATGCCGTAAAAACATAACCCCCCAAAATATGGCATAATCAGTTTTTTGCCCATTTTTTGCCCATTTCATCCCACAAATATTTTTTTTCAGCTTCCCAGTACATTATGCAGTACAATAAATGGTGCCAGTTGAAAAACTACAATTTGTTCCGCAAAAAACAAGCCCTCATATGTCGACGAAGGAATAAAAAAACGTATGGCTTTTAAAAGGCGGTGAGGAAAAAACTAAAATGAAAAAACTCAAATTGGCCTGGTTTTTAAGGGGTTAAACAACGTTAAATGAGGGCGTCTATGATGTTTCTGAGAGCTGATATAAGGTAAGTGCTGTTGCGCTTCACCACAAAAGCAAGAACTTTTTGTACGAGAGAACTAAGTCACCCCATGTTAAAGAAGAATCAATGCAGTTCCCTTTAAAGAAGCTTTGGAGTAGTAATGGAGGTATAGAATAATGTACTCCGTTCTCAGAACTATTACCAGTTTTAGAAAACTTGATGTTGACATTACAACAAAGGGTAGAAAATGTTGTGCAACCTTCTGAATTTATTGAGGTCGGCTTATTTTTTGTGAATATGTGATTCAGACATTAATAAAAGAAAGAGTTACAGGTGGCCATACACATTAAATGATTGCTGGCTGAACCCGCCAGCCGACCATTTAATATGTATGGTGGAGAGGGATCAGGATGAGAAGGTTTAGGCTGTTGGATTTCAACATGCCAGATCCTTTTGTTTGTAAGGATATAAGACTTACTCTCTTCTCCCTATTGAAAACACATACGCACCTGGCTAAGCCGAGTGTGCATGTGTATGGGGGGGTCAGGAGTAACAGCTGTCGGCTAAACGAGTGTTCGACCGACAGCTAAAGTGTCTGCCATGCTCTGGCCAGGGATTACGATCCAGAAGGAGCCCCTGACTTCACAGTCTATATATGGAGAGTAACATCAAGGGCTCATTCTAGGAGCGGAATCAGTGGCCAGTGCGTCAGCAACGCACTGGTCGGGGATTCCGCTCCAGGAGGAGCCATTGACGTCACTATCCATATATGGACAGTGATGTCAGGGGCTCCTCCTGGAGCGGAATCCCTGGCCAGAGCGTTGCTAAAGCTCTGGCTAGGGATTACCACGCTGGGAACTGCTGGAAAGTGGATGCGGCAACACACGGCATTCATCTGGTGAACAGTAGATTAAGATAGGATACGGAGCCGGACCTTCCAGGGAGGTGGTCACAAAAACGATGAAGGTAACGTTTATGGATCCTGCTCCTGCACAGGTCCAGCACCATACGGTGCCACAACTTATGTCCTATGTGCCAGAACAGATTCCATAGAAAGCTAGCATCAGTTTCCTTCCAGCTTTTCTGCAACACGCCAGAGGGAAACTGACAGGGACAACGGATATATGTGAACGGCCCCTAACTATGTACTGTAGTACTGGTGTCTATTTCAACCTTCTTTTTTTATAAGAAGTTCAAATACTTCGTCATCTTCCCCACCAACTGCCAGACCAGACCGGCATATCTAGGGGTGACATATATGAAAGCAACAACTGCTCAGCCACGAGTTCCAGTGCTGGACTGGGGTTCCATGGACTCACCAGAGGAGTCTACACCGCGTTCCAAATTATTAAGCAAATGTTATTTTTCGCTGATTTTCCTAAATAGTCGATGAAAATGACAGTAAGTATAATCTTCAAGCCATCAACCGTTGGAGTATAATGCAAATGTTATTGAACAAATCTCCTAATGATAAGATTTTTTTTAGAAGTAAAAAAACTCAAAATGCACTGTTTCCAATTATTATGCACAACAGAGATCAAAACATTTTAAAGGTTGTAAAGAGAACTAAAATGGTAATTTGTTGAATTTGCAGCATCAGGAGGTCATATTTACAGAAATCAAAAGCTCTTTCAATCAAAAAAAACTTAACAGGCCAAGTTACATGTTAACATAGGACCCCTTCTTTGATATCACCTTCACAATTCTTGCATCCATTGAATTTGTGAGTATTTGGTCAGTTTCTGCTTGAATATCTTTGCAGGATGTCAGAATAGCCTCCCAGAGCTTCTGTTTTGATGTGAACTGCCTCCCACCCTCATAGATATTTTGCTTGAGGATGCTCAAAAGGTTGTCAATAGGGTTGAGGTCAGGGGAACATGGGGGCCACACCATGAGTTTCTCTCCTTTTATGCCCATAGCAGCCAATGACACAGAGGTATTCTTTGCAGCATGAGATGGTGCATTGTCATGCATGAAGATAATTTTGCTACGGAAGGCACGGTTATTCTTTTTGTACCACAGAAGAAAGTGGTCAGTCATAAACTCTATGTACTTTACAGAGGTCATTTTGACACCGTCAGGGACCCTAAAGGGGCCTACCAGCTCTCTCCCCATGATTCCAGCCCAAAACATGACTCCGTCACTTCCTTGCTGACGTCGCAGCCTTGTTGGGACATGGTGGCCATTCACCAACCATTCACTACTCCATCCATCTGGACCATCCAGGGTTGCACGTCACTCATCAGTAAACAACACGGTTTGAAAATTAGTCTTCATGTATTTCTGAGCCCACTGCAACCGTTTCTGCTTGTGAGCATTGTTTAGGGGTGGCCGAATAATAGCTTTATGCAGACTTGCAAACCTCTGGAGGATCCTACACCTTGAGGTTCGCGGGACTCCAGAGGCACCAGCGGCTTCAAATACCTGTTTGCTGCTTTGCAATGGCATTTTAGCAGCTGCTCTCCTAACCCTATTAATTTGTCTGGCAGAAACCTTCCTCATTATGCCTTTATCTGAACTAACCCGTCTGTGCTCTGAATCAGCCACACATCTTTTCACAGTACGATGATCACACTTAAGTTTTCTTGAAATATCCAATGTTTTCATACCTTGAACAAGGTATTGCACTATTTCACGCTTTTCGGCAGCAGAGAGATCCTTTTTCTTTCCCATATTGCTTGAAACCTGTGGCCTGCTTAACCCCTTCCCGACATTTGACGTAAATGTACGTCATGGAAAGCATTGACTTCCCGCAAAATGCCGTACATTTACGTCAAATGTTTGGCACCGGCTCAGAAGCTGAGTCGGTGCCATCATCGTCGGATCTCAGCTGTATCTTACAGCTGACATCCGACTGTAACGGCGGGGACCGAAATTAGCTTCGATCCCTGCCATTAACTCAAACGCGATCGCTGCACTTAAGGTGTTTGCAGCTCATCGGAGCCCCAGCAATGAAATTGCCGGGGTTCCGGTGGCTGCAATGGCAACCGGAGGCCTAATACTGGCCTCCCGGTCTGCCTAGCACCGAAGCCGGTCAAGATCCGCCCGGCGGCGGAGCCTGATCGGCTTCCGTAGCTGCTGGCAAGATGGCGCCGGGTCAGGAGCTGATCCGGCGTCATCAGCGGTGGAAGTCAGCTGTACTGTACAGCTGACATCCACCTGTAACGGCAGGAACCGGAGCTAGCTCCGATCCCTGCCATTAACCCCTTCGATGCAGCAATCGAAAGCGATTGCTGCATCGTAGCGGTTACTAGCAGATCGCCAGCCCTGAGAGCCAATCGGGACTGGCGACTGCTGTTATGGCAACAAGAGACAAAATGGTCTCCTGCTCTGCCATTACGGAAGCCGATTTAGGCCCCGCCATGAGGCGAAGCCTAATCGGCTTGCTGTCAGTGAATGACTGACAGATCTAATACATTGCACTACATAGGTAGTGCAATGTATTAGAAAAAAAATAATCTGACCATTGGACCTTCAAGTCCCCTAGTGGAACTTGAAGAAAAGTGTAAAAATAGTATAAAAAAGTGTAAAAAAAAGTGCAAAAAATAAAAGTTTGAAAACAATAAAAGTTTCAAGTAATCAAATAAAACACAATCCCCCTTTTACTCTTATCAAGTCCTTTATTATTGAAAAATAATAATAAACCATATGTATTTGGTATCGCCACGACCATAACGACCTGAGGTATCAAAATATTATATTATTTATTGCACGCGGTGAACAGCGTAAAAAAAAAACGTAAAAAACTTTACCAGAGTTTCTGTTTTTTGGTCACTTTGCCCTACAAATATTAGAAAAAGTGATCAAAAAGTCGCACGTATCCAAAAATGGTACCTATAAAAACTATAGCTCGTCCTGCAAAAAACAAGCCCTCATACACCTCCGTCGACAAAAAAATTAAAAAGTTATGGTTCTCACAACTTGGCGACAGAAAAAATACATTCTTTTTACAAAAGTTATTTTATTGTGCAAAAAGTTGTAAAACATAAAAAAGTGCTATAAATTAGGTATCGCCAGAATCGTACTGACCCACAGAATAAAGTTAACATGTAATTTATAACGCATGGTGAACGCTGTATAAAAAAAACGAAAAAAGCTGTGCCAGAATTGCGTTTTTTTGTTTACATGGCATCCCAAAAAATAGGATAAAAGGTGATCAAAAAGTCACATGTACCCCAAAATGGTACCAATAATAACTACAGCTCGTCCCGCAACAAACCAGCCCTCATACCGCTACGTCTATGAAAAAGAAAATTAGTTATGGCTCCAATAAGTCAGGAAATAAAAAAATATGCAGTTGTGCCCGAGGGGAACATTTCTTCTGTTTCAAGAGGCGATTTATCAAGGACCTAAAATTAGGGAACCAGGAAGGGGAGAGCCCAAACATATCCACTGGAAGCGACGGTGCCCGTATTATACCAGGACAACACTTTCCCAGCAAAATTCCCCAAACTACAAAAGGTGCGGAGTGTGGACCAAAAGGGGGATAAGAAATGACACCATATATTAGTGCGACACCGGCCTGTGCGGAAAGGATTGCTTCACAGCGTAACACACATCTATGGATTATTTTATTTTTTTATACCACCTGACTATGCTCCTTATATACTCCGCCCCGCTTACATGTACCCCCACATTATAAAACACCAGCAATACTCAAACAAATATAGTACCAAGCAAAATCCGCTCTCCAAAAGCCAAATGGTGCTCCCTCGGCTCTGAACCCTACAGCGTCCCCAAACAGCAGTTTCCTTCAACATATATGGCATCGTCATACCTGGGAGAACCCTTTTAACAATTTTTGGGGTGTGTGTCTCCAGCGTCATAAGCTGGGCATGACATATTTGCCACTGAATGGCATATCTAGGGAAAAATAAAAAATTTTCATTTGCACCATCCGCAGCGCATTCATTTATGGAAAAGACCTGTGGGGTGAAAATGCTCACTACACCCCTTAATAAATGCCTTGAGGGGTGCAGTTTCCATAGTGGGGGTCACTTATCAGGGGTTTCTTTTTATTATTTCACATCTGAGCCTCTGCAGTTGTGAACCAATACTTTGTAAATCGCCAAATTAGGCCTCCACTCCGCATGGTACTCTTCACTTCTGAGCCCTGTCATATGTCCAGACAAAAGATTAGGGCCACATGTAGGGTGTTTCTAAAACCGGGAAACACCGCATAATAATTAGAGAGCTGTCTTGTTATGGTGGCACAAGCCGGGCACCACATATTGACATATCTATGGAAAAAAATCCCATTTTCACTCTGCAACATCGAGTGAACACTAATTTATACAAAACACCTGCAGGGTTAAAATGCTTACTACACCCCTTGGTAAATGCATTGAGGGGTGTAGTTTCCAAAATGGGGTCACTTCTGGGGGGTTTCCACTGTTTTGGGCCCACAGGCGCCCAGAAACCAATCCAGCAACATCTGCACTCCAAATGGCGGTCCTTCCCTTCTGAGCCCTGCCGTTTGCCCAAACAGCAGTTTATGACCACATATGGGGTATTGCCGTACTCGGGAGAAATTGCTTTACAAATGTTGGGTTCTTTTTTTCCTTTATTTGTTGAGAAAATGAAAAAATTTGCGCTAAAGCTACGTCTTATTGAGGAAAAAGGACTGTTTTTATTTTCACTGCTTAATTCTAATTAATTCTATGAAACATCTGTGGGGTCAAAATGCTCACTACACCCCTAGATGAATTCCTCAAGAGGTGTAGTTTCCTAAATGGAGTCCCTTTTTGGGCGTTTTCATTGTTTTGTCCCCTCAGGAGCTTTGCAAATGTGACCTGGCCTCCGCAAATCATTCCTGCTAAATGTGATCTCAAAAAGCCAAATAGTGCTCTTTCCCTTCTAAGCCCTGCCGTGTGTCCAAACAGCCGTTTATTACCACATGTGGGGTATTGTTTTACTTGGGAGAAATTGCTTTACAAATTTTGTGGTGCTTTTTCTCCTTCAGTCTTTCTGGAAATGAGAAAAAATTAGCTAAACCTAGATTTTTTTTAAAAAAAATGTAGATTATTATTTTCAGGGCCTACTTCCAATAATTTCTGCAAAAAAACTGTGGGGTCAAATCGCTCACTATACCCCTAGATAATTTCCTCAATGGGTGTAGTCTCCAAAATGGGGTCACTTGTGGGGGGTTTCCACTGTTTTGTCCCCTCAGGGGCTTTGTAAATGTGACATGGCCTCCGCAAACCATTCCTGCTAAATGTGAACTCCAAAAGCCAAATAGCGCTCTTTTCCTTCTCAGCCACGCCGTGTCTCCAAACAACCGTTTATTACCACATGTGGGGTATTTTTTTACTCGGGAGAAATTGCTTTACAAATTTTGTGGTGCTTTTTCTCCTTCAGTCCTTCTGGAAATGAGAAAAAATTAGCTAAACCTAGATTTTTTTTGAAAAAATGTAGATTGTTATTTTCAGGGCCTACTTCCAATAATTTATGCAAAAAACCTGTTGCGTCAAATCGCTCACTATACCCCTAGATAATTTCCTCAATGGGTGTAGTCTCCAAAATGGGGTCACTTGTGGGGGGTTTCCACTGTTTTGTCCCCTCAGGGGCTTTGTAAATGTGACATGGCCTCCGCAAACCATTCCTGCTAAATGTGAACTCCAAAAGCCAAATAGCGCTCTTTTCCTTCTCAGCCACGCCGTGTCTCCAAACAACCGTTTATTACCACATGTGGGGTATTGTTTTACTCGGGAGAAATTGCTTTACAAATTTTATGTGCTTTTTCTCCTTCAGTCCTTGTGGAAATTATAAAAAATTAGCTAAACCTACATTTTCTTTGAAAAAATTTAGATTGTCATTTTCAGGGCCTACTTCCAATAATTTATGCAAAAAACCTGTTGCGTCAAAACGCTCACTATACCCCTAGATAATTTCCTCAATGGGTGTAGTTTCCAAAATTGGGTCACTTGTGGGGGGTTTCCACTGTTTTATCCCCTCAGGGGCTTTGTAAATGTGACCTGGCCTCCGCAAACCATTCCTGCTAAATTTGAGTTCCAAAAGCCAAATGGCGCTCTTTCCCTTCTCAGCCTCCAAACAGCCGTTTATTACCACATGTGGGGTATTGTTTTACTCGGGAGAAATTTTTTTACAAATTTTATGGTGCTTTTTCTCCTTTAGTCCTTGTGGAAATGAAAAAAAATTAGCTAAACCTACATTTTATTTGAAAAAATGTCGATTTTCATTTTCACAGCCTACTTGCAAAAATTTCTGCAAAAAACCTGTGGGGTCAAAATGCTCACTATACCCCTAGATAATTTCCTCAAGGGGTATAGTTTGCAAAATGGGGTCACTTGTTGGGGGTTTCCACTGTTTTGTCACCTCAGGGGCTTTGTAAATGTGACATGGCCTCCGCAAACCATTCCTGCTAAATGTGAACTCCAAAAGCCAAATAGCGCTCTTTCCCTTCTCAGCCACGCCGTGTCTCCAAACAACCGTTTATTACCACATGTGAGGTATTGTCTTACTCGGGAGAAATTGCTTTACAAATTTTGCGGTGCTTTTTCTCCTTTAGTCCTTGTGGAAATGAGAAAAAAAAATCAATAAAGCTACATTTTCTTTGAAGAAATGTTGATTTTAATTTTCACGGCCTACTTCCAATAATTTCTGTAAAAAACCTGTGCGGTCAAAATGCTCACTACACCCCTAGATAATTTCCTTGAGGTGTCTAGTTTCCCAGATGGGGTCACTTTTGGGGGATTTTTACTGTTTTGTCACTGCAAGAGCCCTTCAAACCTGACATGGTGCCTAAAATATATTCTAACGAAAATAAGGCCCCAAAATCCACTAGGTGCTCCTTTGCTTCTGAGGCCGGTGCTTCATTCCAGTAGCACGCTACGGCCACATGTGGGATATTTCCTAAAACTGCAGAAACTGGGCAACAAATATTGAGTTGCATTTCTCTAGTAAAACCTTCTGTGTTATAAAAAAAATTGTATTCAAAATTTATTTCTACAGAAAAATATGAAATTTGTAAATTTCCCCTCTACTTTGCTTTAATTCCTGTGAAATGTGTAAAGGGTTAAGACATTTTCTAAATGCTGTTTTGAATACTTTGAGGGGTGAAGTTTTTAAAATGGGGTGACTTTTTGGGGGTTTCTAATATATAAGGCCCTCAAAACCACTTCACAACTGAACTGGCCCCTGTAAAAATAGCCTTTTGAAATTTTCTTGAAAATGTGAGAAATTGCTGCTAAAGTTCTAAGCCTTGTGAGGTCATAGAAAACTAAAAGGATGTTCAAAAAACGATGCCAATCTAAAGTAGACATATGGGTGATGTTAATTAGCAACAATTTTGTGTGGTATAACTGCCTGTCTTACAAGCAGATACATTTAAATTGAGAAAAATGCTAATTTTTGCAATTTTTTGCTAATTTTTGGTGTTTTTCACAATTAAATACTGAACATATCGAGCAAATTTTGCCAGTAACATAAAGTCCAATGTGTCACGAGAAAACAATCTCAGAATCGCTTGGATAGGTGAAAGCATTCCGGAGTTATTACCACATAAAGTGACACGTCAGATTTGAAAAATGAGGCTCTGTCAGGAAGGTCAAAAGTGGCTAAAGAGGGAAGGGGTTAATAATGTGGAACATCCTTCTTAAGTAGTTTTCCTTTGATTGGGCACACCTGGAAAACTAATTATCACAGGTGTCTGAGATTGATTACAATGATCCAAAGAGCCCTAAGGCTGGGTTCACACGACTATGTTACGTCCGTATTGTACGGAACGTATTTCGGCCGGAAGACCCGGACCGAACACAGTGCAGGGAGCCGGGCTCCTAGCATCATAGTGATGTACGACGCTAGGAGTCCCTGCCTCTGCGTGGAACTACTGTCCCGTACTGAAAACATGATTACAGTACGGGACAGTTGTCCTGCAGCGAGGCAGGGACTCCTAGCATCGTACATAACTATGATGATAGGAGCCCGGCCCCCTGCACTGTGTTCGGTCCGGGTCTTCCGGCCGAAATACGTTCCGTACATTACGGACGTAACATGGTCGTGTGAACCCAGCCTAAGACACAATACCATCCATGAGTTTAATTGAAAAACTAATAATTAAATGTTTATGACACTTAAATCCAATATGCATAATAATTTGGAACACGGTGTATAGAGTCCATCCATACAGAACATGTACATGTCTACTTTTAATTACATTGTAAACATTGTTGTTGTTGAAGCAGGACATATAATCAATAAGGTCGAATACGTTATTTGTGAATCAACTGAAAACCTATAAAACAGACCCTAGTGGCAAGCAATTGACTCCAGTCAGCTTCTTTTGGGGTTGTCTTCTGCTGGACCTTTAGGGTGCTCTGGAGGGCCAGTCTGACCCTGATGAAATCTGACTAAGCAGCAAAGTATGTCACTGTCAGACGAGGATTGAGTTAAGTATTAAGCATGTCTGGTAAAGGGCACCATATCTCATACAAAGTGTCATGTATTTTTAAGAATCTGTGTTTTAGACATTACCGTATGTTTTTAGCCTTGCTATCTTCTACAGAAGACTTCATTTACTTTAAAACTGTATTCAATACGGATATGGCTTTCCACTCTCAATAGGAAGCAAACAGAATTATTCTTAGACAATTCATCAGTAATACATTTCTCAAATTTATTAAGAAGGTTACTTCAGAATTAGGCCTCATGCATATGGGCATATCTGGAATCTATATCACACAGATCCCAAATCCCAAGCACTTTAATTGGGCCATGCATCCCACAAAATGAGGCGGTATACAGAGACATTTTTAAGCCGAATCTGCAAAAATGACGTATTTTGCACCAATCACGTGTCTTTATTAATACAACCAGGAATCCCTAAATGTCAGCAATTTTCATCATGCCACACTAAAATTCTACGAAAAATTTTCCCAAGCATTTTCCAAAAGTTTAAATACTTTAAAAAAATACAGCAATTGGAAATGCTCCGATATTGAAAATAAGTTAATCCTGATTTGACCATGTCCCGGTTTATAATGGCATGTGCAGTCATTGTAAGGCATGATAGTTACGAAACGTTCTAAAGTGCAGGCTGTACAGGCCTAGTAAATGACACCAAACATGGGAAATACGCAACATTCATGGACTCTAGCACATCTTCTACTATATGACATACTTGATTGTACTGAAGATCCTGATAGCACCCAGACTACCAAGTTAAGGACAAAGAAGTCTGAATTAACCCATTCCACACATGTGGCATTCCACCCTGTCACGCTATGACCTATCTGGTCCTGTCTACAAGTCAAACTGAATTCCAGATTGCAAATAGACGGACGGCTCATATGCCTACACCTTGAGGGCTTGTACTCGAAAAAACGTATGTATTCAGCAAATATTCATAGCCCTGCAATACTTTTAGAATGCAGAAGACCTTAAAACAGAGGTCTATTGATCAAAATGAGGTTTGTACCATCTGTCCTGACAGGATGCTGAACAGACTAAAAATAGTTGAAGCTGAATTTATAATCCTTCAGTGTCCTATAAGTACAGGTCATGCAACCCTATCATCTTCATTATTGGAAGGGCTATTTTCACTGAATTCCCCAAAGAGATGCTCTATGAGGGCGACTCCTGCTCTAGCGGACCTGGCTCATCCATGCATTAAATGGTCAGCCATTCTGTTGAATTTGTGGCAGAAAAAATGTATAGCCAAACGCAGCATGCCATCGCACAAACAGCTGATAATTGGGGGTTACAAAAGCTGGAAATGCGGTGATCAGATGATCGCCAGGATGGCTCATTTTAAAAAGGGGGTTCTTCGGTTGCCGTCATGAAACATCACCTTTAACTAATGAATTCAGATCTATTGACAAGAACTATTTTGGGTAAAATGAGTAGAATAAGACCCTAAGAATCTGGTAATGGGTAAATATTAGTAGGAATTCTGAGAATAAGCAATGATGCTGAATTATAATTCCTAAAATGATGATTTATACCTCTAAGTATATACATATACATATGTATAAAATCCATAAAAATTATATATATATATTATAGCCTGTTAAAATATTAGCAAGTGCAAATCAGTTACTCTGAAACTCACCCAAAAATAACTGGTTGGACAAGAATAATACATGATTAGATACATAGGATCAGAATACGCAGGGTTTGTTTCCACTGAGACACATAGATCTGCATAAAAGATGCAAAAACAAAACAGTAGGATATCTTTTTTTACTAGGGTCCTATTACACGACCCCATATGGGCCGTGAAAACGAGCGCCGTTCAACAAGTCAGCTCGCTGGTCGGCGCTCCTTTGACAAGGAGCAATGCTTGGTTTCTCCCCATACATTTCCTTCATGTCGGCAGCACATTTCCCTGTTTAGACCGGGAGATGCGCTGCCGACAACAATAATATTTATAGCTGCATAAACGATACGATCAGCCGATGAATGAGCGTTTGTTTCTTCAATGGCTGATCGTTGTCCTGTTTACAACGGGATTAAGCGTTCATATGAACGCTCGTTTGCCCGATCATTGGGCCGTGTAAAAGGGCCTTTACTTCATTTTTATTTAAAATGCAAAAAAAAAAGCGCTTGCAAAATGTTTAAATTACACTTAAGGTTATTGACCTACAAAATATGCGTTATTGCTATACCTGGGATTAAGTTAGAATCCGGCTTTCACACTGTTACTTTACAGCACTTGGATCCTGGGTTTGTATCTGACCTCAGGCAACTTGACCAGGGCTTCCATCTTCCCAGAGTCTGAATGGGTATCCTTGGGGTACTCTGGTTTCCTAAAACGCGGATAGGTTAACTGACTTCCTACTGAATTGGTGTTAGTGTGCGTTTGTCTAAATTCGACGATTGGTGACCACTGTGTCCTCTAAGCTGTGCGCTCTGAAAGGAAAGAGTTAAAACAACATACTAATGAGAATAAGGCTGGATTCACGCGAGAATGTTCGGTCCGTAAAGGACGGAACGTATTTCGGCCGCAAGTCCCGGACCGAACACAGTGCAGGGAGCTGGGCTCCTAGCATCATAGTTATGTACGACGCTAGGAGTCCCTGCCTCTCCGTGGAACTACTGTCCCGTACTGAAAACATGATTACAGTACGGGACAGTTGTCCTGCAGCAAGGCAGGGACTCCTAGCATGGTACATAACTATGATGCTAGAAGCCCGGCTCCCTGCACTGTGTTCGGTCCGGGACTTGCGGCCGAAATACGTTCCGTCCTTTACGGACCGAACATGTTCGTGTGAATCCAGCCTTAAGGGGGTATTCCCATCTCAGACATTTATGGCATATCTAGGTGGGAATTGGGTCACCTGACCCCTGTTCTCGATATAGGAAACCCAATAACAGCTCTACATGTCTGCAAAGTTTGGCATTTTTAACTCTATCATTTCCAGAGTGTACAGCTTAGAGTATGTGTTGGTGACAGGGACTGATTTGAATAATTACAAACTGAGAACAGCGCTGCGAAATAATTTGGCGCTATAGATATATAATAAATGAGTAAATCTATTAATTGCTAGATGGGTCACGGAGGGACTTGATTCAGCCACCCAGGATCGTTGTCGTTTTTAAAAAATAAATACAAATTTAATCCTTTATTGAATAGAAAAATATCTTTGTGTATTTCTAGTTCTAGCCTTCTTTATGTAACCAATATTCCATCAACCAAAATGACGTTATTAAATTGAATACCTGTAAATGTGTCTTTGTCAGTAAGTAGGTCGATACATAATATGTGTCTGATTTTCCAGAGGATGAATAGTAAAAATCTTTGGATTTGCTGTAAACCTATAGACATCTTTCTAGCACAGACCACAAATAATAATAATAATAATAATAATTATAAGACCACAATGAAATATTCATGCTTGTTCCAGACACTTTACCTTATTCATATACAGTTCTACTATTTTTAAACCATCTCATCCAGTTGCTAGGAGACAATGATGTCCGGCACTCCGCTCGTCTTTTTCCCATCAGCTCAGTAGAGATACCGCGCCTATCTGGTTTCTAATCCCGAGTCATAATTCTGCATTAGGATTTATTGACATTAAGATCTATTCAATTAACTTTCTTACACCAAAGTGGACATCTGTATAATATTCTTTGGTCACTCGGTGATCGGTGTTGGGTATCTCTTTTTCACAAAGTATGTCATATAGGGTAGTGACGTAATAGAATTAACAATTGGGATATACAGGCTTATCTGTGGATTATAATTTTAGCTTTTGAAGCTAATATGCTATATGAACATACAATATATTCTCCTAGCAGCCATGTTATTAGATACTCATTACATCTGCTCGATAAAGAACCCTTGATAAAAAAAAAGCCAGTGTGGCGATCAGCTGATCACTGTGGGTCCGGTTTCTCAATCCCCCACCGGGAGGGGGAGGCCACGTCTAGGCATACCCTGCATAGGCCGTCAAATGAATGACCGTCCATGTAATGTATGGACGTGCCAGGTCTGCCACAGTTGGGGCTGCTCTAGAAGTCAATAGCGGAGGTCGGAGGCGGAAGATACTGAGTTACAGGGCATCATTGTCTGTCTGAGGCTCAGTGTGAAGCTCCCAAAACCACACCTACTTTTTACCGACGTTGGCTTGTATTTACATATGACAGTTTTGTGGTGTCTTTGGCATTTTCTAGCAATTTTTTTCTGGTAATAACACAGTTTTACCCTAAAATAGACCTTTTATTTGTGATCGTCATTGTCTACTGTAAATTTTTATATATTACATGTCTATTTTAGGGTAATTGGGTCAGGGCTAGCGCTACTACAATAATTGGCGGGGGAGGCTTTTTTGGGTGGGTATGTTACATATGTGTATTTATTATTAATATTTTTTGCACTTTTTTTACTTTTATTTTTATATTATTATGGTCTGGCCCCAAAAGGTCAGAAAAGACCTATGTGGGATTTAGATTTTTTTTTTCTTCTTTTCCACCATGTTTTTCCACTGTAACTGGGGCTGCACAGCAGCCCCAGCTACATGGGAAACCAGCCCTCTTATAGTGACTATTGTCATTAATAGAGCTGTGCTGGGTCTGGTAAGACCCAGCAGCAGTCTGCCACTAACGGCATCCCAGTGACCAGTCACATGATCACCGGGACCAGTAGAAACAGCGGCGCTGCCGCTGCCTCTATTCATATACACAGCACTCATTGAGCGCTGTGTAGAAGGGATCAGAGGGATCGCTCGGGCAGCAAGCTACAACCTGCGACGTAAATAGTCTATGGCACGGGTTTTAGGGACCCCGACCACCGGACGTATATACACAGCAGGCGGTCGGGAACCGGTTAAAGGGATTTTCCCATGAGGGACATTTATGACATATCCACAGGATATCCAAAAAATTCAATATTTGAAGCAGCACAAATCCCGTTATCAGGAGCGGTGTCACGCTGTAAAATCAGACAAACCCAGTCTGACGTAATGTAATCTTCAGAAAAAGCGTGGTGAACAGCAGCACACGTCTCCAAAGTTTCAATCAATATGTTCTTTTATTGGTCAAACATCCAGTAAAAAAATGGCAACGTTTCGACCCGTGACAAGTGGAGGAAGACCTGAGAAAGACCCTCCACTGCTACTCGAGAGGAAGCGAAGGAATAAAAAAATGCGCTGCAGTTATGCGTTTATTTTAGACTATTCCCAGAACTAAATAGTAAATGAGTATAGAAAAAGGAGACACGGCGCCACAAAAGGACAATTGAGGATCTGGTAGGATAAAAGAGAAAGATGGGTGCGACAATTCCGCTCACCTCGGGTGGTGGACACCTATAGGTGTCAAAGCAGGCTTAGAAAGCTGCAGCCAGGTCCACAACACAGTCAAACGGGGTTCGATGTCGATTTGTAGAACGATTAGAACTCAGGAAAAAACGAGGACCATCGGCGCTGCTTAGGTAGAGATATTAGGACGACCAACTCAATAGGTAGGAATAGATAAAAGGAATTTATTGTTAACAAGGCTACGCTTTTCGATGCCGGTTCGGCATCGAAACGCGTAGCCTTGTTAACAATAAATTCCTTTTATCTATTCCTACCTATTGAGTTGGTCGTCCTAATATCGCTAAAAAAAAAAAACATTCTGTTCCATTTAAGGAGTTAGGGACTCGCAAGTCTGGGGATCCTTGTCGTGGATTGCGAGCTTGCGTCCTTTTGGCCAAAATGATTACTAATACCCCAGGTATTTTTCATTACTACGTATATTCGCTTCCCTTGGACACAGCCGGGTCTTTGATGCTGGGAGAGCATGGTGTGTTGTTGTTTGGCATAGCAAGCAGGGTAGCCCGCTCTATGAACTATCAAGGCGTCACAAATAGGCTTCTACCTGGCTATACACGTTGTGCCTCATGACGTACACACTATCCCTCCATGTTTCACACACTTGCACCCCATTATCCATTTATTTCTATTGAGGCACTTCACTCATTACTGCCCCCTATATTTCACTTATAGTATTACACTTGCACACACACTATTCATTTATTATTTCTTACTACACATCCCATGCACCACACACACCACTCCCCTCAAGACCAGTGGGAGTGGCTATTATTATTTAAAGCACCTGCTCACTCCTTCATCTGCGTTTCTGACCTGGCTGTGTCCATTTGTAAGTATGGCCTTTTTCGGTGGTTTTGTATATGTCCCCTTGTTTTTATCGGTTTTGTCTGTACATCAGGAACATTCTGTTCCATTTAAGGAGTTAGGGACTCGCAAGTCTGGGGATCCTTGTCGTGGATTGCGAGCTTGCGTCCTTTTGGCCAAAATGATTACTAATACCCCAGGTATTTTTCATTACTACGTATATTCACTTCCCTTGGACACAGCCGGGTCTTTGATGCTGGGAGAGCATGGTGTGTTGTTGTTTGGCATAGCAAGCAGGGTAGCCCGCTCTATGAACTATCAAGGCGTCACAAATAGGCTTCTACCTGGCTATACACGTTGTGCCTCATAACGTACACACTATCCCTCCATGTTTCACACACTTGCACCCCATTATCCATTTATTTCTATTGAGGCACTTCACTCATTACTGCCCCCTATATTTCACTTATAGTATTACACTTGCACACACACTATTCATTTATTATTTCTTACTACACATCCCATGCACCACACACACCACTCCCCTCAAGACCAGTGGGAGTGGCTATTATTATTTAAAGCACCTGCTCACTCCTTCATCTGCGTTTCTGACCTGGCTGTGTCCATTTGTAAGTATGGCCTTTTTCGGTGGTTTTGTATATGTCCCCTTGTTTTTATCGGTTTTGTCTGTACATCAGGAACATTCTGTTCCATTTAAGGAGTTAGGGACTCGCAAGTCTGGGGATCCTTGTCGTGGATTGCGAGCTTGCGTCCTTTTGGCCAAAATGATTACTAATACCCCAGGTATTTTTCATTACTACGTATATTCGCTTCCCTTGGACACAGCCGGGTCTTTGATGCTGGGAGAGCATGGTGTGTTGTTGTTTGGCATAGCAAGCAGGGTAGCCCGCTCTATGAACTATCAAGGCGTCACAAATAGGCTTCTACCTGGCTATACACGTTGTGCCTCATGACGTACACACTATCCCTCCATGTTTCACACACTTGCACCCCATTATCCATTTATTTCTATTGAGGCACTTCACTCATTACTGCCCCCTATATTTCACTTATAGTATTACACTTGCACACACACTATTCATTTATTATTTCTTACTACACATCCCATGCACCACACACACCACTCCCCTCAAGACCAGTGGGAGTGGCTATTATTATTTAAAGCACCTGCTCACTCCTTCATCTGCGTTTCTGACCTGGCTGTGTCCATTTGTAAGTATGGCCTTTTTCGGTGGTTTTGTATATGTCCCCTTGTTTTTATCGGTTTTGTCTGTACATCAGGAACATTCTGTTCCATTTAAGGAGTTAGGGACTCGCAAGTCTGGGGATCCTTGTCGTGGATTGCGAGCTTGCGTCCTTTTGGCCAAAATGATTACTAATACCCCAGGTATTTTTCATTACTACGTATATTCGCTTCCCTTGGACACAGCCGGGTCTTTGATGCTGGGAGAGCATGGTGTGTTGTTGTTTGGCATAGCAAGCAGGGTAGCCCGCTCTATGAACTATCAAGGCGTCACAAATAGGCTTCTACCTGGCTATACACGTTGTGCCTCATGACGTACACACTATCCCTCCATGTTTCACACACTTGCACCCCATTATCCATTTATTTCTATTGAGGCACTTCACTCATTACTGCCCCCTATATTTCACTTATAGTATTACACTTGCACACACACTATTCATTTATTATTTCTTACTACACATCCCATGCACCACACACACCACTCCCCTCAAGACCAGTGGGAGTGGCTATTATTATTTAAAGCACCTGCTCACTCCTTCATCTGCGTTTCTGACCTGGCTGTGTCCATTTGTAAGTATGGCCTTTTTCGGTGGTTTTGTATATGTCCCCTTGTTTTTATCGGTTTTGTCCTAATATCTCTACCTAAGCAGCGCCGATGGTCCTCGTTTTTTCCTGAGTTCTAATCGTTCTCAGAACTAAATAGAGAAAATCCTGTAATAAAATGATATGGTTAATGGCTATTTATGCAACTAAGGCATAAATACGTGTCAGGGGTTTCCATTGTTCTGCTCCGTCATAGAAGCAGAACAAGGAAAAGCCGGAAGCAACGGTTCGATTTCACAACGCATATCACCGGCGGCCAACAGTACCCACTGACTTTAATGGGTTCCGTCGGCTTTCTATCGGTGTTTAACCGGAAACAATTGGCAGCATGCTGTGCTATTGCTTCAAGTAATCTTGTCCGGATCTGTGACAGAGGACCCTAATTGAGCCTCCAACGTAGATGTGAACGAGGCCTTACTTATATTTTCAGCAGAGTAGCTCAAATATTTATTTATTCTTTTATTTAGTTTATATGTATTGAATTTATACTTTCATTTTATGTGTAGAATTACCGGCCATTAATAGAATTGGATAGATCATTACTGACAAAGGCTACACAATCGTACTAGGCTGCAAAACCCAAACCCACACTATTTTACAGAACTAAGATCGCCATTGGCTTCTAGGTCTAAATCTGAAGGGGGGGGGGGGTTTGGTCGTAAAACAGACCCTAAAAAGCAACCATATTCCAGTTTGTGCAATTATTTCCAGGGAGTGACTGGGTCACTGTAGAATTCACACTCAATCACTGACCCTTTGTTTCCGGCCTATATGGATGCTTTTGGTCATTTGATCATTTCGTCCCCACCCCCTTTATTTTTATTTAGGTAGAAGTTGTCTGACAATTTACAATTTCACTATGTGCAGATAATGCAAAGCTTTTGGTGGCAATACTATAAGGCCATGAAAATATATACCTAATATATATAAATATATATTTAATCAAAGAGTATACAGCAAATAGTTTTCTCTTAAATGTGTTTGCTCTGGACATTATGATGAAAAATAATATAGTGATTAGAATCACTGGTGGATGAAAGGTGTTTTCCGCATGTAACACAATCTTTGTGAAAGATAATACGAGGTGACATAACAACCACAATACTAATTGTGCATTTAATACTGACAGTCAAAACACTGCTTGCAGGGTGAGATTCTGAATGGCTCAAAAAGATTAGCTTGGAAAAACTCTATACTGAAGCTCACAAAATATAATAAAAAGTCAGGAGTAAAAATAAAACTCAAAAAACATACAGATAGGGAATTTAGATTGTAAGCCCCGCTAGGGACAGTGAGTGAGGGCAACCTCTGTACAGCTCTGCGGAATATGTTGGCGCTTTATAAGTAACAGATCTTCTATGATGTCCATATGCCCTAATAGAACACATGAACAGGATTGTTCTAATAGGACTGCTCACTATGCCCATCAGAACAACATCAATTCAAGTGCTCAATTCAGAGACTACAAGCGTGTGCAGGGCAGCAGTTGGCTCTTTATTCGCATAGTTCCTGCTTGTAAATGCTGTGACCACCAGCGATCAGCTGTAATTTCTGAGAAAACCTGACAGCAAGTGTTCAAATCTCCTGCAGTGCCACAGCAGGAGAAATGAAGCATTACACGGCGCACATTTAGGGTATGTTCACACGGCTTAGCTAAATACGTCTGAAAATACGGAGCTGTTTTCAGGCGAAAACCGCTCCTGATTTTCAGAAGTTTTTGTAGCAACTTGCGTTTTTTTTGCGGCGTATTTTACGGACGTTATTGGAGCTGTTTTTCAATGGAGTCAATGAAAAACGGCTCCAAAAACGTCCCAAGAAGTGGCATGCACTTCTTTTTGACAGCGACGCGTAAAAGAACACCTCGTGGGAACAGAATATCGTAAAACCCATTGAAAGCAATGGCCAGATGTTTGTAGGCATAATGGAACCATTTTTTCAGGCGTAATTCGAGGTGTAAAACGCCCGAATTACGTCTGAAAACAGTGCGTGTGAACAAAGCCTAAATGTATGGACGTGCCGGGTCTTCCGGAGCGAGAGACAGTCTTTATAGCCAGTCTGCACTTTTGGCTCATATATGAGGGTCCTGAATGGGAGACTTTGCTCTTTTAACTCTGAATTTCCAGATGGATTTCTTGCGACTGTTTTTTCGTGGCAACCTGCGGGTCGCAACACTGCCACATCTACTGCCAGCACGACATTGTGATAACGCAACAATCTTTGGCCGTGCATCCTGTATTGTGGCTAAAGTCATTGTGTAGCCCTAGCCTAAAGGCTATTACTGGATTTAATCAACTGGTAAACAAAGTAATAGAGGAATTATGAATTTGGGTGGAGACACTGAATAGTGTCTCCACCCAAATTCATAATTCCTCTATTACTTTGTTTACCAGTCCAGTCCAGTCATCATCACTGTATATAACCCCCATCATCCCTGTATATAACCCCCATCATCCCTATATATAACCCCCATCATCCCTATATATAACCCCCATCATCCCTGTATATACCAGCCTTCATCACTGTACATAACCCCCATCATCCCTGTATATACCAGACTGGCTGGTATATACAGGGATGATGGGGGTTATATACAGGAATGATGGCTGGTGTATACAGTTTCACTGTATAGTTAGATAGAATCTAATTGTGCTCCCACAATATAAAGAATTTTAATTATAAGGTTCACTGAATTGACAACTAAGTAAAAAGATATCTTTAATAGTAACTAGTTTAAAAACAGGGGTAACACACCACTGTGACATAAGCCCCACCGTGAAAATTTAAAAAATGTATTAAACAAGGAAACACTGAGTTATTATGATACCTATATCTCTGTGTATAAACGATATTTGTAGGAATCAGCATATACCCAGGGCACAACAGTAGTACAAGCCCTAATAATAGCATAGGTGTCCGACAATTACGGATCTCCTAAAGCTGGGTTTCACACAATATATTGTCCCCAATGCACACATTCCTAAAACATTAAACGACGGTCGTTTAATGTTTTAGGAATGTGTGCATTGGGGACAATATATTGTGTGAAACCCAGCTTTAGGAGATCCGTAATTGTCGGACACCTATGCTATTATTAGGGCTTGTACTACTGTTGTGCCCTGGGTATATGCTGATTCCTACAAATATCGTTTATACACAGAGATATAGGTATCATAATAACTCAGTGTTTCCTTGTTTAATACATTTTTTAAATTTTCACGGTGGGGCTTATGTCACAGTGGTGTGTTACCCCTGTTTTTAAACTAGTTACTATTAAAGATATCTTTTTACCCTGGTGTATACAGGGATGATGGTTGTTATATACAGGGATGATGGTTGTTATATACAGGGATGATGGGTAGTCCAGCCATAATCCCTATATTTACCTCATCATCCCTGTATATACCAGCCATTATCCCTGTATATAAAACCTAACTATATAACTTTATCCATCAGGGAGGGGTGCTTATTCAATCTCTCCTCACACGCAGGCTACTTCTCCATCCGGCGGGCAGCATCAGAGGTGTACTCTAGCAGACGTGCCCCTATCGCACAGCACGTCTGCTAGATTGAATAATACTGTAGCGTGGCCACACTGGTCATGGTGGGGGCTGTGGAGCAGCGGGCCCCACCATCTCAGTGGGCACGAGGCCACCGCCCCCCGCTAGCTATGCCACTGGTATAATATATTGGTGGACTTCTAGTGATTAAGATCATCGTCTTGAAGGGAGACTCATAACATGAGACACGCGTTATAAAAACCTTCCAAACTAAATGTTTAGCGTTCCCGCTTGTTCAGCCATCAAACTGCCTGATTTTGGAAGTTTAAAAACAGAAAATAAAAGAGACAAGTAATGAGAAAAATGTCTGACCATCAGATTATGACCAAAGAAGTAATATTTTCTTGAATCCTGAATAAAGAATGTCCAATAGTTTAGAAAATGACTCTACTTCAGCATCATGTCAATACCAAGGAAGTCAGTCTTATGGTTAAAGGAATTTTTCCAATAAGAACATTTATCACCTATCCACAGGACAGGTGCTAAATGTGTGATCGCTGGGGGCCCCATCGATCAATATAACAGGGGTCCCGAGCCCCCAGTTCCTCCTCACTGCATGATCACAGTAAGAAAAAGTTTCAATAGAGCGGCAATCGGGCATACGTGATACAACTCCATTCAAAGTCTATGGGACTGACAGGGATAAACGAGTACAGCGCTCGGGTACAGCGCTCACACATTTTAAGTGATAAATGTTCTTAGTGGGAAAACCTGTTTAAGGCGCTCTCTTATAGAACTGTGTTAACAATTGAAGTGTAACTAGAATCAGAATTTCTACTTTTTTCAGCTGTGGGCCGACACAAGCTGCCACAACATTTGCTCTGCTCGGTGGGCGGCATCGGGCTGCCTGGAGCCGTTGCCTCACCATGGGACACTAGAGCTGTCCTCTGCTTGTGATGCGCAGCTCTAGCCGCAGGACCCAGCATCCTTCTGCCTGGACCTTATAGAACCGCTCCAGTGTTTCAGTGCTTGGTTATCAGCTCTGGTGTTTCCTGGTGTTTGTTCCTGTTTATCCCTGTGATCTTCCTGTGTTTGACCCGGCTTGTCTTGACTCCGCTTGATCTGACTTATCCATGTACTGAACTTTGGCCTGACCTCAACCTAGCCTCCTGATACTAATTACTGGATGTGCCATTGCCATCTGTTACCCACCCAGATCTATTTGACCACAAAACTGTTCATACCTACCATCTGCATGCCAACTGTTTATTGAGGACTATATTGGGTTCGTGATCTGGGAATTTTGCCATTGTTTTAGGTGTTTCTTTTGGATGCCGTTCATACGGCGGTTTAATTAATGTGTTAACCTTATTGGGTTCGTGATCTGGGAATCTTACCGGAAAAGTCCATTACTACTTGTGGAGTTAAGGGTGATGAACAAGAGATTACTTAGACCCCACACGCCAATCATTCATCGTTCCTGTCTACTGCCAAACTCCTGCACAGAAGCGCAACTACTTCTCATGGTGCCACTCAGGTCTGTTCCTGCTATACTCTGCTAACTGTGTCAACGAGCCCTGAGACATCCCAAACTAAGCCCTCATGCACACGAACTTATTTTTGCCTCCCGCAAATACTGGCGTAAATATGGGTCCTTGGTCACACGTATTCGACCCGTATTGCACCAGTATTTACAGACCCGTGCCCGTAAATACGGGTCCGGTGTCACCCGTATTCCACCCGTATTTACGGGCACGTTTTCGCTGCAAAATTACACTGCAGTAATCGGCAGCCCTTCTCTCTATCAGTGCAGGATAGAGAGAAGGGACAGCCCTTTCCGCAGAAAAAGAAAAAGAAATTCATACTTACCCGGCCGTTATCTTGGTGACGCGTCCCTCTCTTGACATCCAGCCCGACCTCCCAGGATGACGCGACAGTCCATGTGACCGCTGCAGCCTGTGATTGGCTGCAGCAGTCACATGGACTGAAACGTCATCCCAGGAGGCCGGACTGGAGGAAGAAGCAGGGAGTTCTTGGTAAGTATGAACGTCTTTTTTTTTTTTACAGGTTGATCTATATTGTGATCGGAAGTCACTGTCCAGAGTGCTGAAAGAGTTACTGCCGATCGTTGAACTTTTTCAGCACCCTGGACAGTGACTATTTACTGACGTCGCCTAGCAACACTCCCGTAATTACGGGTGCACACACGTAGTCACCCGTAATTACGGGAGCCCCATAGACTTCTATGGGCCTGCCCGTGCCGTAATTACGGCCTGAAATAGGACATGTTCTATATTTTTTAACGGCACGGGCACCTTCCCGTAAGCATACGGGAATGTACCCATGGCCAATAGAAGTCCATGGGCCCGTAAAAACGTGCCGTAATTACGGCCCGTAATTACGGGCGTTTTTACGTTCATGTGCATGGGGCCTAACTCTGCTAGCCAGGAACCAGCATCCAGGTGCGCTCTTTAGCTTAAAGTCTAATACAGAGTGTTACAACCGTAGTATTAAAATTCTATTAACAAGAATTGTTAACAGGGAAGTGAAAATGATGACATGTTGTTATTTGAGTATACTCACTGAACTTTGCCCAAAACGTAACTTTTAGCATAAGTTTCAGTAAGAGTAAAGCAGGTTGACCGTGAGTTAAGAGTATGTACACACGCTTAGCAAAAAAAATATGAAAACACGGAAGCTGTTTTCAAGGGAAAACAGCTCCTGATTTTCAGCAGTCTTTTAAGCAAACTGCATTTTTTACGGCCGTTTTTGGAGCTGTTATTCTATAGTCAATGAAAACGGCTCAAGAAGTGACATGCACTTCTTTTTCGCGAGCGTCTTTTTACGCGCTGTTTTTTCAAAACGGCCACGTAAAAAACGCCCCGTCGGGAACAGAACGCCGTATTTCCCATTGATATCAATAGGCAGATGTGTGGAGGCGTTCTACTTCCGATTTTTCGTCCGTTTACAGCCCGAAAAATGGTCAAAAATAAGCCGTGTGAACATATCCTGTTTAGTTGCATTAGAATTGGATTTTTGAAGGGTTTGTACCATTTAATTTACACAACATGCCTATTACTTTGACACAAACAATAATTAAGACAAAACACATATCTTTAATGCGCATAAGGGCCAGTTCACACAGAGTTTTGTTACGCGTTTTTTGACGCGGAAACCGCGTTAGAAAACGCACCAAAAAAACGTCCGAAAATGCCTCCCATTGATTTCAATGGGAGGCGGAGGCGTTTTTTTCTTGCGAGCGGAAAAACCGTCTCGCGGGAAAAATAAGTGACATGCCCTATCTTCGGGCATTTACGTCTCTGACCTCCCATTGACATCAATTGGAGGCAGGGAAAGCGTATTTCGCAGCGTTTTTTGCCCGTGGCGCTCAATAGCCACGGGCGAAAACCGTGGCAAACGGCGTGCAGGCAAAAAACTCTGTGTGAGTCAATACTTTATGGAGCCGCCTTTTGCTACAATTACATATGCAAGTTTCTTGGGGTAAGTCTCTATTATCTTAGAACATCTAGACACTGGGATTTTTACCCATTCTTCCAGGCAATACTGCTCACATTAAATGAGTTGTGTCAGTGTACAGAAGTCTTCAAGTCTTGCCACAATTCTCAGTTGTACTGAGGTCTGGCCTTTTGACTAGGCCATTCCAAGACATTTCAATGTTTCCCTTAAACCACTCCAGTGTATCTTTAGCAGTATGTTTAGGGTCCTTGTCCTGCTGAAAGGTGAACCTCCGTCCCAATCTCAAATCTCTGGAAGACTGAAACGGGTTTCCCTCAAGAATTGCCCTGTATTTACTGCCATCCATCTTTACTTCAATCCTGACCAGATTTCCAGTCCCTGCCGATGAAAAGCGTTACCACAGCATGATGCTGCCACCACCACCATGCTTCATTGTGGGAATGGTGTTTTTGAGATGATGGGAAGTGTTGGGTTTGCGCCACATATAGCGTTTCCCATGATGGCCAAAAAGTAAAATTTTATTCTCATTTGACCAGAGAATCTTCTTCCATGTATCTGGGGAATCCACCCCATGCTGTTTGGCGAACTCAAAATGAGTTTTCTTACGTTTTTCTTTAAGCAATGGCCTTTTTTCTGGCTTCTCTTCCATAAATCCCCTCTCGGTCGAGTATACGGTTTATAGTGGTCCTATGGACAGATACTTTCATCTCCGCTGTGGATCTTTGGAGTTCCTTCATTGTTATCGTTGGTGTCTTTGTTGAATCTCTGATTAATGCCCTCCTTGCCCAGGCTGTAAGAATTGGTGGGCAGCCTTCTCTTGCCAGCTTTGTAGTTGTGCAATATTCTTTCCAATTTGGTTATAATGGTTTTAATGGTGCTCCGTAGGATGTATAAAGTTTGGGATAATTTGTATAACCCAACTCTGATCTTTATTTCTACACCACGTTGTCTCTGGAATGTTTGGAGAGGTCCTTGGTCTTCTCACTTAGTGGTGTTAGACTCAGGGGTCTTTCAGAACAGGTGTATTGACATCATGTGACAGATCATGTGACACTTTGATTACACACAGGGGGGACCTTATTCAACTAATTATGTGACTTCTGAAGTTAATTGACCTGTTCAGACCTTATTTAGGGGTTTCATAGCATATGCACTTACATCTTTTCAGGTTTTAGTTATTTTATTTTAATTTTTTTTTAAACAAGGTTTTTTTTTTATTCATCTGTAACAATTTTAACTATTTTATCAGGTCCATTACATAAAACCTAATTTAAAATCCATTTTAAAGGGAGTCGGTCAACAGAATATCCGTAGTAAACTTGTAACAGTGCACCTAAATGCTCCTACATCACTCCCCAGTTCAAACCCCCTCCCTTCCTTCTTACATAGATTGACGGGGACCTGGCAACGTAATCAGCGCGTTCAGGCCTGGTTCCGTACTATCTGTAACGCGCGCGCTTGTCCCTGCGCTTTAGTCGGCGCATGCGCAGTACGATCTTTCTGCTCGACGTTCTAATTGCCACTACTGCGCATGCGCCAAATAAAGAGCAGGTACGCTGCGCATGCACAGTAGTGCCGTTTAGAACGTTGAGCAGAAAGATCGTACTGCACATGCACCGAGTAAAGAGCAGGGACACGCGCACGCGTTACAGACAGTATGGGGTCAGGCATGAACTCGACGCTCTAATCGGAACTACTGCTCTTTATTCGGCACATACGCAGTAGTCCTGCCTGGTCCCTGTCAATCAATGTAACAAGGGAGGGGGGTTGAACTGGGGAGCGACGTAAGAGCATTTAGGTGCAACGGTGACACCCTTGTTGCACCTAAATGCTCATTAGCATAAACGTTAAAAAAGGTATTTCTCTACAAAGGAGGCAGTAAGCAGAAAATGAAAATAAACACTAGAAACAGGTTAGTCTCTTCTACAATACACTGTTATTAGTTTAATACAGACAGGGGCTGCTACAGGGGCCAGCACATAACATGCTAGCGACTGCCACAATCAATTGTATCTGCGTCCTCAGGAAGCAGATACAATTGAATACTATAGGCTGTCGGCCACATTAGGCCTGCAGCCTATAAGACGCTGAGACATAATTCCTGCACAGGCCGGCGTGATGATGTCACTGCATCACGCTGGCCTAGGCAAGGGTCCCGTCTGGAGGCTGTGGAGTGCTCCATCCGTCGTGGGAACGCTAGGTAAGAACAATTTTTTTTTTTATTTGTTTGTGGGGCTATGTGGCACTATCTCCAAGAGGGAGGGGGGGGGCTGTGTTGTGCCTTTTACAAGAGAGAGGCTGTGTGACGCTATCTACAAGAGTGAGGGCTGTGTGGCGCTTTCTACAAGAGGGGGAGGCTGTGTGTGGCTCTATCTACAGGGGATACTATGGCACTATCTACATTGGCACTGTGACACTATGTACAGGAGGCACAAAGGGGGCTTTATTACTGTGTGGGGGTTGAATCGCCAACCAAATTTTTTCAATCTGGAGCTTTAAAGTAATTTAATGTACAAATATTATTGTAGTAAATGTTTTCCAATTTGCGTTTCTTAGTATTAAGCCTCATTCAACCTACCATAATGAGGTTGCATTTTAGAATCTATATTATGGCCCCAAGATCTGGACCCCTGCAATTCCAGTGAACTGGACTTTGATCACCGTAGGCTTTATTAGTAATCTTACTCTGTTTCACTTGAACCACCTGGAGCGCTTGTGGCCGTAATAAAGATCCTAAAATGCGAATACATTATTGTAGTCTGAATGATATTGATGTAGGACGAAATGGCCCAACTTGATTAATAGTATGCCCACCTGGTGCACCATTTTCTTTTGTATGGAATTTTTTCTACATTTTGAGCATGATACCCCATCACTCACGCATTCAAGTTCATAGCTACTAGATGTTAACAGATATTCTTCTCTCTATTAATAGGTACACTTGAATACACACAGTGTTCTATAATAGCGATACCTTCAGAAATATAGAACAATTAGGTGTTGCTCTCCATTATACAAAGTCAACCGAGCAATAACCCCAAATAAACCAGTGGTCCTAGTGACTGATGGATCAAACCAAAAAAGAAGAAAAGGTCACAACCATATAATTGAAAAAATACAAAAAATCCTTTATTAGGCTGGGTTCACACGACCTATTTGCAGGCGTAAACGAGGCGTTTTACGCCTCGATTTACGCCTGAAAACATGGCTCCAATACGTCGGCAAACATCTGCCCATTCATATCAATGGGTTTGCCGATGTACTGTGCCGACGACCTGAAATTTTACGCGTCGCTGTCAAAAGACAATGACAGACACGTCAAAGAAGTGCAGGACACTTCTTGGGACGTAATTGGAGCCGTTTTTCATTGAATCCAATGAAGAACAGCTCCAAATTATGATCGTAATTGACGCCTCGCAAAACACGAGTACGAGCAATTACGTCTGAAATACAGGAGCTGTTTTCTCCTGAAAACAGCTCCGTAATTTCAGCCGTAATTGACGTTATCGTGTGCACATACCCTTAATGTCAAATAGACACATACAAACAGACAACATTAAACAAGATAAAATAGCATAACCCTCGCAGGATAAAATATGGAATCAGAACACTAACGCAGCTGAACACCCAGATAATAATCCGGTCATACGATCCCCAAAATGCTAAAGTGCATGAATAGTAAGTTTTTAAACAGGTAATAGGTATGGAACTTTTGAACAGATTGGTACATAAACATGAATAAATGTGAATACAATTAAAAACAATCTCATTTGAGCAGCAATATACCTACACCTGCAAAGTACGGGAATAGCCGGGAGATCAAGACCGGGGGTCCACTGCAGAACCCGACGCGCGTTTCGCAGATGCTTCGTCAAAGTGCAATGCTTTCACTCCATGACTAAGATGCAGAATTTGCTGTTTTAAAAGTTCACTTTCCAAAGTATAAAGCTTTGAATAGACTTGGGTCTATCACTAGACAAACCGCTTTCAGTAATAGCATATATTAGTTCAGTGTGTGTACGTTCGGGATATGCACTGGGAAATGCTCCCAGCACATACACCAAACAGGTCCATAAACTAACCGCAAAGGCCCGTCAGGGGACAAAACTGTCCTTTTTGACAATTGTCGGGCTGGTATACATTGGTATAACTTGTTTTTCACTGTGTATGAAAGCTCAGCCTAAGCCGCCTTCCTATACAGTCAGGCACTGCAAAAAAACCATATACCAATGGTGGCCTATGCGTGATGTATGCAACTGTTGAAGGCATCCATCTGTGGTATACATTGGGAGTTTTTCCCAATGTATATGTCAAATAAATGCCTTAACCCCTTCAGGACACATCCTGTTTTGGCCTTCAGGACCCAGCCGATTTTTTCAAATCTGACATGTGTTTTTATCGGTTCTATGTGTCAATTTATGTGGTAATAACTTGGGAATGCTTTTACCTATCCAAGCGATTCTGAGATTATTTTCTCATGACATATTGTGCTTTATGTTAGTGGAAAAATGTGGTCGATAAATTCAATATTTATAACAAATGTAAATGGATCTGCTTGTAAAACAGATCGTAATACCACACAAAATAGTCACTAGTTAACATTTCCCATATGTCTACTTTATGTTTGAATCGTTTTTTGAACGTTGTTTTATTTTTCTAGGACGTTACAAGGCTTAGAACTTTAGCAGAAATTTCTCACATTTTCAAGAAAATTTCAAAAGGCTATTTTTACAGGTACCAGTTTAGTTCTGAAGTGGTTTTGAGGGCATTATATATTCGAATTTCCCCAAAAAATCACCCCATTTTAAAAACTGCAACCCTCAAAGTATTCAAAACAGCATTCAGAACGTTTATTAACCCTTTAGGCGTTTCACAGGAAATAAAGTAGAGGGGAAATGTAAAAATTAAATTTTTTTTGCCAAAATTTATCTGCAATACATTTTTTTCTGTAACATAGAAGGTTTTACCAGGGAAACGCAACTCAATATTTATTGCCCAGATAGAAATATCCTACATGTGGCCCTAGTGTGCTAATGTACTGAAACACAGATCTCACAGCAGGGCTCAGAAGGGAAGGAGTGCCATGTCTATTTTGGAGCGCAGATTTTGCTGGAATGGTTTTTGGTGCCATGTCGTGTTTGCAATGCGCTGGAGGGACCAAAACAGTGGAAACACCCCAAAAGTGACCTCATTTGGGAAACTACACCCCTCAAGGAATGTATCTAGGGGTATAGTTAGCATTTTGACCACACAGGTGTTTTGCAGAATTTAGTGGAATTAGGCCGTGAAAATTAATATCAACATTTTTGTCCACTAAAATGTTGAATTATTTAATTTTCACAAGGGACAAAGGAGAAAAAGCCGCCCAACATTTGTAAAGCAATTTCTCCCGAGTACGTCAATACCCCACATGTGGTAATTATTGTTTTTTTTAAATTAGAAATTAATTAACCTTTGCAGGACTGATCCTTTTTTGCTTTTCCATTTTAGTTTTTCATTCCCCGCGTCCCAAACGCCATAACTTTTATATTTTTTTCGCGGGAAATGTTGTAGTTTCTATTGACACCATTTAAAGTACCATATAATGTACTGGGAAACATAAATAAAAATTCTTTGCGGGGTGAAATTATTATTTTTTGGGTTTCGTTTTTACCGCTTTCACCGTGCGGTAAAAAAGACAACTTAACTTTATTTTGCACAATTACGGTCATACCAAATGTATAGTTTTTTATATATATATTTCACTACTTTTTCAAAGAAAAAATTAATTGTTAAAAAAAATTTGTTCTGTATCAACATATTCTGAGAGCTATAACTTTTTTAGTCGATTGAGTGGTGTGAGGGCTTATTTTTGGCGGGACGAGGTGTAGTTTTTATTGGTACCATTTTTTGGTACATGCAACTTTTTGATCACTTCTTAACACATTTTATTTAGAGCTAAGGTGACCAAAAAACAGTGATTTAGGCGTATTAAATTCTTTATTTCTTAAGACGTTCATTATGCGCTAAAATTGACAGCTTTACTTTATTCTGCGGGTCGATACGATTACGGCGATATCATATGTATATAGTTTTTTTTATGTTATGCAGCGTTTGTACAATAAAATCACTTTTTTATAAAAATAATTTCTATTTTGAATCACCATATTCTGAGAGCCATAACTTTTTTATTTTCTGTCAAAAAAGCTGTGGGAGGTCTTGTTTTTTGCGGGACGGGTTGTAGTTTTTATTGGTACTATTTTGGGGTACTTGTGACTTTTTGATCACTTTTTATTCTATATTTTGTGAGGGGTGGTGACCAAAAAATAGTGATTCTGGCATTGTTTTTCATTTTTTTTTTTTGTGGTGTTCACCGTGCGGGAAAAATAACATTATAGTTTTATAGTTTTGGTCTTATGAATGCGCTAATACCAAATATGTATACGGTTTTTTAACGTTTTCATTTTTTTCCTATAATAAAACACTTATTATAGGAAAAAAACAACTTTTATTTTTACACTTTTGTAAAACATTTTTATGAACTTTTTACACTTTCTTTTTTTACCTGCAGCTCTGATCGCTGCTAGAATATATTAGCCTACCTTGTAGTATAATGTATTCCAACTGTCAGTGTAACGGCACAGTTACTCTGACAGTAAGGCCTTATTCAAACGAACATGAAAATCACGCGCGTCGCACCTACCTATGTTAGTCAATAGGGCCGTTCAGACAGTCCGTGACTTTCACGCAGCGTATGTCTGCTGCGTAAAACTCGACATGTCCTATACTTGGCCGTTTTTCGCAATGTCAAGTCAATGGGTGCGTGAAAAAGCACTTCCGTGTGTCGTGTGTGATTCGTGCAACAGTAGATAAAGAAATGAAGGAAAAAATAAAAGCACTTCCTTCATTTATTTTTCTAAACATCAAAACCGCGTGTCATAAGCGTGAAAATCACGCAGCCACGCACCATTCACTGATGACACAAGAAACTGCAATGCGCGCAAAACGCTGTGTTTTTTGCGCGCGCAAAACGCACACGTTCGTATGAATAAGGCCTAAGTCTATGAGGACCAGCCAGAGGCTGGTCCTCATAGGCTTCCATACATGGCAGACCCGGAGGCCGTTGTCTGGCCTCCGGATGCCATCACAACCATCGGCAACCCACATAATTGCATGGGGACTGCCAATGTGCTACAAACCCCCTAAATGCGGCGATCGCAATCGATTGCCGCATTTAAAGGGTTAATTGCCAAAATCATTGCGAGGTCTGCCAATATGCTAGAAACCCCTAAAAAGGCTTTGTTCACATCATGTTTAACCCCTAGGCGCACCACGATGCAGCTGTGCAGCTGTGCCAGTGTCTTAGCGCACGAGGACGTACAGTTACTGTGCGGTTCCCGGTGTACACTGTTGGCGACAGTGTGCACCGGGAACCGAGAGGCCAGCTGTCCCCGACTGATTTTGGAACGTAACACCTTAAAGTGTAGCTAAATGTTTGACAAACTTCTGACATGTCATGTGACCGCTTAGCCGCTTCGTCTCTGTTCGGCGATTTCCGGAAAAAAATGCACCGGTGTATGGACTCAATAGAAAGTCTATGAGCCCGTACACCGATACATCGGCTTTCCGGAAAAAGCAAACAGACACGAAGCAGCTGAGCGCTCACACGAGCACTTCAGCTGCTTCGTTCTAGAGATTGGTGTGGGTCTCAGTGCTCGGACCAATTTCCACCAAAGTGCCTTGGTCATGACTCTGTGTTGTCTTAATTTGCATAGGGCTCACACTTTGAGTTGGGTGGCCACAAAGTGATTATGAGACACAAGCGGCTTTGGCCCTCTTAAAAAGTGTTTTCCCACAATTGACAAATATCACCTATGCATAGAATAGTTGATGTGTCTGATCGATGGGGGCCTCACCACCTTCTTTAATGCTTCGGACTACCCAACCCCATGAAATGTGTCCAGGATTCAGTGAATTCCTAGAACTAGCCCAGAATGTAAGTTGTGTAAGCCTGTCTGCCCAACTTGTCTTTAAAATTGTTGATCTCTGACGGCAGAAGAATAATAGATAGATTTAAGTGGCTGCTAAAAAGTAAGTTTCTGAAAAATTTAAGTTTGCGGTAAAGGTACTAATATTTGGCCTACAGGAGCACAACAGTGGGGAAGAGCTGTAAGTAGACACACTGTGTAGGTAGTAATATGTGGCCCGTGTGGGACTACAGTTTGCTGTATTTTGAAACATTCAGGAGCATCATTTGCTCATATAATATATCTGAAAGTTTTGCTGCGACATGTGCTTCTTTGCTTCCACGATTACGGCTCCTGAATGGCAGCTAGCCATTGTTGTGGCTCCCAAAAGACACATAGCGCAGCTATAACATGTAACTTGCTTTACATATTTCATATTCTAGCCGCCTATCCTAGCAGTGAGGGGTTTCTATAATATACAAACATAATTAGGTACCAGCCGTTAACGTAATAAAGGAGCAAGATTTAGTCTGTGCTTGACATATAGATACACAATACACACTGCAGTGCACTACAGTCTAGGCGGTGAATTACAGTATAGATCTTTCCTATAATTAGGCATGCTTCTGGTATATAAAGTAGAGGGCTCTCCACCGTATAATACAGATTTAGGCTTCTCTGTAATTAGACACATTCCTCACTACAATATGGAAAACATCTAACAAAATATATCCATGCTACACAGCAGCAAAAAAAAATTCTAGCTACTATTTAAATGTAACTAAAATCATAAAATCCCCCCCAAATATAAGACAACCAATTTTGCTGCCATAGGGGTTCTCTTGCTGACTATATGAGCAAGCGATGTATTACATCACAACAAGGCTGTTATGGACGTGGTGGCTGACCGACAGAATCTTCCCCTTACCATGGGCCGCGAAAGCAGAGCTTTGAGCTCCTGCCGGCGTCTCCTCCCACAAAAAAAAGGGGGGAAAAAAAAGTTGGTCAACTCCTCCTAAAACATGATATAGATATGCAGGTGCAAATCTGCCGTGACTAATGTATTACCAGTAACAAGAAAATGCAACTGCACACCGCAGGCGCTAAGATATATATATACACACACACACTTATAGAGGTCGCCTTGTCGTGGCAGGTGGGCTCGCACATTTTGATCAAACTGAGCGCTAAGAACCTCACATTTATTAACATAATAACTATAGCAGTAATGCAATAAAAATGCATAATAAACAATAAGTGTGTGTTTGTGTGTGTGTCTATATATATCTATCTTAGCGCCTGTGGTGTGCATTTGCATTTTCTTGTTACTGGCGCACACTACTGTTCACTCTGGCAGATGCCAGTAAGGTGCTCCCCCACCCCGTAAACGGCCAGCGCGCACACCAGGAAAATCCAACCTATCCCATCACACCTGGAACTTTAAAAGAGACTTTTCCCACTCCTTCCTTGCCTGAGCAATGTTGTGTCTTCCCTACATTTGTCTTGCAAATGGTTCCTTAGCTGTATCCTGTATCCTGTTTC
The DNA here is from genome assembly GCF_050947455.1 of Rhinoderma darwinii. Lineage (NCBI taxonomy): Eukaryota > Metazoa > Chordata > Amphibia > Anura > Rhinodermatidae > Rhinoderma > Rhinoderma darwinii. Next base: position 328,016,324 of record NC_134689.1, read on the forward strand.
CCGTATCCAGTATCTGTGTTTAGTTCTAGTGTCTAAGTCGAGTATCCGAGATGACTTCACCATCTGTGTCCGGTGCTGGTGCCAAAACGAGTGTCGAAGATGACTTAACCATTCGTGACCAGTGGCCGTGCCAAACCGAGTGTCCGAGACGACTTCACCATCTGTGTCCAGTGCCCCTGCGTTGCCGAGTGTCTGAGACGACTTCACCATCTGAGTCCGGTGTCCTAGCCATGTCCAGTGTCCGAGACGACTGCACTACTCCGGTCCGGTGTCCTAGCCAAGTCCAGTGTCCGAGACGACTGCACTACTCCAGTCCAGTGTCCTAGCCAAGTCCAGTGTTCGATATGACTGCACTACTCCAGTTCAGTGTGGTAGCCAAGTCCAGTGTCTGAGACGTCTGCACTACTCCAATCCGGTGTTCTAGCCAAGTCCAGTGTCCGAGACGACTGCACTACTCCTGTCCTAGCCACACTTTGTTATCATGCACAGGCCTGCTTCCCCCTGACTGTCTGGCATATACCCTACCCACTTCTGACCTTCCAGGTACTTTAGCATTACTGACTCTCACAGACTCTGTTGATCAGCAGCTGTTCCTCTTACGGTGGAGTGGCCCACTGGATCCACATACCTGCAAGTAGTTACACAGGCAGATTTCCATTTAAGAGTCTAAGGAAGAGTATGCGGCCGTCTTAAGAATAATGTCTTAAATTCAGACAGCTTAGAATTAAACTAGATGCATTTATCACAGTGGCTCATGCTGGATGATAAATTTGGTGCCCCTTTATCTCTTGTTAACTTACTTTAAAGAGGCTCTGTCACCACATTATAAGTGCCCTATCTCCTACATAAGGAGATCGGCGCTATAATGTAGGTGACAGTAATGCTTTTTATTAAAAAAAACGATCTATTTTCACAACGTTAGGAGCGATTTTGGTTTATGCTTATGAGTTTCTTAATGCCCAAGTGGGCGTATTTTTACTTTCGACCAAGTGGGCGTTGTACAGGGGAGTGTATGACGCTGACCAATCGGCATCATGCACTCCTCTCCATTCATTTACACAGCAGAATCGCGTTCTTACTAGAACATGATGTGCAGCCACATACACAGCGATTCTGCTTAATTAACATTACTACAGTATCCTGATAATGAATACACATGATCATCCAGCCTGGACGTCATGTGTATTCAGAATCCTGACACTTCTGAAACTTTTCTGTGAGATTTACAGCAAGGGAAACGAAATCTCGTTTACCTCCGTAATCTCGCGAGATTTCGTATCCGTTGCTGGAATCTCACAGAAAAGATTCAGAAGTGTCAGGATTCTGAATACACATGACGTCCAGGCTGGATGGTCATGTGTATTCATTATCAGGACACTGGATTAACATTAATCAAGCAGAATCGCTGTGTGTGTGGCTGCACATCATGTTCTAGTAAGAACGCGATTCTGCTGAGTAAATGAATGGATAGGAGTGCATGATGCTGATTGGTCAGCGTCATACACTCCTCTGTACAACACCCACTTGGTCGAAAGTAAAAACACGCACAATTGGGCATTAAGCAACTCATTAGCATAAACCAAAATCGCTCCTAACGTTGTGAAAATAAATAGTTTTTTTAAATAAAAAGCATTACTGTCACCTACATTATAGCGCCCATCTCCTTATGTAGGAGATAGGCCACTTATAATGTGGTGACAGAGCCTCTTTAAACCACTTTTTTGCGCCAAAATTTTGGTGCCATTTGGAGCATTTAACCCACACCCCTTGTAGGACAAAAGAAAGTACCAATTAGGCCAGAATTCTGATGCAGCATTAATAGTATATTTGCCCCTATGGATGCCTTACTTACCTAACCTCAAAGAAGAATAGCTTTCTCTTTCCAGCTGTTTCAATCAATTATTATAAAGATTTGCTCTTTGTGGGCTAAATTAAAGGGATTTCCTAAAATTAACATTTGTCACCTATCCATAGGATAGGTAATAAATGTATGATCGCTGGGGGACCCACCACTGGGAACCCCACTGAACTCTAGAACATAGGTCCGGACCCCGTTCCTCCTCTCTGCACGATCTCAGTGAGGAGGATTTTAATTTAGCCGTGGTCGCGCATGTGCATTGACGCCCCATTTAATGTCTATGGCCATTTAATGGCCCACCCTGTATATCAAATCTACATGAAAAGTTGAGCATCTATATAAATAAATTGCCTTACTTACTCCTCATGTACACGACCGTTGTGCCACTCTGGCCGTTTTTGACGTCATCCGAGTGGCACCGATAGTCTTCACGGACCCATTCACTTTAAAAGGTGAATCGGGTCCATGAAAAATTATCCGAATCTCCGATCCGAGGAAAGATAGGACATGTTCTATCTGTCCTGGGATCACTGATGGGTGGGACTCTGCTGGCGCACACGGTCGTGTGCATGAGGCGTTATCTTGTACCGGTCCTGAATTACAGCTGGTATTACAATCAAGAGCTATACTCAAAATTTGGTTATTATTGTCAACAGTCAAGAAGCTTGTTGACAGACACAACCCTGATGTCACGTTGGGTATGTGGACCCACTGGGCCGTACCGCCTTGACGGTATGGCAGCTGGCCAACAGGACACAGTCTATAATTCGTGTAGTGTACCTGTGGTGGCTCAGACAGTAGCAAGACAGGCTTCGGCTGGGACTAGGCAGCAGGCAGGCGGCAGGTGTGGCGCATCAGGACAGGCGTGGTACACAGCACGACTTCAGCTCAGCACGGCACTTGACCAGGATAGAACGGGAAACAGGTTACAGGTAGCAGGAACGGGGAACACTGGGAACTGGAAAACACTTAGGAGACCATTTGCATAGAAATACCAAGATAACGACAACAAGGCTCAGGCATTGGAGGGAGGGGCACAGCCCTTCTTATAGCCCAGGGTGCTCTGGGAGCAATCAGCTCAATCTCCCACCTGTGTGGGACCTGGCTCCTTGTCTGGACTGAGCTCGCGAGCGCACCCTGGTGGTCACTGTGGAACAGGACGGCCACATGTGCAGACATCTCTGAAGAGATGGGCGTCGACCTGATGGAAGGAGTTCGTGGTCAGCGACCACAGACGTTACACCTGACAGTTTAGATGCGTTCTATAATGCAGTTGTATTTGCAATTGTAATGCAAGTTATTGTAAGGTTCCTGATGTAGTGTGAGATTACGTTTTTTCAACATGAAATTATTGTAAGGTTCCCGACTTCAGAAAAGCAAGCTATTGATATGAGATTTCAGCTCTGATGCCTGCAGAATTGTGAATTAAGTTCTGAACTATAATTCATGTAACTTAGAGCCATTACAAGATAAGTAATGCAATGTATTTACTAAGTCGCCCAACTTTTTGAAGAATAATTTTATCATCTCCAACCTATATTTAACAAAGATCATAAACTGAAGGAAATATTCCCGTATTTACCTCTCCCTGCATACAAACAACCACCCAACCTAAGGAATCTCCTGGTCAGAAGTGCCCTCTCCTCACCATCAGAGACTGGCAGCTTTCCTTGCAACAGTACAAAATGCAAGACCTGAACCAACATCTTGTCATCAAACACCATCCACATACCAAACACGCAGCAGGACTATAAAATCACTGGCACGTTCTCCTGTACATCCTCCAATGTAGTGTACATGATCCTGTGTACAAGGTGCATCAGTAAAGGAATCTACATTGGGGAAACAATACAAAAACTACAAACCAGAATGAATCGTCACAGACATACAATAAAACAGGAGGTGGATACACCCGTGGGAAAACACTTCTCTGGACCTGATCACAGTTTGGCAGATCTAAAGGTACTCATTCTGAAGGGTCATTTTAAAAACAACAGAGAAAGAAAAAATTTGAGAATTCAAGATGATGATAAAATTCCAGTCATTGACACAAGGCCTCAATCTAAGGCCTCATGAACACGAACGTATTTTTTCCCTTCCGTAAATACTGGCGTAAATACGGGTCCTTGGTCACACGTATTCGGCCCGTATTGTACCAGTATTTACGGACCCGTGCCCGTAAATATGGGTCCGGTGTCACCCGTATTCCACCCGTATTTACGGGCACGTTTTCGCTACAAAATTGCACTGCACTAATCGGCAGCCCCTTCTCTATATCAGTGCAGGATAGAGAGAAGGGGCAGCCGTTTCCGAGGTAAAAGTAAAAGAAATTCATACTTACCCGGCCGTTGCCTTGGTGACGCGTCCCTCTCTTGACATCCAGCCCGACCTCCTTGGATGACGCGGCAGTCCATGTGACCGCTGCAGCTTGTGATTGGCTGCAGCGGTCACATGGGCTGAAACGTCATCCCGGGAGGCCGGACTGGAGGAAGAAGCAGGGAGTCCTGGGTAAGTATGAACTTCTATTTTTTTACATGTTGATTTATATTGTGATCGGAAGTCACTGTCCAGGGTGCTGAAAGAGTTACTGCCGATCAGTTAACTCTTTCAGCACCCCGGACAGTGACTATCCCCTGACGTCGCCTAGCAACGCTCCCGTAATTACGGGTGCACACACGTAATCACCCGTAATTACGGGAGCCCCATAGACTTCTATGGGCCTGCCCGTGCCGTAATTACGGCCTAAAATAGGACATGTTCTAGATTTTTTAACGGCACGGGCACCTTCCCGTAAGCATATGGGGAGGTACCCGTGGCCAATAGAAGTCTATGGGCCCGTAATTACGGGCGTTTTTACGTTCGTGTGCATGGGGCCTTACACCTGGATTTATGAGCCACTACATGGACACATGTCACATCCCCCATCAGACTGACTCCAGATGCCTTAACTCCTAAGTCATCACCCCTATAACCTCAGTTTTATTGCCCCGGCTTATCTTAATGATGTATCACTTCATGTACTAATTGTCTTTGTGTAACATCTAGATGTTGTGCTTTTTTCTAAGTCATTCATTTGTAAACTGCCTGACGAAGGAGCCTGTGTGCTCTGAAAGCTGCATATAGAACTTTTAAGGGTATATTCACACGGCCTATTTACGGACGTAATTCAGGCGTTTTTGCCCCGAATTATGTCTGAAAATAGCGCCTCAATAGCGCTGACAAACATCTGCCCATTGAAAGCAATGGGCAGACGTTTGTCTGTTCACACGAGGCGTAAATTTACGCGCCGCTGTCAAATGACGGCGCGTAAATAGACGCCCGCGTCAAAGAAGTGACCTGTCACTTCTTTGGCCGTAATTGGAGCCGTTATTCATTGACTCCAATGAATAGCAGCGCTAATTACGGCCGTAGTGGACGCGGCGTTCAAGCGCCTGCACATGCCGGTACGGCTGAAATTACGGGGATGTTTTCAGGCTGAAACATCCCCGTAATTTCAGCCGTAACGGACGCCCTCGTGTGAACATACCCTTATGGTTAGCCAATAAAGGTATCATACCTATTATACTTTTGTCTTATTTGATACAAAAGTATTTAACATTTCATATCAGTAAACTGTAAAATGGTGAATGGTGTAAAAAAGTGTCAACGGTATAGTGCTAAAATAAGACCCTGTAAAACATATTTCCAATAAAAATAATATTTATTGGGTATTCAAAAGAAAACTGCTTTATATTGAGTGACTGTCAGGAGAGAAAGAAGAAAACGTAACAAATAATATTTATACTGAAGAAAGTAGCTCGCTGTGGTTTAGAGATTTATTATATATGTAATGGTCTAAGTAACCTCTGACGTGGATCAATGCTGAGCGTTTCATGTATGTTAATTTACAAGATCTCCTGTTAAATATTATCTTATCAGACCTTGGAACAGGGGCCGGCAGCTGATCTTTGGTCAGTTCGTTCCCAAGTGGAGTCCGGTATTGGAAGTATAAGTAATACACATAAGTGAAATTGGCTTTACTACCTCACAAAGATAGATTGGAGAAGGAATATTTTCAGATCTATATGTCCAGAAAGAGAAACGGCTACCTTATATCTAGAATGGCTAGAATTTACCAGCATTTCACCTATTGAACTCTACTCACCCCTCAGTGGCCGCTGCTATCAAAAGTTAATTGCCGTTATCCCCTCTCCTAAACTCCTCCTCCGATCATAAATAACGGTGTGCAAACCTTTTGCGCCTTTTATGGTAATAATCTGGCAGTCTCGTTTCTTCTTCTTCCAATGCCTGCCCTGACTGCCGAAATCTTGTCTGAGATAGCGCGCATGCGTCCGTCATGTATGGTCCGACACCCTTCCCTGCTTCGTCCAGGCCTCAAATTTAGTAACTGCGCATGCGCCGCTATGGTTTCCCGTTGTGCGCGCGCACCAGAACAGGTCATCGTTGCGCAAGTGTGGGATTTTGTGTGTGCTGAGGGGAGGCGAGGAGCTGTCAATCAAAAGTAAGGCGGCGGAGTTAACTCGAAAAGGCTTGACTAATGAAGATATGACTCTTTTCAAACAAAGATATGACTCTTTTATGCAAATTAGCACTAAAAAACGGAATACTAAAGGTACAGAGCCTACTTAGAAGATAATTATGGGTTACATAAAAATTATTTTTCACCCACTACCACCAGGCATTGCTGGTTTAATAGGTGAAATGCTGGTGACAGGTTCCCTTTAAGCCCTTAATTCCTAAATGTTTTTTTCCCTGGATAACTATGGTTTTTTTCTCATCTTGGTAATAAGTTGCCATTTTATTTTCAAATAGTGCCTCTTTCAATATTTCTTACATCCCCTGCCAGTGTTTACATGTGGCCACAGCGTAACCCCTACATGGCTACTCCTTCCTGTACACGACCATGTGACCTTGTCACGCAGCTGATTCATGCTACAGTGCCAGAACTACTGGATGAAAACACTTTGAGAACTACGTATACAAAAATGTTTAAAGAAATTGTAGGCTGGAACACAGCCATGTGTCATAAACATAAAAATGTCTCACGGTATATGGGGAAATGTCTCACACGAGGCCACTTACTACAGATATATGCTGTTGTACATTTTGCAGGGGCGTAGCTAGGGGGGGCAGGCGGGGCATGTACCCCGGGTGCAACTAAGAGGGAATGTGGAGGGGTGCCAGGGCCGCACCGTTTATGCTATATGTGGAGCACTATAGGGGGAGCTATATGTGAGGCACTATATACAGGGGTCGGCTATATGTGGAGCACTATGGGGCAGCTATATGTGGGGCACTATATACAGGGGTGGGCTATATACAGGGGTGGGCTATATGTGGAGCACTATAGGGGGTGAAATATGTGAGGCAATATATACAGGGGTGGGCTATATGTGGAGCACTATTTATAGGGGGAGATATATGCAGGGCACTATCTGCAGGGGTGGGCTATATGTTGGACACTATATACAGTGGTGGGCTATATATCGAGCACTAGGGAGAGGTATATGTGAGGCAATATAAACAGGGGTGGGCTATATGTGGAGCACTATTTATAGGGGGAGATATATGTAGGGCACTATTCACAGGGGTGGGCTATATGTTGGACACTATATACAGGGGTGGGCTATATGTGGAGCACTATCTACAGGGGGGCCTACATGTGGGGCACTATTTTCAGAGGGGGCTGTATGTGGGGCACTATGTACAGGGGGCCTATATGTAGAGAACTATCTACAGGGGTGGCAATATGTGGGCACTATCTAGAGGGGTAGCTATATGTGGGACACTATCTACAGGGGGCTGTATGTGGGGCAATATCTACAGGGGCTCTATGGGGGTCACTATCTACAGGGAGATCTATGTAGGGCACAATCTACAGGGGGCTCTATGGGAAGCACTATCTACAAGGGGCACGGTGTGTTTGTGGGACAGTGTATGGTGCTATTATAATTAGAGGTGCACTGTATAGTGCTATTATAATCAGGGACATTGTATGGTGCTATTATAATTAGGGGCACAGTGTTTGGCACCATGAGAACTTTATCTTTGTTTATTGGTGCAGAAATGTTTGAAAAGTGAGAAACTGAAGACAACTGAGTTTCAAACTGCAGAAATGGGCTGTGGCCGGGAGAAGTCATCATAGAGGTCTGGACCAGTTGGAGAAGAAAAGAGAAAAAGAACAACTAGAATCTGAGATCGTCACCTGTGAGTCACTTAATGTAAATGTTTATTCTGTCTCTAATCAGCACGAGATGATGGGTGGTATATTTAATTTTTTTTGTGAAACAGCATCTCCCAGCATATCCTTACCATTGTTTGGTCCATGCTGGGAGCTGTATACAATTTAGTGCAAACCTATACGGCAGGGGTTGTACTAAATTTAGCTGTATTTGTGCTGGTGTTGTATTTATGTACTGATCTTGGTTCTGGTGTTGTATATATGTACTGTGCCTTGTTCTGGTACTGTATATATGTATTTAGCTTGGTTCCGTTGCTGTATATATGTACTGATGTTGGTTCTAGAACTGTATACATGTACTGAGCTTAGTTCTGGAACTGTATGCATGTACTGAGCTTAGTTCTGGCACTGTATATATGTACTGAGCTTTGTTCTGGCACTGTATATATGTACTAAGCTTTGTTCTGGTGCTGTATATATGTAATGAGCTTTGTTCTGGTGCTGTATAAAACTATATTTCTTGTAAAATGTACAAATGGCTTTATTTAAAAAATTACACCTCATTGATTGGTAGAGAAAACAAACATGGCGACGGGGAAGGAGATGTGGGAAAAGAGGTTGGGGGGGTGCCAAACGGAATCTTTGTCCCGGGTGCAGGAGAACCTAGCTACGCCTCTGCATATTGAACACTTATATGCACTTGAAGTTGAAAACTTGAGTTTTTTTGCAGGCAGAAAAATCTGCCTCAAAATTCCGTCTGGAATTTTGAGGCAGATTTTGACCTCCCTACACGCCTTTAGCCGCTTTTTTCAGCCCCAGCCATTGAGCGCAGCGGGCAAAAACCGCAGCGAAAAACGCTTTCTCTACCTCCCATTGATGTCAATGGGAGGTCAGAGATGGAAACACCCGAAGAAAGGGCATGTCGCTTATTTTGCCATGAGCGTTTTATTCCGCTCGCGGGGAAAAAACGCCTCCCCTCCCATTGAAATTAATGGGAGTCGTTTTCGGACATTTTTGACGCGGTTTCCAAAAACTCTGTGTGAACAGGGCCTAAAACTCCATGAGACATAAGGAAACAATCAAAATTGTAAACACGGATAGTTCCATATCTCACATACAGCTTGAGGGCGACATGCCAGGCATACCTGTTCCCAGACTCTGTGGTGATCATAGTCATGGATCCTCAGGATCAGACAAATTATTATACATGTATTATACATACAAATATTATACATTTACAAATAACTATACATTGTGAAATAACTTCCTTTAAACATAAATTGGGAGATTTGAGAGGCAAAAAAATAAATGTGTTTCCCTGCTAATCCATCAGCAGAAGGCGGGCTGTAGTTTAAAATACCACAGTCTTGAGAAAGTTGCACTTAAAATATAGGCAACTATAAGATGCTCATGAGCAGCTAGGACAATCGAGGGTGCTGTTGGCCACTTTCACAGTCACTGCGAGAAGGACTCGGTTCTAGCAGTACTGCTAATTGAATAACCTCTTCAAGCACCGCATGTGTGTCCTTTACATATAGACTGCGGATGACTGTTTCTTTTATAAAACACATCACTGCATGTTTTTGTCACAGTATTTGTGGTGCCAATCTGTGCCACACCACTACTGGTACAAGTCAAATATGAATCGTGATACTGAAATGTTTGTCCTGAAGCACTTGCACGGCTACCGTTCCATAAAACTCTTTCCCACAAAGAATGTGCTGGTGGCAAGGGATATGGGACTGGGGTCCCCTGTTCTAGTAATCATAACGGGTTCCAGCATTCTGACCCCTACCGATTTTAGATCGATCACCTCTCCAGTGTATAAGTGATAAATGTTCAGGGCTGGAATACCACTTTAAGAGTACCCACACACGTAGCAGATTCGAAAAAATTCAATAAACATCTGATTGTTGGAAGTTCAATTGTTGGGACCCTCACTGATAATGAGAATGTGGTCCCATTTCCCCTATATGTGAGTCAGCAGGAGAGAGAAGGAGGAGAATAAAGAGGAGGCCATGCATGTATGGACACATCCCATTCTGTATGTTAAATATTAAAGAGGCTCTGTCACCAGATTTTGCAGCCCCTATCTGCTATTGCAGCAGATAGGCGCTGCAATGTAGATTACAGTAACGTTTTTATTTTTAAAAAACTAGCATTTTTGGCCAAGTTATGACCATTTTTGTAGTTATGCAAATGAGGCTTGCAAAAGTCCAAGTGGGTGTGTTTAAAAGTAAAAGTCCAAGTGGGCGTGTATTATGTGCGTACATCGGGGCGTTTTTAATACTTTTACTAGTTGGGCGTTCTGAAGAGAAGTATCATCCACTTCTCTTCAGAACGCCCAGCTTCTGGCAGTGCAGACACAGCCGTGTTCTCGAGAGATCACGCTGTGTCGTCACTCACAGGTCCTGCATCGTGTCGATGTAGCTGCTTACCTGCAAACGCTGATGCTGCTGCAGAATCAATTGTAGCCTCTGGTGCCGATGTGTCCTCGCTCGTCTGACACGATGCAGGACCTGTGAGTGACGTCACAGCGTGATCTCTCGAGAACACGGCTGTGTCTGCACTGCCAGAAGCTGGGCGTTCTGAAGAGAAGTGGATGATACTTCTCATCAGAATGCCCAGCTAGTAAAAGTATTAAAAACGCCCCGATGTACGCACATAATACACGCCCACTTGGACTTTTACTTTTAAACACACCCACTTGGACTTTTGCAAGCCTCATTTGCATAACTACAAAAATGGTCATAACGTGGCCAAAAATGCTCGTTTTTTAAAAATAAAAACGTTACTGTAATCTACATTGCAGCGCCGATCTGCTGCAATAGCAGATAGGGGCTGCAAAATCTGGTGACAGAGCCTCTTTAAGAGTCAAGTAAGTGTACTACAGCTGTATAAGGCATCATTCACACCCAGAAGTAGTCATGCCAAAACAGCAGCACCCCTACAGTATATGAAAAAAAAACCTGCAAAACAAACATGCTAAAACAAGTGGTTTTGCTGTGATTGGTAACAACAATATTTCTTAAAGGGAATATAGATAGAGGAGGGGAAAACATTGTAGCAATACCTTTTGTCTCGGTCATGCAAGTTGCATGACTAAGAAACCGATGCTTCATTCCCCCGGCGCTGCGGTCGCAAGTGCCACTCTCTGCTCTAAATGACGGAGCAAGCGTCCAATAATGAGAGCCGTTACTCAACGGAGAGGGGTCTGGCTGGCAGCGTTCTCTGAGGAGAGCCAAAGAGCCATTGCCAATCAAGTACCTGCCTCAGTGGCACTTGTGATCGTGGCGTAGGGTAATTTCACATCAATTTCTCGGTCATGCAACTTTGGCTATGGACACCTTTGACACATGTTAGCGGGTCCCTGAAGTTAAAAAGGATGCCCTAATTTTCAGCCTGCAATCTTCATCCCCTTATATACCCCCTGATATTCAGTTTTGAAGCTATTCCTAGTTTCAGACCTTTCACCTGCGTGGGTGTCCCTCCCAGTAAGGGTATGTTCACACGGCCTATTTACGGACGTAATTCGGGCATTTTAACCCCCGAATTACGTCCGAAATTACGGCTTGAAAGCGTTGACAAACATCTGCGCATTGAAAGCAATGGGCTGACGTTTGTCTGTTCACACGAGGCGTATATTTACGCATCGCTGTCAAAAGACGGCGCGTAAATAGACGCCCGCGTCAAAGAAGTGTCATGTAACTTCTTCAGACGTAAATGGAGCCGTTTTCCATAGACTCCATGGAAAACCAGCTCCAGTTACGTCCGTAATGGACGCGGCGTTCAACGCCTGCACATCCAGTTACGGCTGAAATGACGGGGCTGTTTTCTCCTGGAAACAGCCCCGTAATTTCGGCCGTTACGGACGCTGCCGTGTGAACAAACCCTAATACATGCTGGATGTGAGGTCTGTGACTCAAGGATGCTGCTCTCTTCACTTTTTTTAGATTTTTTTTTATTCCTAGAGTGCCATCATATTTCGCAGCGCTGTACAAAGATTGTTATTACTTACATTGGTCCCTATCTTCCCTTTCTGTATGTTTTTGGTGTGTGAGAATAAACTAAAGTACATGAAGGAAACACACTCAAACACAGGGAGAACTTATAAACTCTATGCAGATGTCGACCTTGGTCAGATTTAACGCCCAGGTCCCCAGCACTGTAAGGCAACACTGAGCTATTGTGCAGTAGCTCTCATATATCAGCACAGCTTCATTGCTGTACTGCATTTTGCTTCTACAGCCCAAGAGGGATCTCTTCTCCTTTGTGCTGACAATACTGAGGCTGAAGAGTTTGTGATTTCCTCTTCCTTCTGTACACAGATATACAGCCTATGTGATTTCCCCTCCCCCTCTGCTTTCCTCCCTATATTTACTCTGAAACAGTATAGCTTTTGTGATCTATCGTCCCTGAACACTTAGATGCTTTCCTCCCTCTCCACACTCTGATCTGCTGTGTACAACCTCCTGATGCTATCTCTTAGGCCTTATTTACACGAGCGTTGCTCACCTCGGACGTGAAAAACGATAGTTTTTCACAGCCAAGGTGCATGCATGCTCGGCGCTGCGGGACGCGATGTCTCGCATCCCCCATAGATGAGAGTCTATGGAGGGATGCGTGATGCGTGAAAAGATAGGACATGTCCTATATTCCCACAGACCCTTCACATGGTCCGTTGAAACAACGGCTGTGTGAACGGCCACATTGAATTACATAGGTCCATGTGACGGCCGCTGTTTCAACGGCCGTCCCACAGACGTTTAGCACGCTTGTGTAAATAAGCCCTTACACTGAGAAAAGGGAGAGAGAGCAGAGACAGCCAAGACCCCCAGGAGCAGTGTGCTGTCAAATCTATGTCAGAATCAGCAAAACCTGCAGCTATGTACAGGAGTTGCGCAGACTCTACAGAAACCAAATTGATTGGAAATTTTTAATGTAGACTATTTGGAAAATTCCTTAATATTGCATTTAATAAGCAAATGACCAGTGAAAAAAATTTCAGTGCATCACTAGGGTCCGTGGTTGCAAACCTCTTCACAGAGTTTGTATGAGTTTTCTTGGGGTACCTCTAAAATTTACTGAGACAGACAGGTAGTTAGATAGACAGACAGACAGACAGACAGATAGACAGAGAGACAGAGAGACAGACAGACAGAGAATAACTGAGTCTTTGTGTTTCTGAATCCAATATCAGTGAAACAAACAAAAGCCAAGCGTTTTTACCAATCAGTCACTATGTCAGTTCGTCGATCCCGTTATAAAAAAGAGGCAATATATGCCCTGTCTATATATTAATAAATCAACATGTCAATTACAGCAGGTCAGTTTATACATGGATGTACCAATGCATTGATAGACCTGTAATAAATGAGCACATCACTGTGCCAGTGCCTTGTCATTAACTTCTGCCATTACACCAGAGCAGATTATACATCAATGTATCAGTGTGTATGGATAGATCTGTAATATAGGAGCATGTCACTGTGCCAGTGTATTATAATACCCACCACCATTATATCAGGGTAGTCTACACAAGACTGTATCAGTATGGATAGACCTGTAATATAGGAACATGTCACTGTGCCAGTGTATTATAATACCCACTACCATTATATCAGGGTAGTCTACACAAGAATGTATCAGTGTGGATAGACCTGTAATATAGGAGCATGTCACTGTGCCAGTGTATTATAATAACCCCCTACCATTATATCAGGGTAGTCTACACAAGAATGTATCAGTGTGGATAGACCTGTAATATAGGAACATGTCACTGTGCCAGTGTATTATAATACCCCCTACCATTATATCAGGGTAGTCTACACAAGAATGTATCAGTATAGATAGACCTGTAATATAGGAGCATGTCAGTGTGCCAGTGTATTATAATACCCCCTACCATTATATCAGGGTAGTCTACACAAGAATGTATCAGTGTGGATAGACCTGTAATATAGGAGCATGTCACTGTGCCAGTGTATTATAATACCCCCTACCATTATATCAGGGTAGTCTACACAAGAATGTATCAGTGTGGATAGACATGTAATATAGGAGCATGTCACTGTGCCAGTGTATTATAATAACCCCCTACCATTATATCAGGGTAGTCTACACAAGAATGTATCAGTGTGGATAGACCTGTAATATAGGAGCATGTCACTGTGCCAGTGCATTATAATACCCCCTACCATTATATCAGGGTAGTCTACACAAGACTGTATCAGTGTGGATAGACCTGTAATATAGGAGCATGTCACTGTGCCAGTGTATTATAATACCCCATACCATTATATCAGGGTAGTATACACAAGAATGTATCAGTGTGGATAGACCTGTAATATAGGAGCATGTCACTGTGCCAGTGTATTATATTACCCCCTACCATTATATCAGGGTAATCTACACAAGAATGTATCAGTGTGGATAGACCTGTAATATAGGAACATGTCACTGTGCCAGTGTATTATAATACCCCCTACCATTATATCAGGGTAGTATACACAAGAATGTATCAGTGTGGATAGACCTGTAATATAGGAGCATGTCACTGTGCCAGTGTATTATAATAACCCCCTACCATTATATCAGGGTAGTCTACACAAGAATGTATCAGTGTGGATAGACCTGTAATATAGGAACATGTCACTGTGCCAGTGTATTATAATACCCCCCTACCATTATATCAGGGTGGTCTACACAAGAATGTATCAGTGTGGATAGACCTGTAATATAGGAGCATGTCACTGTGCCAGTGTATTATAATACCCCATACCATTATATCAGGGTGGTCTACACAAGAATGTATCAGTGTGGATAGACCTGTAATATAGGAACATGTCACTGTGCCAGTGTATTATAATACCCCCTAGCATTATATCAGGGTAGTCTACACAAGAATGTATCAGTGTGGATAGACCTGTAATATAGGAGCATGTCACTGTGCCAGTGTATTATAATACCCCCTACCATTATATCAGGGTAGTCTACACAAGAATGTATCAGTGTGGATAGACCTGTAATATAGGAACATGTCACTGTGCCAGTGTATTATAATACCCCCTACCATTATATCAGCGTAGTCTACACAAGAATGTATCAGTGTGGATAGACCTGTAATATAGGAGCATGTCACTGTGCCAGTGTATTATAATACCCCCTACCATTATATCAGGGTAGTCTACACAAGAATGTATCAGTGTGGATAGACCTGTAATATAGGAGCATGTCACTGTGCCAGTGTATTATAATACCCCCTACCATTATATCAGGGTAGTCTACACAAGCATGTATCAGTGTGGATAGACCTGTAATATAGGAACATGTCACTGTGCCAGTGTATTATAATACCCCCTACTATTATATCAGGGTAGTCTACACAAGAATGTATCAGTGTGGATAGACCTGTAATATAGGAGGATGTCACTGTGCCAGTGTATTATATTACCCCCTACCATTATATCAGGGTAGTCTACACAAGAATGTATCAGTGTGGATAGACCTGTAATATAGTAGCATGTCACTGTGCCAGTGTATTATAATACCCCCCTACCATTATATCAGGGTAGTCTACACAAGAATGTATCAGTGTGGATAGACCTGTAATATAGGAGCATGTCACTGTGCCAGTGTATTATAATACCCCCTACCATTATATCAGGGTAGTCTACACAAGAATGTATCAGTGTGGATAGACCTGTAATATAGGAACATGTCACTGTGCCAGTGTATTATAATACCCCCTACCATTATATCAGGGTAGTCTACACAAGAATGTATCAGTGTGGATAGACCTGTAATATAGGAACATGTCACTGTGCCAGTGTATTATAATACCCCCTACCATTATATCAGGGTAGTCTACACAAGAATGTATCAGTGTGGATAGACCTGTAATATAGGAGCATGTCACTGTGCCAGTGTATTATAATACCCCCTACCATTATATCAGGGTAGTCTACACAAGAATGTATCAGTGTGGATAGACCTGTAATATAGGAACATGTCACTGTGCCAGTGTATTATAATACCCCCTACCATTATATCAGCGTAGTCTACACAAGAATGTATCAGTGTGGATAGACCTGTAATATAGGAGCATGTCAGTGTGCCAGTGTATTATAATACCCCCTACCATTATATCAGGGTAGTCTACACAAGAATGTATCAGTGTGGATAGACCTGTAATATAGGAACATGTCACTGTGCCAGTGTATTATATTACCCCCTACCATTATATCAGGGTAGTCTACACAAGAATGTATCAGTGTGGATAGACCTGTAATATAGGAGCATGTCACTGTGCCAGTGTATTATAATACCCCCTACCATTATATCAGGGTTGTCTACACAAGAATGTATCAGTGTGGATAGACCTGTAATATAGTAGCATGTCACTGTGCCAGTGTATTATAATACCCCCTACCATTATATCAGGGTTGTCTACACAAGAATGTATCAGTGTGGATAGACCTGTAATATAGGAGCATGTCACTGTGCCAGTGTATTATAATACCCCCTACCATTATATCAGGGTGGTCTACACAAGAATGTATCAGTGTGGATAGACCTGTAATATAGGAACATGTCACTGTGCCAGTGTATTATAATACCCCCTACCATTATATCAGGGTAGTCTACACAAGAATGTATCAGTGTGGATAGACCTGTAAAATAGGAACATGTCACTGTGCCAGTGTATTATAATACCCCCTACTATTATATCAGGGTAGTCTACACAAGAATGTATCAGTGTGGATAGACCTGTAATATAGGAGCATGTCACTGTGCCACTGTATTATAATACCCCCTACCATTATATCAGGGTAGTCTACACAAGAATGTATAAGTATGGATAGACCTGTAATATAGGAGCATGTCACTGTGCCAGTGTATTATAATACCCACTAACATTATATCAGGGTAGTCTACACAAGAATGTATCAGTGTGGATAGACCTGTAATATAGGAGCATATCACTGTGCCAGTGTATTATAATACCCCCTACCATTATATCAGGGTAGTCTACACAAGAATGTATCAGTGTGGATAGACCTGTAATATAGGAGCATGTCACTGTGCCAGTGTATTATATTACCCCCTACCATTATATCAGGGTAGTCTACACAAGAATGTATCAGTGTGGATAGACCTGTAATATAGGAGCATGTCACTGTGCCAGTGTATTATAATACCCCCTACCATTATATCAGGGTAGTATACACAAGAATGTATCAGTGTGGATAGACCTGTAATATAGGAACATGTCACTGTGCCAGTGTATTATAATACCCCCTACCATTATATCAGGGTAGTCTACACAAGAATGTATAAGTGTGGATAGATCTGTAATATAGGAGCATGTCACTGTGCCAGTGTATTATAATACCCCCTACCATTATATCAGGGTAGTCTACACAAGAATGTATCAGTGTGGATAGACCTGTAATATAGGAACATGTCACTGTGCCAGTGTATTATAATACCCCCTACCATTATATCAGGGTAGTCTACACAAGAATGTATCAGTGTGGATAGACCTGTAATATAGGAACATGTCACTGTGCCAGTGTATTATAATACCCCCTACCATTATATCAGGGTAGTCTACACAAGAATGTATCAGTGTGGATAGATCTGTAATACAGGAGCATGTCACTGTGCCAGTGTATTATAATACCCCATACCATTATATCAGGGTAATCTACACAAGAATGTATCAGTGTGGATAGATCTGTAATATAGGAGCATGTCACTGTGCCAGTGTATTATAATACCCCCTACCATTATATCAGGGTAGTCTACACAAGAATGTATCAGTGTGGATAGACCTGTAATATAGGAAAATGTCACTGTGCCAGTGTATTATAATACCCCCTACCATTATATCAGGGTAGTCTACACAAGAATGTATCAGTGTGGATAGACCTGTAATATAGGAGCATGTCACTGTGCCAGTGTATTATAATACCCCCTACCATTATTTCAGGGAAGTCTACACAAGAATGTATCAGTGTGGATAGACCTGTAATATAGGAGCATGTCACTGTGCCAGTGTATTATATTACCCCCTACCATTATATCAGGGTAATCTACACAAGAATGTATCAGTGTGGATAGACCTGTAATATAGGAACATGTCACTGTGCCAGTGTATTATAATACCCCCTACCATTATATCAGGGTGGTCTACACAAGAATGTATCAGTGTGGATAGACCTGTAATATAGGAGCATGTCACTGTGCCAGTGCATTATAATACCCCCTACCATTATATCAGGGTACTCTACACAAGAATGTAACAGTGTGGATAGACCTGTAATATAGGAACATGTCACTGTGCCAGTGTATTATAATACCCCCTACCATTATATCAGGGTAGTCTACACAAGAATGTATCAGTGTGGATAGACCTGTAATATAGGAACATGTCACTGTGCCAGTGTATTATATTACCCCCTACCATTATATCAGGGTAGTCTACACAAGAATGTATCAGTGTGGATAGACCTGTAATATAGGAAAATGTCACTGTGCCAGTGTATTATAATACCCCCTACCATTATATCAGGGTAATCTACACAAGAATGTATCAGTGTGGATAGACCTGTAATATAGGAACATGTCACTGTGCCAGTGTATTATAATACCCCCTACCATTATATCAGGGTAGTCTACACAAGAATGTATCAGTGTGGATAGACCTGTAATATAGGAACATGTCACTGTGCCAGTGTATTATATTACCCCCTACCATTATATCAGGGTGGTCTACACAAGAATGTATCAGTGTGGATAGATCTGTAATATAGGAAAATGTCACTGTGCCAGTGTATTATAATACCCCCTACCATTATATCAGGGTAGTCTACACAAGAATGTATCAGTGTGGATAGACCTGTAATATAGGAAAATGTCACTGTGCCAGTGTATTATAATACCCCCTACCATTATATCAGGGTAGTATACACAAGAATGTATCAGTGTGGATAGACCTGTAATATAGGAGCATGTCACTGTGCCAGTGTATTATATTACCCCCTACCATTATATCAGGGTGGTCTACACAAGAATGTATCAGTGTGGATAGACCTGTAATATAGGAACATGTCACTGTGCCAGTGTATTATAATGCCCCCCTACCATTATATCAGGGTAGTCTACACAAGAATGTATCAGTGTGGATAGACCTGTAATATAGGAGCATGTCACTGTGCCAGTGTATTATAATACCCCCTACCATTATATCAGGGTAGTCTACACAAGAATGTATCAGTGTGGATAGACCTGTAATATAGGAACATGTCACTGTGCCAGTGTATTATAATACCCCCTACCATTATATCAGGGTAGTCTACACAAGAATGTATCAGTGTGGATAGACCTGTAATATAGGAGCATGTCACTGTGCCAGTGTATTATAATACCCCCTACCATTATATCAGGGTAGTCTACACAAGAATGTATCAGTGTGGATAGACCTGTAATATAGGAGCATGTCACTGTGCCAGTGTATTATAATGCCCCCCTACCATTATATCAGGGTAGTCTACACAAGAATGTATCAGTGTGGATAGACCTGTAATATAGGAACATGTCACTGTGCCAGTGTATTATAATACCCCCTACCATTATATCAGGGTATTCTACACAAGAATGTATCAGTGTGGATAGACCTGTAATATAGGAACATGTCACTGTGCCAGTGTATTATAATACCCTCTACCATTATATCAGGGTAGTCTACACAAGAATGTATCAGTGTGGATAGACCTGTAATATAGGAGCATGTCACTGTGCCAGTGTATTATAATACCCCCTACCATTATATCAGGGTAGTCTACACAAGAATGTATCAGTATGGATAGACCTGTAATATAGGAGCATGTCACTGTGCCAGTGTATTATAATACCCCCTACCATTATATCAGGGTAGTCTACACAAGAATGTATCAGTGTGGATAGACCTGTAATATAGGAGCATGTCACTGTGCCAGTGTATTATAATACCCCCTACCATTATATCAGGGTAATCTACACAAGAATGTATCAGTGTGGATAGACCTGTAATATAGGAGCATGTCACTGTGCCAGTGTATTATATTACCCCCTACCATTATATCAGGGTAGTCTACACAAGAATGTATCAGTGTGGATAGACCTGTAATATAGGAGCATGTCACTGTGCCAGTGTATTATATTACCCCCTACCATTATATCAGGGTGGTCTACACAAGAATGTATCAGTGTGGATAGACCTGTAATATAGGAGCATGTCACTGTGCCAGTGTATTATAATGCCCCCCTACCATTATATCAGGGTAGTCTACACAAGAATGTATCAGTGTGGATAGACCTGTAATATAGGAGCATGTCACTGTGCCAGTGTATTATAATACCCCCTACCATTATATCAGGGTAGTCTACACAAGAATGTATCAGTGTGGATAGACCTGTAATATAGGAGCATGTCACTGTGCCAGTGTATTATAATACCCCCTACCATTATATCAGGGTAGTCTACACAAGAATGTATCAGTGTGGATAGACCTGTAATATAGGAACATGTCACTGTGCCAGTGTATTATAATAACCGCCTACCATTATATCAGGGTAGTCTACACAAGAATGTATCAGTGTGGATAGACCTGTAATATAGGAGCATGTCACTGTGCCAGTGTATTATAATACCCCCTACCATTATATCAGGGTAGTATACACAAGAATGTATCAGTGTGGATAGACCTGTAATATAGGAGCATGTCACTGTGCCAGTGTATTATAATACCCCCTACCATTATATCAGGGTAGTCTACACAAGAATGTATCAGTGTGGATAGACCTGTAATATAGTAGCATGTCACTGTGCCAGTGTATTATAATACCCCCTACCATTATATCAGGGTGGTCTACACAAGAATGTATCAGTGTGGATAGACCTGTAATATAGGAGCATGTCACTGTGCCAGTGCATTATAATACCCCCTACCATTATATCAGGGTACTCTACACAAGAATGTAACAGTGTGGATAGACCTGTAATATAGGAACATGTCACTGTGCCAGTGTATTATAATACCCCCTACCATTATATCAGGGTAGTCTACACAAGAATGTATCAGTGTGGATAGACCTGTAATATAGGAACATGTCACTGTGCCAGTGTATTATATTACCCCCTACCATTATATCAGGGTAGTCTACACAAGAATGTATCAGTGTGGATAGACCTGTAATATAGGAAAATGTCACTGTGCCAGTGTATTATAATACCCCCTACCATTATATCAGGGTAGTCTACACAAGAATGTATCAGTGTGGATAGACCTGTAATATAGGAACATGTCACTGTGCCAGTGTATTATATTACCCCCTACCATTATATCAGGGTAGTCTACACAAGAATGTATCAGTGTGGATAGACCTGTAATATAGGAAAATGTCACTGTGCCAGTGTATTATAATACCCCCTACCATTATATCAGGGTAGTATACACAAGAATGTATCAGTGTGGATAGACCTGTAATATAGGAGCATGTCACTGTGCCAGTGTATTATATTACCCCCTACCATTATATCAGGGTGGTCTACACAAGAATGTATCAGTGTGGATAGACCTGTAATATAGGAACATGTCACTGTGCCAGTGTATTATAATGCCCCCCTACCATTATATCAGGGTAGTCTACACAAGAATGTATCAGTGTGGATAGACCTGTAATATAGGAGCATGTCACTGTGCCAGTGTATTATAATACCCCCTACCATTATATCAGGGTAGTCTACACAAGAATGTATCAGTGTGGATAGACCTGTAATATAGGAACATGTCACTGTGCCAGTGTATTATAATACCCCCTACCATTATATCAGGGTAGTCTACACAAGAATGTATCAGTGTGGATAGACCTGTAATATAGGAGCATGTCACTGTGCCAGTGTATTATAATACCCCCTACCATTATATCAGGGTAGTCTACACAAGAATGTATCAGTGTGGATAGACCTGTAATATAGGAGCATGTCACTGTGCCAGTGTATTATAATGCCCCCCTACCATTATATCAGGGTAGTCTACACAAGAATGTATCAGTGTGGATAGACCTGTAATATAGGAACATGTCACTGTGCCAGTGTATTATAATACCCCCTACCATTATATCAGGGTATTCTACACAAGAATGTATCAGTGTGGATAGACCTGTAATATAGGAACATGTCACTGTGCCAGTGTATTATAATACCCTCTACCATTATATCAGGGTAGTCTACACAAGAATGTATCAGTGTGGATAGACCTGTAATATAGGAGCATGTCACTGTGCCAGTGTATTATAATACCCCCTACCATTATATCAGGGTAGTCTACACAAGAATGTATCAGTATGGATAGACCTGTAATATAGGAGCATGTCACTGTGCCAGTGTATTATAATACCCCCTACCATTATATCAGGGTAGTCTACACAAGAATGTATCAGTGTGGATAGACCTGTAATATAGGAGCATGTCACTGTGCCAGTGTATTATAATACCCCCTACCATTATATCAGGGTAGTCTACACAAGAATGTATCAGTATAGATAGACCTGTAATATAGGAGCATGTCACTGTGCCAGTGTATTATAATACCCCCTACCATTATATCAGGGTAGTCTACACAAGAATGTATCAGTGTGGATAGACCTGTAATATAGGAACATGTCACTGTGCCAGTGTATTATAATACCCCCTACCATTATATCAGGGTAGTATACACAAGAATGTATCAGTGTGGATAGACCTGTAATATAGTAGCATGTCACTGTGCCAGTGTATTATAATACCCCCTACCATTATATCAGGGTAATCTACACAAGAATGTATCAGTGTGGATAGACCTGTAATATAGGAGCATGTCACTGTGCCAGTGTATTATAATACCCCCTACCATTATATCAGGGTAGTATACACAAGAATGTATCAGTGTGGATAGACCTGTAATATAGGAGCATGTCACTGTGCCAGTGTATTATAATACCCCCTACCATTATATCAGGGTAGTCTACACAAGAATGTATCAGTATGGATAGACCTGTAATATAGGAGCATGTCACTATGCCAGTGTATTATAATACCCCCTACCATTATATCAGGGTAGTCTACACAAGAATGTATCAGTGTGGATAGACCTGTAATATAGGAGCATGTCACTGTGCCAGTGTATTATAATACCCCCTACCATTATATCAGGGTGGTCTACACAAGAATGTATCAGTGTGGATAGACCTGTAATATAGGAGCATGTCACTGTGCCAGTGTATTATAATACCCCCTACCATTATATCAGGGTAGTCTACACAAGAATGTATCAGTATGGATAGACCTGTAATATAGGAGCATGTCACTATGCCAGTGTATTATAATACCCCCTACCATTATATCAGGGTAGTCTACACAAGAATGTATCAGTGTGGATAGACCTGTAATATAGGAGCATGTCACTGTGCCAGTGTATTATAATACCCCATACCATTATATCAGGGTAGTCTACACAAGAATGTATCAGTGTGGATAGACCTGTAATATAGGAGCATGTCACTGTGCCAGTGTATTATAATACCCCCTACCATTATATCAGGGTAGTCTACACAAGAATGTATCAGTGTGGATAGACCTGTAATATAGGAACATGTCACTGTGCCAGTGTATTATAATACCCCCTACCATTATATCAGGGTAGTCTACGCAAGAATGTATCAGTGTGGATAGACCTGTAATATAGGAGCATGTCACTGTGCCAGTGTATTATAATACCCCCTACCATTATATCAGGGTAGTCTACACAAGAATGTATCAGTGTGGATAGACCTGTAATATAGGAGCATGTCACTGTGCCAGTGTATTATAATACCCCCTACCATTATATCAGGGTAGTCTACACAAGAATGTATCAGTGTGGATAGACCTGTAATATAGGAGCATGTCACTGTGCCAGTGTATTATAATACCCCCTACCATTATATCAGGGTGGTCTACACAAGAATGTATCAGTGTGGATAGACCTGTAATATAGGAGCATGTCACTGTGCCAGTGTATTATAATACCCCCTACCATTATATCAGGGTGGTCTACACAAGAATGTATCAGTGTGGATAGACCTGTAATATAGGAGCATGTCCCTGTGCCAGTGTATTATAATACCCCCTACCATTATATCAGGGTAGTCTACACAAGAATGTATCAGTGTAGATAGACCTGTAATATAGGAACATGTCACTGTGCCAGTGTATTATAATACCCCCTACCATTATATCAGGGTAGTCTACACAAGAATGTATCAGTGTGGATAGACCTGTAATATAGTAGCATGTCACTGTGCCAGTGTATTATAATACCCCCTACCATTATATCAGGGTAGTATACACAAGAATGTATCAGTGTGGATAGACCTGTAATATAGTAGCATGTCACTGTGCCAGTGTATTATAATACCCCCTACCATTATATCAGGGTAGTCTACACAAGAATGTATCAGTGTGGATAGACCTGTAATATAGTAGCATGTCACTGTGCCAGTGTATTATATTACCCCCTACCATTATATCAGGGTAGTCTACACAAGAATGTATCAGTGTGGATAGACCTGTAATATAGTAGCATGTCACTGTGCCAGTGTATTATAATACCCCATACCATTATATCAGGGTAGTCTACACAAGACTGTATCAGTATGGATAGACCTGTAATATAGGAGCATGTCACTGTGCCAGTGTATTATAATACCCCCTACCATTATATCAGGGTAGTATACACAAGAATGTATCAGTGTGGATAGACCTGTAATATAGGAGCATGTCACTGTGCCAGTGTATTATAATACCCCCTACCATTATATCAGGGTAGTCTACACAAGAATGTATCAGTGTGGATAGACCTGTAATATAGTAACATGTCACTGTGCCAGTGTATTATAATACCCCCTACCATTATATCAGGGTAGTCTACACAAGAATGTATCAGTGTGGATAGACCTGTAATATAGGAGCATGTCACTGTGCCAGTGTAATATAATACCCCCTACCATTATATCAGGGTAGTCTACACAAGAATGTATCAGTATGGATAGACCTGTAATATAGGAGCATGTCACTGTGCCAGTGTATTATATTACCCCCTACCATTATATCAGGGTAGTCTACACAAGAATGTATCAGTGTGGATAGACCTGTAATATAGTAACATGTCACTGTGCCAGTGTATTATAATACCCCCTACCATTATATCAGGGTAGTCTACACAAGAATGTATCAGTATGGATAGACCTGTAATATAGGAGCATGTCACTGTGCCAGTGTATTATAATACCCCCTACTATTATATCAGGGTGGTCTACACAAGAATGTATCAGTGTGGATAGATCTGTAATATAGGAGCATGTCACTGTGCCAGTGTATTATAATACCCCCTACCATTATATCAGGGTAGTCTACACAAGAATGTATCAGTGTGGATAGACCTGTAATATAAGAACATGTCACTGTGCCAGTGTATTATAATACCCCCTACCATTATATCAGGGTAATCTACACAAGAATGTATCAGTGTGGATAGATCTGTTATATAGGAGCATGTCACTGTGCCAGTGTATTATATTACCCCTACCATTATATCAGGGTAGTCTACACAAGAATGTATCAGTGTGGATAGATCTGTAATATAGGAACATGTCACTGTGCCAGTGTATTATATTACCCCCTACCATTATATCAGGGTGGTCTACACAAGAATGTATCAGTGTGGATAGACCTGTAATATAGGAGCATGTCACTGTGCCAGTGTATTATAATACCCCCTACCATTATATCAGGGTAGTCTACACAAGAATGTATCAGTGTGGATAGATCTGTAATATAGGAACATGTCATTGTGCCAGTGTATTATAATACCCCCTACCATTATATCAGGGTAATCTACGCAAGAATGTATCAGTGTGGATAGACCTGTAATATAGGAGCATGTCACTGTGCCAGTGTATTATAATACCCCCTACCATTATATCAGGGTAGTATACACAAGAATGTATCAGTGTGGATAGACCTGTAATATAGTAGCATGTCACTGTGCCAGTGTATTATAATAACCCCTGCCATTATATCAGGGTTGTCTACACAAGAATGTATCAGTGTGGATAGACCTGTAATATAGGAGCATGTCACTGTGCCAGTGTATTATAATACCCCCTACCATTATATCAGGGTAGTCTACACAAGAATGTATCAGTGTGGATACACCTGTAATATAGGAGCATGTCACTGTGCCAGTGTATTATAATACCCCCTACCATTATATCAGGGTAGTCTACACAAGAATGTATCAGTGTGGATAGACCTGTAATATAGGAGCATGTCACTGTGCCAGTGTATTATAATACCCCCTACCATTATATCAGGGTAGTCTACACAAGAATGTATCAGTGTGGATAGACCTGTAATATAGGAGCATGTCACTGTGCCAGTGTATTATAATACCCCCTACCATTATATCAGGGTAGTCTACACAAGAATGTATCAGTGTGGATAGATCTGTAATACAGGAGCATGTCACTGTGCCAGTGTATTATAATACCCCCTACCATTATATCAGGGTAGTATACACAAGAATGTATCAGTGTGGATAGACCTGTAATATAGGAACATGTCACTGTGCCAGTGTATTATAATACCCCCTACCATTATATCAGGGTAGTCTACACAAGAATGTATCAGTGTGGATAGACCTGTAATATAGGAACATGTCACTGTGCCAGTGTATTATAATACCCCCTACCATTATATCAGGGTACTCTACACAAGAATGTATCAGTGTGGATAGACCTGTAATATAGGAGCATGCCATAGAGCCCGTGCCACCTTATTACACTCTGCCATTCTATCAGGGTAGTCTACACAAGAATGTATCAGTGTGGATAGACCTGTAATATAGGAACATGTCACTGTGCCAGTGTATTATAATACCCCCTACCATTATATCAGGGTGGTCTACACAAGAATGTATCAGTGTGGATAGACCTGTAATATAGGAACATGTCACTGTGCCAGTGTATTATAATACCCCCTACCATTATATCAGGGTAGTCTACACAAGAATGTATCAGTGTGGATAGACCTGTAATATAGGAACATGTCACTGTGCCAGTGTATTATAATACCCCCTACCATTATATCAGGGTAGTCTACACAAGAATGTATCAGTGTGGATAGACCTGTAATATAGGAGGATGTCACTGTGCCAGTGCATTATAATACCCCCTACCATTATATCAGGGTAGTCTACACAAGAATGTATCAGTGTGGATAGACCTGTAATATAGGAGCATGTCACTGTGCCAGTGTATTATATTACCCCCTACCATTATATCAGGGTAATCTACACAAGAATGTATCAGTGTGGATAGACCTGTAATATAGGAGCATGTCACTGTGCCAGTGTATTATAATACCCCCTACCATTATATCAGGGTAATCTACACAAGAATGTATCAGTGTGGATAGACCTGTAATATAGGAGCATGTCACTGTGCCAGTGTATTATAATACCCCCTACCATTATATCAGGGTAGTCTACACAAGAATGTATCAGTGTGGATAGACCTGTAATATAGGAGCATGTCACTGTGCCAGTGTATTATAATACCCCCTACCATTATATCAGGGTGGTCTACACAAGAATGTATCAGTATAGATAGACCTGTAATATAGGAGCATGTCAGTGTGCCAGTGTATTATAATACCCCCTACCATTATATCAGGGTAGTCTACACAAGAATGTATCAGTGTGGATAGATCTGTAATATAGGAGCTTGTCACTGTGCCAGTGTATTATAATACCCCCTACCATTATATCAGGGTAGTCTACACAAGAATGTATCAGTGTGGATAGATCTGTAATATAGGAACATGTCACTGTGCCAGTGTATTATAATACCCCCTACCATTATATCAGGGTAGTCTACGCAAGAATGTATCAGTGTGGATAGACCTGTAATATAGGAGCATGTCACTGTGCCAGTGTATTATAATACCCCCTACCATTATATCAGGGTAGTCTACACAAGAATGTATCAGTGTGGATAGACCTGTAATATAGGAGCATGTCACTGTGCCAGTGTATTATAATACCCCATACCATTATATCAGGGTAGTCTACACAAGACTGTATCAGTATGGATAGACCTGTAATATAGGAGCATGTCACTGTGCCAGTGTATTATATTACCCCCTACCATTATATCAGGGTAGTCTACACAAGAATGTATCAGTGTTGATAGACCTGTAATATAGTAACATGTCACTGTGCCAGTGTATTATAATACCCCCTACCATTATATCAGGGTAGTCTACACAAGAATGTATCAGTGTGGATAGACCTGTAATATAAGAACATGTCACTGTGCCAGTGTATTATAATACCCCCCTACCATTATATCAGGGTAGTCTACACAAGAATGTATCAGTGTGGATAGATCTGTAATATAGGAACATGTCACTGTGCCAGTGTATTATATTACCCCCTACCATTATATCAGGGTAATCTACGCAAGAATGTATCAGTGTGGATAGACCTGTAATATAGGAGCATGTCACTGTGCCAGTGTATTATAATACCCCCTACCATTATATCAGGGTAGTATACACAAGAATGTATCAGTGTGGATAGACCTGTAATATAGTAGCATGTCACTGTGCCAGTGTATTATAATAACCCCTGCCATTATATCAGGGTTGTCTACACAAGAATGTATCAGTGTGGATAGACCTGTAATATAGGAGCATGTCACTGTGCCAGTGTATTATAATACCCCCTACCATTATATCAGGGTAGTCTACGCAAGAATGTATCAGTGTGGATAGACCTGTAATATAGTAGCATGTCACTGTGCCAGTGTATTATAATACCCCCTACCATTATATCAGGGTAGTATACACAAGAATGTATCAGTGTGGATAGACCTGTAATATAGTAGCATGTCACTGTGCCAGTGTATTATAATACCCCCTACTATTATATCAGGGTAGTCTACACAAGAATGTATCAGTGTGGATAGACCTGTAATATAGGAGCATGTCACTGTGCCAGTGTATTATAATACCCCCTACCATTATATCAGGGTAGTCTACACAAGAATGTATCAGTGTGGATAGACCTGTAATATAGGAGCATGTCACTGTGCCAGTGTATTATATTACCCCCTACCATTATATCAGGGTAGTCTACGCAAGAATGTATCAGTGTGGATAGACCTGTAATATAGGAACATGTCACTGTGCCAGTGTATTATAATAACCCCTGCCATTATATCAGGGTTGTCTACACAAGAATGTATCAGTGTGGATAGACCTGTAATATAGGAGCATGTCACTGTGCCAGTGTATTATAATACCCCCTACCATTATATCAGGGTAGTCTACGCAAGAATGTATCAGTGTGGATAGACCTGTAATATAGTAGCATGTCACTGTGCCAGTGTATTATAATACCCCCTACCATTATATCAGGGTAGTCTACACAAGAATGTATCAGTGTGGATAGACCTGTAATATAGTAGCATGTCACTGTGCCAGTGTATTATAATACCCCCTACCATTATATCAGGGTAGTCTATACAAGAATGTATCAGTGTGGATAGACCTGTAATATAGGAACATGTCACTGTGCCAGTGTATTATAATAACCCCCTACCATTATATCAGGGTAGTCTACACAAGAATGTATCAGTGTGGATAGACCTGTAATATAGTAGCATGTCACTGTGCCAGTGTATTATAATACCCCCTACCATTATATCAGGGTAGTCTACACAAGAATGTATCAGTGTGGATAGACCTGTAATATAGGAGCATGTCACTGTGCCAGTGTATTATAATACCCCCTACCATTATATCAGGGTAGTCTACACAAGAATGTATCAGTGTGGATAGACCTGTAATATAGGAGCATGTCACTGTGCCAGTGTATTATAATACCCCCTACCATTATATCAGGGTGGTCTACACAAGAATGTATCAGTATAGATAGACCTGTAATATAGGAGCATGTCAGTGTGCCAGTGTATTATAATACCCCCTACCATTATATCAGGGTAGTCTACACAAGAATGTATCAGTGTGGATAGACCTGTAATATAGGAGCATGTCACTGTGCCAGTGTATTATAATACCCCCTACCATTATATCAGGGTAGTCTACACAAGAATGTATCAGTGTGGATAGACCTGTAATATAGGAGCATGTCACTGTGCCAGTGTATTATAATACCCCATACCATTATATCAGGGTAGTCTACACAAGACTGTATCAGTATGGATAGACCTGTAATATAGGAGCATGTCACTGTGCCAGTGTATTATATTACCCCCTACCATTATATCAGGGTAGTCTACACAAGAATGTATCAGTGTGGATAGACCAGTAATATAGTAACATGTCACTGTGCCAGTGTATTATAATACCCCCTACCATTATATCAGGGTAGTCTACACAAGAATGTATCAGTGTGGATAGACCTGTAATATAAGAACATGTCACTGTGCCAGTGTATTATAATACCCCCTACCATTATATCAGGGTAATCTACACAAGAATGTATCAGTGTGGATAGATCTGTTATATAGGAGCATGTCACTGTGCCAGTGTATTATATTACCCCTACCATTATATCAGGGTAGTCTACACAAGAATGTATCAGTGTGGATAGATCTGTAATATAGGAACATGTCACTGTGCCAGTGTATTATATTACCCCCTACCATTATATCAGGGTGGTCTACACAAGAATGTATCAGTGTGGATAGACCTGTAATATAGGAGCATGTCACTGTGCCAGTGTATTATAATACCCCCTACCATTATATCAGGGTAGTCTACACAAGAATGTATCAGTGTGGATAGATCTGTAATATAGGAACATGTCATTGTGCCAGTGTATTATAATACCCCCTACCATTATATCAGGGTAATCTACGCAAGAATGTATCAGTGTGGATAGACCTGTAATATAGGAGCATGTCACTGTGCCAGTGTATTATAATACCCCCTACCATTATATCAGGGTAGTATACACAAGAATGTATCAGTGTGGATAGACCTGTAATATAGGAGCATGTCACTGTGCCAGTGTATTATAATACCCCCTACCATTATATCAGGGTAGTCTACACAAGAATGTATCAGTGTGGATAGACCTGTAATATAGGAGCATGTCACTGTGCCAGTGCATTATAATACCCCCTACCATTATATCAGGGTAATCTACACAAGAATGTATCAGTGTGGATAGACCTGTAATATAGGAGCATGTCACTGTGCCAGTGTATTATAATACCCCCTACCATTATATCAGGGTAGTCTACACAAGAATGTATCAGTGTGGATAGACCTGTAATATAGGAGCATGTCACTGTGCCAGTGTATTATAATACCCCCTACCATTATATCAGGGTAGTCTACACAAGAATGTATCAGTGTGGATAGACCTGTAATATAGGAGCATGTCACTGTGCCAGTGTATTATAATACCCCCTACCATTATATCAGGGTAGTATACACAAGAATGTATCAGTGTGGATAGACCTGTAATATAGGAACATGTCACTGTGCCAGTGTATTATAATAACCCCTGCCATTATATCAGGGTTGTCTACACAAGAATGTATCAGTGTGGATAGACCTGTAATATAGGAGCATGTCACTGTGCCAGTGTATTATAATACCCCCTACCATTATATCAGGGTGGTCTACACAAGAATGTATCAGTGTGGATAGACCTGTAATATAGGAACATGTCACTGTGCCAGTGTATTATATTACCCCCTACCATTATATCAGGGTAGTCTACGCAAGAATGTATCAGTGTGGATAGACCTGTAATATAGTAGCATGTCACTGTGCCAGTGTATTATAATACCCCCTACCATTATATCAGGGTAGTCTACACAAGAATGTATCAGTGTGGATAGACCTGTAATATAGTAGCATGTCACTGTGCCAGTGTATTATAATACCCCCTACCATTATATCAGGGTAGTCTACGCAAGAATGTATCAGTGTGGATAGACCTGTAATATAGTAGCATGTCACTGTGCCAGTGTATTATAATAACCCCTACCATTATATCAGGGTAGTATACACAAGAATGTATCAGTGTGGATAGACCTGTAATATAGTAGCATGTCACTGTGCCAGTGTATTATAATAACCCCTGCAATTATATCAGGGTTGTCTACACAAGAATGTATCAGTGTGGATAGACCTGTAATATAGGAGCATGTCACTGTGCCAGTGTATTATATTACCCCCTACCATTATATCAGGGTAGTCTACACAAGAATGTATCAGTATAGATAGACCTGTAATATAGGAGCATGTCAGTGTGCCAGTGTATTATAATACCCCCTACCATTATATCAGGGTAGTATACACAAGAATGTATCAGTGTGGATAGACCTGTAATATAGGAGCATGTCACTGTGCCAGTGTATTATAATACCCCCTACCATTATATCAGGATAGTCTACACAAGAATGTATCAGTGTGGATAGACCTGTAATATAGGAGCATGTCACTGTGCCAGTGTATTATAATACCCCCTACCATTATATCAGGGTAGTCTACGCAAGAATGTATCAGTGTGGATAGACCTGTAATATAGTAGCATGTCACTGTGCCAGTGTATTATATTACCCCCTACCATTATATCAGGGTAGTCTACACAAGAATGTATCAGTGTGGATAGACCTGTAATATAGGAGCATGTCACTGTGCCAGTGTATTATAATACCCCCTACCATTATATCAGGGTAGTCTACACAAGAATGTATCAGTGTGGATAGACCTGTAATATAGGAACATGTCACTGTGCCAGTGTATTATAATACCCCCTACCATTATATCAGGGTAGTCTACACAAGAATGTATCAGTGTGGATAGACCTGTAATATAGGAGCATGTCACTGTGCCAGTGTATTATAATACCCCCTACCATTATATCAGGGTAGACTACACAAGAATGTATCAGTGTGGATAGACCTGTAATATAGGAGCATGTCACTGTGCCAGTGTATTATAATACCCCCTACCATTATATCAGGGTAGTCTACGCAAGAATGTATCAGTGTGGATAGACCTGTAATATAGTAGCATGTCACTGTGCCAGTGTATTATAATACCCCCTACCATTATATCAGGGTTGTCTACACAAGAATGTATCAGTGTGGATAGACCTGTAATATAGGAGCATGTCACTGTGCCAGTGTATTATATTACCCCCTACCATTATATCAGGGTAGTCTACACAAGAATGTATCAGTATAGATAGACCTGTAATATAGGAGCATGTCAGTGTGCCAGTGTATTATAATACCCCCTACCATTATATCAGGGTAGTATACACAAGAATGTATCAGTGTGGATAGACCTGTAATATAGGAGCATGTCACTGTGCCAGTGTATTATAATACCCCCTACCATTATATCAGGGTAATCTACACAAGAATGTATCAGTGTGGATAGACCTGTAATATAGGAGCATGTCACTGTGCCAGTGTATTATAATACCCCCTACCATTATATCAGGGTAGTCTACACAAGAATGTATCAGTGTGGATAGACCTGTAATATAGGAGCATGTCACTGTGCCAGTGTATTATAATACCCCCTACCATTATATCAGGGTAGTCTACACAAGAATGTATCAGTGTGGATAGACCTGTAATATAGGAACATGTCACTGTGCCAGTGTATTATAATACCCCCTACCATTATATAAGGGTAGTCTACACAAGAATGTATCAGTGTGGATAGACCTGTAATATAGGAGCATGTCACTGTGCCAGTGTATTATAATACCCCCTACCATTATATCAGGGTAGACTACACAAGAATGTATCAGTGTGGATAGACCTGTAATATAGGAGCATGTCACTGTGCCAGTGTATTATAATACCCCCTACCATTATATCAGGGTAGTCTACGCAAGAATGTATCAGTGTGGATAGACCTGTAATATAGTAGCATGTCACTGTGCCAGTGTATTATAATACCCCCTACCATTATATCAGGGTAGTCTACACAAGAATGTATCAGTGTGGATAGATCTGTAATATAGGAACATGTCACTGTGCCAGTGTATTATAATACCCCCTACCATTATATCAGGGTAGTCTACGCAAGAATGTATCAGTGTGGATAGACCTGTAATATAGGAGCATGTCACTGTGCCAGTGTATTATAATACCCCCCTACCATTATATCAGGGTAGTCTACACAAGAATGTATCAGTGTGGATAGACCTGTAATATAGGAGCATGTCACTGTGCCAGTGTATTATATTACCCCCTACCATTATATCAGGGTGGTCTACACAAGAATGTATCAGTGTGGATAGACCTGTAATATAGGAACATGTCACTGTGCCAGTGTATTATAATACCCCCTACCATTATATCAGGGTAGTCTACACAAGAATGTATCAGTGTGGATAGACCTGTAATATAGGAGCATGTCACTGTGCCAGTGTATTATAATACCCCATACCATTATATCAGGGTAGTCTACACAAGACTGTATCAGTATGGATAGACCTGTAATATAGGAGCATGTCACTGTGCCAGTGTATTATATTACCCCCTACCATTATATCAGGGTAGTCTACACAAGAATGTATCAGTGTGGATAGACCTGTAATATAGGAACATGTCACTGTGCCAGTGTATTATAATACCCCCTACCATTATATCAGGGTAGTCTACACAAGAATGTATCAGTGTGGATAGACCTGTAATATAAGAACATGTCACTGTGCCAGTGTATTATAATACCCCCTACCATTATATCAGGGTAGTCTACACAAGAATGTATCAGTGTGGATAGATCTGTAATATAGGAACATGTCACTGTGCCAGTGTATTATATTACCCCCTACCATTATATCAGGGTAATCTACGCAAGAATGTATCAGTGTGGATAGACCTGTAATATAGGAGCATGTCACTGTGCCAGTGTATTATAATACCCCCTACCATTATATCAGGGTGGTCTACACAAGAATGTATCAGTGTGGATAGACCTGTAATATAGTAGCATGTCACTGTGCCAGTGTATTATATTACCCCCTGCCATTATATCAGGGTAATCTACACAAGAATGTATCAGTGTGGATAGACCTGTAATATAGGAGCATGTCACTGTGCCAGTGTATTATAATAACCCCTGCCATTATATCAGGGTAGTCTACACAAGAATGTATCAGTGTGGATAGACCTGTAATATAAGAACATGTCACTGTGCCAGTGTATTATAATACCCCCTACCATTATATCAGGGTAGTCTACACAAGAATGTATCAGTGTGGATAGATCTGTAATATAGGAACATGTCACTGTGCCAGTGTATTATATTACCCCCTACCATTATATCAGGGTAATCTACGCAAGAATGTATCAGTGTGGATAGACCTGTAATATAGGAGCATGTCACTGTGCCAGTGTATTATAATACCCCCTACCATTATATCAGGGTAGTATACACAAGAATGTATCAGTGTGGATAGACCTGTAATATAGTAGCATGTCACTGTGCCAGTGTATTATAATAACCCCTGCCATTATATCAGGGTTGTCTACACAAGAATGTATCAGTGTGGATAGACCTGTAATATAGGAGCATGTCACTGTGCCAGTGTATTATAATACCCCCTACCATTATATCAGGGTAGTCTACGCAAGAATGTATCAGTGTGGATAGACCTGTAATATAGTAGCATGTCACTGTGCCAGTGTATTATAATACCCCCTACCATTATATCAGGGTAGTCTACACAAGAATGTATCAGTGTAGATAGACCTGTAATATAGTAGCATGTCACTGTGCCAGTGTATTATAATAACCCCTGCCATTATATCAGGGTTGTCTACACAAGAATGTATCAGTGTGGATAGACCTGTAATATAGGAGCATGTCACTGTGCCAGTGTATTATAATACCCCCTACCATTATATCAGGGTAGTCTACACAAGAATGTATCAGTGTGGATAGATCTGTAATATAGGAACATGTCACTGTGCCAGTGTATTATAATACCCCCTACCATTATATCAGGGTAGTCTACACAAGAATGTATCAGTGTGGATAGACCTGTAATATAGGAGCATGTCACTGTGCCAGTGTATTATATTACCCCCTACCATTATATCAGGGTAGTCTACACAAGAATGTATCAGTGTGGATAGACCTGTAATATAGGAGCATGTCACTGTGCCAGTGTATTATATTACCCCCTACCATTATATCAGGGTAGTCTACACAAGAATGTATCAGTATAGATAGACCTGTAATATAGGAGCATGTCAGTGTGCCAGTGTATTATAATACCCCCTACCATTATATCAGGGTAGTCTACACAAGACTGTATCAGTGTGGATAGACCTGTAATATAGGAGCATGTCACTGTGCCAGTGTATTATAATACCCCCTACCATTATATCAGGATAGTCTACACAAGAATGTATCAGTGTGGATAGACCTGTAATATAGTAGCATGTCACTGTGCCAGTGTATTATATTACCCCCTACCATTATATCAGGGTAGTCTACACAAGAATGTATCAGTGTGGATAGACCTGTAATATAGGAGCATGTCACTGTGCCAGTGTATTATAATACCCCCTACCATTATATCAGGGTAGTCTACACAAGAATGTATCAGTGTGGATAGACCTGTAATATAGGAGCATGTCACTGTGCCAGTGTATTATAATACCCCCTACCATTATATCAGGGTAGTCTACGCAAGAATGTATCAGTGTGGATAGACCTGTAATATAGTAGCATGTCACTGTGCCAGTGTATTATATTACCCCCTACCATTATATCAGGGTAGTCTACACAAGAATGTATCAGTGTGGATAGACCTGTAATATAGGAGCATGTCACTGTGCCAGTGTATTATAATACCCCCTACCATTATATCAGGGTAGTCTACACAAGAATGTATCAGTATGGATAGACCTGTAATATAGGAACATGTCACTGTGCCAGTGTATTATAATACCCCCTACCATTATATCAGGGTAGTCTACACAAGAATGTATCAGTGTGGATAGACCTGTAATATAGGAGCATGTCACTGTGCCAGTGTATTATAATACCCCCTACCATTATATCAGGGTAGACTACACAAGAACGTATCAGTGTGGATAGACCTGTAATATAGGAGCATGTCACTGTGCCAGTGTATTATAATACCCCCTACCATTATATCAGGGTAGTCTACGCAAGAATGTATCAGTGTGGATAGACCTGTAATATAGTAGCATGTCACTGTGCCAGTGTATTATAATACCCCCTACCATTATATCAGGGTAGTCTACACAAGAATGTATCAGTGTGGATAGATCTGTAATATAGGAGCATGTCACTGTGCCAGTGTATTATAATAACCCCTGCCATTATATCAGGGTAGTCTACACAAGACTGTATCAGTGTGGATAGACCTGTAATATAGGAGCATGTCACTGTGCCAGTGTATTATATTACCCCCTACCATTATATCAGGGTAGTCTACACAAGAATGTATCAGTATAGATAGACCTGTAATATAGGAGCATGTCAGTGTGCCAGTGTATTATAATACCCCCTACCATTATATCAGGGTAGTATACACAAGAATGTATCAGTGTGGATAGACCTGTAATATAGGAGCATGTCACTGTGCCAGTGTATTATAATACCCCCTACCATTATATCAGGGTAATCTACACAAGAATGTATCAGTGTGGATAGACCTGTAATATAGGAGCATGTCACTGTGCCAGTGTATTATAATACCCCCTACCATTATATCAGGGTAGTCTACACAAGAATGTATCAGTGTGGATAGACCTGTAATATAGGAGCATGTCACTGTGCCAGTGTATTATAATACCCCCTACCATTATATCAGGGTAGTCTACACAAGAATGTATCAGTGTGGATAGACCTGTAATATAGGAACATGTCACTGTGCCAGTGTATTATAATACCCCCTACCATTATATCAGGGTAGACTACACAAGAATGTATCAGTGTGGATAGACCTGTAATATAGGATCATGTCACTGTGCCAGTGTATTATAATACCCCCTACCATTATATCAGGGTAGTCTACGCAAGAATGTATCAGTGTGGATAGACCTGTAATATAGTAGCATGTCACTGTGCCAGTGTATTATAATACCCCCTACCATTATATCAGGGTAGTCTACACAAGAATGTATCAGTGTGGATAGACCTGTAATATAGGAGCATGTCACTGTGCCAGTGTATTATAATACCCCCTACCATTATATCAGGGTAGTATACACAAGAATGTATCAGTGTGGATAGACCTGTAATATAGGAACATGTCACTGTGCCAGTGTATTATAATACCCCCTACCATTATATCAGGGTAGTCTACACAAGAATGTATCAGTGTGGATAGACCTGTAATATAGGAGCATGTCACTGTGCCAGTGTATTATAATACCCCCTACCATTATATCAGGGTAGTCTACACAAGAATGTATCAGTGTGGATAGACCTGTAATATAGTAGCATGTCACTGTGCCAGTGTATTATATTACCCCCTACCATTATATCAGGGTAGTCTACACAAGAATGTATCAGTGTGGATAGACCTGTAATATAGGAGCATGTCACTGTGCCAGTGTATTATATTACCCCCTACCATTATATCAGGGTAGTCTACACAAGAATGTATCAGTGTGGATAGACCTGTAATATAGGAGCATGTCACTGTGCCAGTGTATTATATTACCCCCTACCATTATATCAGGGTAATCTACACAAGAATGTATCAGTGTGGATAGACCTGTAATATAGGAGCATGTCACTGTGCCAGTGTATTATAATACCCCCTACCATTATATCAGGGTAATCTACACAAGAATGTATCAGTGTGGATAGATCTGTAATATAGGAGCTTGTCACTGTGCCAGTGTATTATAATACCCCCTACCATTATATCAGGGTGGTCTACACAAGAATGTATCAGTGTGGATAGACCTGTAATATAGGAGCATGTCACTGTGCCAGTGTATTATAATACCCCCTACCATTATATCAGGGTAATCTACACAAGAATGTATCAGTGTGGATAGACCTGTAATATAGGAGCATGTCACTGTGCCAGTGTATTATAATACCCCCTACCATTATATCAGGGTAATCTACACAAGAATGTATCAGTGTGGATAGACCTGTAATATAGGAACATGTCACTGTGCCAGTGTATTATATTACCCCCTACCATTATATAAGGGTAGTCTACACAAGAATGTATCAGTGTGGATAGACCTGTAATATAGTAGCATGTCACTGTGCCAGTGTATTATAATACCCCCTACCATTATATCAGGGTAATCTACACAAGAATGTATCAGTATGGATAGACCTGTAATATAGGAACATGTCACTGTGCCAGTGTATTATAATACCCCCTACCATTATATCAGGGTAGTCTACACAAGAATGTATCAGTGTGGATAGACCTGTAATATAGGAGCATGTCACTGTGCCAGTGTATTATAATACCCCCTACCATTATATCAGGGTAATCTACACAAGAATGTATCAGTGTGGATAGACCTGTAATATAGGAGCATGTCACTGTGCCAGTGTATTATAATACCCCCTACCATTATATCAGGGTAGTCTACACAAGAATGTATCAGTGTGGATAGACCTGTAATATAGGAGCATGTCACTGTGCCAGTGTATTATATTACCCCCTACCATTATATCAGGGTAGTCTACACAAGAATGTATCAGTGTGGATAGACCTGTAATATAGGAGCATGTCACTGTGCCAGTGTATTATAATACCCCCTACCATTATATCAGGGTAGTCTACACAAGAATGTATCAGTGTGGATAGACCTGTAATATAGTAGCATGTCACTGTGCCAGTGTATTATAATACCCCCTACCATTATATCAGGGTAGTCTACACAAGAATGTATCAGTGTGGATAGATCTGTAATATAGAAGCATGTCACTGTGCCAGTGTATTATATTACCCCCTACCATTATATCAGCGTGGATAGACCTGTAATATAGGAGCATGCCATAGAGCCTGTGCCACGTTATGATCCTCTGCCATTCTATCAGGGTAATTTACACATGAATGTAGCAATACATCACCAGACCTAGAACATAGGCTCTTGCCAGTCTTGTGCATTGTGCCATTCTATCACATAGACTTCATACATGAGTGTAGCAATACCAGTCCTGCACTATATAAGAATGCCAGAGCCAGAAATCCTGAAAGACAACGCATGGAAAACCCAGGGATAAGGCAGAGATGTTCTCATCTCTGTGCCCAATGTGATTTACTGCCACTGGCACATTTCAAGAATGCAGCAGCCATTTATCCTGGCATGCCTGATGGTGCACCTTTTCCATGAGGGTTTGGCAGTTGGCACTACACTGTGCCATATACCCCACATGCTGGTTACTGGGGGGCACATTCTCACACCTCTCCCTCTTTATTTTATGAGCAGCCCCAAATCCCAGCACTCACCTCCAGCTGCCACCAGCAGCAGCAGCACCAGGATGCATCCAGCCCAGTGCAATCCCCAGAGCAGAGACAGCGCCATGTAGTGATGAGGATCCCCCTCCTCCTCCTGCCAGGCTGCCCGCTCCCCTCTCTCACCAGCCCGGGGATGCAGAGAGGGGCTCCCTCTCCCTCCAGTCAGA
This sequence comes from Rhinoderma darwinii, assembly GCF_050947455.1. NCBI lineage: Eukaryota > Metazoa > Chordata > Amphibia > Anura > Rhinodermatidae > Rhinoderma > Rhinoderma darwinii. Next base: position 328,057,142 of record NC_134689.1, read on the forward strand.
CGCCATCTTGTACAAGTTTCTCTCCTCTTTTTTTAACCCCCTTTCTGTTTATTTAGGCAGCTGGTATCTGAGTGTCCTTCTGCTGCCATCTATTGGTTAGTGAGCCAGTCTCAGGACATCTCCACTGTCTCATTCTAACAAAGGGGTCACATGTTTGGGAGAAGCTGCTCCCCACCCCGTCACTAATCACACAGGCTGGGGGGGGGGGGGGGGGGTGATATGTATGTTATGTAAGGGCTGTAGACATGAAGAGCTGAGATACAAGACAGCGAGGGGTTAATCGTGCTCATCACGGGTATTTGTATGGAGAGCACACGGTCACTACACGGACGTACGCGGCACATCAATCATCCCTGCTGGGGCTTTACATGTAACCATTTTTTCTAAAATCAATACATATTTTGATCAGTCCACAAAAAGATTAACAACAATAATATTACACGTTATAATATATTGTTGCTAATGAGGTTTCTTCATCTGTGATCTCTTAGTTATGAGCAGGTAGGAGAGATTTACATAAAAGGAAGCGTCATGCCCTATCTTCGGGCATTTACGCCTCTGACCTCCCATTGACATCAATGGGAGGCAGAGAAAGCGTAGTTCACGGCGTTTTTGCCCATAGCACTCAATGAGCGCGAGCAAAAAAACGCTGCGAAAATCGCGGAAAACGGCGTGCAGGCAGGTCAAAATCTGCCTCAAAACCCCAAACGGAATTTTGAGGCTGAATTTTCCTCCGGCAAAAAACTCAGCGTGAACAGGGCCTTTCTCCCGCGAGCGGTTTCCGCACTAAAAAACTCGTCAAAAACCTCAGTGTGAACCCAGCCTTGGGTATGTTCACACGCAGTGGTTTCAGACATAATTCGGGCATTTTACGCCTTGAATAACGCCTGAAAAATCGCCCCTAATACGCCTACAAACATATGCCCATTGCTTTCAATGGGAATTACGATGTTCTGTTCCCACGAGCGTTTATTTTACGCGTCACTGTCAAAATACGGCGCGTAAAATGACGGCTCGTCAAAAGAAGTGCAGGACACTTCTTGGGAAGTTTTTGGAGGCGTTTTTTTGCCTGAGAACAGTTCCGTATTTTCAGACGTTTTTGGTCGCTGCGTCTGAACATACCCTTAGGTCACGCAGTGACCAAAAACCTCTTAAAATACGGAGCTGTTTTCAGGCGAAAACAGCTCCTGATTTTCAGACGTTTTTGTAGCAACTCACATTTTTCGCGGCGTATTTTACGGACGTTATTGGAGCTTTTTTTAATGGAGTCATTGAAAAACGGCACTTCTTTTCGCAGGCGTCTTTTTACGCGCCATATTTTCACAGCAACGCGTAAAATTTCACCTCCTGGGAACAGAAATGACGTCTGAAATCACTGCATGTGAACATACCATTAGGGTATGTTCACACACTAAACAAAAAACGGCTGTAAAATACGGAGCTGGTTTCAAGGGAAAACAGCCTCTGATTTTCAGTCGTTTTTAAAGCAGGATTTTGGAGCTGTTTTTCTATTGACACAATTTATACACCTTATAAAATGGCTGAAAACACAGCGAGTGAACATACCCTAACATTTACGCTGTGGAAGTATGAGGCAAATATATGCCACGTGTAACTGCACCCATACACCCGCACCTCTTGCCATGGTTATGCCCCTGCACACAATTTGTTGCAGATTTCCACTCACCCACATGCTGCTGACCATTTTCCAAACGTAAATCAGAACGTGCTGCGCTCATTCTGCTCTGAATGTTCACCCTTTTCAATGTAGAAGGGGTTAAATCCGCAACAAAATCGCTACGTGTATGGGCACCCTTCCCTTAGATCATAGGATTAACATTGATGGCATATCAATAGGATATATAATCTGTTAGTGATCAGTGGAGGTCCAACTTCTAGGACCCCCACAATCCCTAGAATATAGTGCCCCCTTCAGTTTTTCTCCTTCAGTGCCACTCCTGAATTGGGCTGTGTGGCAATACCAGACTCAACTCCTTGATTCTGTCTGAAAACCGGAAACCAGACGGAATGGTGACGAACGGAAGCTGTGCTGTCAGTTTCACTTTCCGTTGCGGGGTTCACCCGACGGAACCCTCCGACGGAACCCCGGAACGGAAATGAACGATGATGTGAACAGGCCCTAAGGCTAATGCTTGGTCCTATGTAAATGATGACATACAATTATAACTTGGTAATTTGACTGAAGATACATAAAAATTCAGATAATCCAGACGGCTGTGAAATCGCGGGAATGGTGACGACACCTCGCTACGTGTAAACAAGCATTGTCACTTGCTTAGTGGCAATCGCTCCATGTGCACGGCCTTTAGTCACTATGGAGACAGGCATTTGTCTGTAAAGAACTCCACGCCGATCGTACCGTCAGAAGATGATGGAAATAGTCTAGGAGTACGAGTTCCACATGATACGAGTGACTGATCATTAATATTAGAGTGTCACTGTACCATTGGGCTATTTCCATTGTCAACACATCCTTCTAGAGCATCTCCATAATAACCCCAGTGCTGCGGAACTACAAGTCCCAGCATTCCAACATCTGTCCTTGTCCTTTGTTATGGTCATCCCTATACGATGCGCTGAGTGGATCAGTAAACAGAATAATTATTTGTAATGACAATCTTCCGTGCCTGTAGTGCTAGAGGTTCCAATCTGTTTAGTTCTTCGAGTGGCCAGCCTTGCAGCTGTCCTGATTAACAGTATGGTCTCGCCAGACTCCTGCATGCCAGCGCCCGTTACCATGGTGATGTGTACTCCAAGACAAGATGACAAAAAAAAGGCTTGGGAAGGTCCCAGCGAGTGAGAATGGGGAGCAGCTGGCACCTGGTCGTGTAATCCCCCAGTGTGCGTACCCTGTGCCGTTACCATGGTCTGTTCATATCACATTCTTGTAATAGCGGATAGAAAGCGTGACTGTACTTTTCAGAAGTCACTGATAATATTTAGACAGACGCTAGTCGTCTTAGAAACATTCTACCATACAGAATACAATAATACAATTGTCTTGAATAAAGGTCTGTTAAAAAGATTTTCGGACCCTCTAAGTTTATCTATTTCGCAGGTACAGTACTTGGTTTTGCTGTACTGTACCTCTTAAATCTAGTGGTACTACTTTTACTACTTTCAACAATTTAGCCAGGCGTCAACACAATGGGGCAGATTTACTACTGTGTCTATGTCTAAGATTTGTCAAAAAGTATACTACTTTTTGGATGTTAGCACCTCACTAGATACTTTTTAAGTGTCCAAAAAGGGGGTGCGGCTTAGCGGGAAAGGGGCAAGACCTAAAATGCGCCAAACTAAAACTTAGCCAGCCAAAAGTTGGTATAAGGAAGTGAAAAGCATCTAACGTGACTAGCAGGATGTACCAAATTTATCAGCGAGCACCACTTTGATAAATTATCCTATGACGGCCTGGTCCAATCATCAGTGGTCCAATTCCGATACTGCTGTGCAAATTGAAGACTTTTTTTCCGATGCACCTTTGTTAGCATAGGAGCAGTGACCATCTGTCTGCTTCGGAGCCACATACGCAGTAGGGTTCGCTGAACTGTTGTTTTAGACACGTCTGGTAGCCCCCTGGTTGATTTTCACGGTGAGCTGCTCCACTGTAGCCGCGTCATTCGGCCCTGGCCCACATTCGTAGCAGACATTCACCTCTCACATCAATGGCACGTGGTGGTCCGCGGTTTCCCCGTCGGTTATTCCCAATAGTGCAATTTGTCTACTCAATATACACTTTCACCGCAGCAGCACGCGAACAGTTCTCCCCTCTGAGCTGTTTGAGAAATACTGCCACCCTTGGCCCGAAAGCCAATAATCATCCTTTTTTGCAACTCTAATAAATCGCTGCCAATGTTGAAAGTAGGAGGTGGTCATAATAAGGTGACCCGACTGTATAAGACAACATTAGTAAATCTGCCCTTTTAACTCCTGCACTGTTAGGGCATGTTCACACTCCGTGTTTGCAGGCGTATTTCGGGATGTAAATGCTCCAAAATACACCTGAAAAAACGGAAGCTAAATGCCTACAAACATCTGCCCATTGAATTCAATAGGAAAAACAGCGTTTTGTTTAGACGGGGCATTTTTTTTACGCCGTTGTTTTAAAAAACGGCACCTAAAATAACGCCCTGTAAAAAGGAGCTTCTTGAGCGGTATTTGGAGCTGTTTTTCGTTGTGTCAAAGGAAAAAAACCTCCAAAAACCAAAAGAAAAAACGCCTAAAAAAAAAAAAAACTGGTTTCTCTGGAAACAGCTCTGTAATTTTCAGCCATTTTTGACTCAGCGTGTGAACATACCCTTAAGGGGACTCTGGGGCTGGTAGTTCTAGGACACCGGATGTCTCGGGGGCATTGAGGCTCGCTGTCTGCTGGCGGAATTTACACGTCAGCTAGAGATCCACAGGTTTCACATCACTAATGAAAATGTTTTAAGTTAACACAAACCGTTAAATAAATATCTCAAAAATCTATTTTAGTTGAAATCTCATCTCATTATATCATACGTAGGCACTAATAGCTCCCAGTGAACCACAGCTGAACACGTTGGACAATGTAGATAAATGACAACCAGTGGCGTAACTACCGCCGTAGCAGCCGTAGTGGCTGCCACAGGGCCCACGGCATGAGGGGGCCCGAGTCGCCTGCCGGCACGGGCCCCCACCATGGCCGCAGGCTCCGCTAGCAGCCGCTATGGCTGCTACAGCGCGACGCCACTGAACACTACGGCAGAGCAGGGAGGTATCTCCCCGCTCTGCCATTAAACAAAAGACATGTATCCCCTATCCACAGGATAGGGGATACATGTGTGATCACTGGCAGCGATAAGGAGAACGGGGGACTGAAAGTCCCCTGAAGTTCTGCATCACAAACCACGGACTTCCGGGGTCTGTGTCGGCAGCTCCGTAGAAATGAATGGAGCGCCGGTCGCGCTTGTGCGCATGCGTGACCAGCGCTCCTTTCTTTTTTATTGAGCTGCGCAGACGCCGGAAGTCAGAGGTCAGTCATGGAGAACTTTGGGGTGCTTTCGGTCCCCCGTTCTCCCTATCGCTGCCAGCGATCACACATGTATCCCCTATCCTGTGGATAGGGGATGCATGGCGTTACCTACAGGGGGGGACTCTGCATGGCGTTACCTACAGAGGGGGGGACTCTGCATGGCGTTACCTACAGGGGGGACTCTGCATGGAGTTACCTACAGGGGGGGGGACTCTGTATGGCATTACCTACAGGGGGGAATCTGCATGGAGTTACCTACAGGGGGGGACTCTGCATGGCGTTACCTACAGGGGGGGGGACTCTGTATGGCGTTACCTACAGGGGGGGACTCTGCATGGCGTTACCTACAGGGGAGGGGACTCTGTATGGCGTTACCTACAGGGGGGGGGGAATCTGCATGGTGTTACCTACAGGGGGGGGGGACTCTGTATGGCGTTACCTACAGGGGGGGAATCTGCATGGCGTTACCTACAGGGGGGGGACTCTGTATGGCGTTACCTACAGGGGGGACTCTGTATGGCGTTACCTACAGGGGGGGACTCTGCATGGCGTTACCTACAGGGGGGACTCTGTATGGCGTTACCTACAGGGGGGACTCTGTATGGCGTTACCTACAGGGGGGGACTCTGCATGGCGTTCTCTACAGAGGGGGCTGTCTGGCGTTATCTACAGAGGGGGCTGTATGGCGTTATCTACAGGGGGGGCTGTATGGCGTTATCTACAGGGGGGGCTGTAAAAAAGGCACTATCAACAAGGGGGGGGGGGTTATGTGACACCCAGGGGAGGGGGGGCCCCAGTCAAAAGTTTGCTATGGGGCCCAGTCTTTCCTAGTTACGCCCCTGATGACAACATAAAGTAACGGAGGGTGGAGGTTACCGTATGAAGGGGAATAAAACGACCCTTCAGCCAAAAATTTTAAAAAAATTGATTATACATAGAAAATTTAGTATTTCTGTATAATTCAGCTGATATGTTGTTCAAGACTCAAGGAAAGTTGAGTGACCTGAAACTAGGACCGCAGAAGCATTTGAGGAGAACTGCAGTTCTACGCAGCAAATAAGCGATGTAACTCACACCCAGGTTACCTGATCAGACAAGATATTCTATTTCTTTAGGCCCCATACACACGACCGTTCGGTACTATTGGGCGCGAACACCTTTCCGTATCGCTACGGATAGGTGTCCGTGCCGTAGAACCATGCCGGGAATTATGGAGCATGTCCTACTTTTCGTAGAAAATGCAGCTCGCGGCCGTCAGCAGCCGGCCGTGATTACGGGCATGGATGTGTGCATGAGGCCTTAGAGGATATAATTACTGCACAAGAGTACACACTCAACACCCTGCTAATAGTGTTAGATATAAGAAGAAACCCTCTGCATTTTAGCATGACAAACGTAAATTCAAACGAAGCATTAATGGTGCAATATTGCCAAAATCCTATACTTTTCCATCCATTTTATAGTAGAATGATAATAATTGATAAAAATGGTCTTCTCTACAAGGAGCCAGCATTCTTTGAAATGGCTCTCCAACCTCGCTCAGTTTCTGAATGTGAGTCTTGTGCACCATAGTCCTCTTCATACTTTTTTTCGTTGCAACTACTCTCCGGATTAGTAAACTGCTACTAATATACGCCGCGCCAACGACTGGATGAACCAGACACCAGGAGGTACAAGTGCCTGATGAAGGCCTAATATACGACCGAAACGTCGCACTAAACCTCTGGCATCAATTTTTGATCAAATAAAACCGAAAGATTTGCTAAAAACATCACCTTGTGTGCCGAATATTTCTTTACTACGTAATTGGGTTGGGCCCCTATTCGTGCACCTACCGGATCTTGTGGGCTCTGAACCACTACATTAGTGCAGAGAAAACAGGTCCGTAAATACAGGTGGAATACTGGTTACACCGGACCTGTATTTACGGGCACGGGTCCGTAAATACTGGTCGAATACGGGAGGAAAAAAATAAGTTTGTGTGCATAAGGCCTTAGGCCTCATGCACATGAACGTAAAAACGCCCATAATTACGGGCCCATAGACTTCTATTGGCCAAGGGTAACTTCCCGTATGCTAACGGGAAGGTGCCCGTGCCGTTATTACGGCCTGAAATAGGACATGTTCCATCTTTTTCAACGGCAGGCCCATTGAAGTCTATGGGTCTCCTGTAATTACGGGTGGCTACGTGTGTGCACCCGTAATTACGGGAGCGTTGCTAGACGACGTCAGGGGATAGTCACTGTCCAGCGTGCTGAAAGAGTTACCTGATCGGCAGTAACTCTTTCAGCATCCGGTACAGTGACTACCGCTGGAGTTAATAGTATTATAAGTTAACTTACCTGCTTCTTCCTCCAGTCCGGCCTCCCGCGATGACGTTTCATCCCATGTGACCGCTGCAGCCGATCACAGGCTGCAGCAGTCACATGGACTGCCGCTTCATCCAGGGAGGTCGGACTGGATGTCAAAAGAGGGACGCGTCACCAAGACAACAGTACGTATGAACTTATTTTACTTTCAATCGCTGCGGAAACTCTGCCCGAAAGGGTTGCCCCTTCTCTTTTTCCAGCAGACGAAGGCATTTCGCCGAAACACGCGTCGGGACTGACGTTCTCTCCTTGCAGAGGGCTACTATGGGTATGTTATACGCTCCACTCTTTGTGTACTACTTTGCTCAAACCACCTGTATTATTACTAACTGCACCTGCATTCATCAGGTCCAGCAATAGGCAGGTATCTGACGTTATATTTCAGTCATCTCTAGCAGAGTTTTTACTCTTGCTTCCTTACACATGTTATGCAATTCTTTGCACGTTGTTACTTATATAGAAGCTGCAATCATTTCCTGGTCAGGCCTATCTCTGTCTTGTATTACACGTATATATTCATTGTATTGTTATTTCTGTGTTACCTGTATGTCCTCTGTAATTGACAGACGTTTTTATTCATGCTCAGCATGATCCATCGTTTAATATTGTTATATTGTTATATTCAATAAAATTTATATATGTTTCTACAAACGACAATGTGTTAATTGACCCTACAGCTTATAGGTATTCTTTCAGCACTGATAGAGAGAAGGGGCTGCCGATTAGTGCAGAGAAAACGGGTCCGTAAATACGGGTGTAATACTGGTTACACCGGACCTGTATTTACGGGCACGGATCTGTAAATACTGGTGGAATACGTGTGACAAAGGACCCGTACTTACGCCAGTATTTACGGGGGGAAAAAAATAAGTTTGTGTGCATGAGGCCTTACAGTGTGATTGTGCAGTGAAAGAAGCTGGACTGGAACAATGAGAAGTATATGACGCTGATTGGTCGCTGATTGGTCACTGATTGGTCAGCCTCATACACTTCTCTGTACAACGCCCAGTTGGTAAAAAGTAAAACCACACCCAGTTGTCTATTAAGAAACTAATTAGCATAAATCTAAAATTGCTCATAACTTGCTAAAAAAATGATCGTTTTTCAAAATAAAAACCACTGCTGTGATCTACATTACAGCTCCGATCACATTATGTAGGAGATAGGGCACTTATAATCTGGTGACAGAGCCTCTTTAAGAGTATGCAGTGGAATCTCTGGTAACTCCCTAATATCTGATTCAGCCTAATCTGCATCTTTCCGCCTTTTCTCCTTCCCAGAATTCTCAGGCAGGTCAAGTCGGAGAAAATAATGACAATCCTGCGGCTTTGGATTGGCCTCTCCTGTAGAACCTACTCAATAAAGGACCGCGCTTTCAGCAACATTTAGAATGGCTATATTAAATGGTGCGGCTGTTGAAGTCAGTTTTGAGAGCTTTGGTTTTTACTGAGCGGGTGATTCAAACCATGCGGAATACCAAGAAACCACCTATACATCCACCCAAGTGACTCTTTGTTATTCCAGGGGGTCTGCGAAAAGGCCATCCGTTCTCTAAGGCTCCTATCACACCTGGTCTACCTTTTACACTTTCATAAAGTTCTACAGGGTGAACACATTTGCATCTTCGGATGCTTCTCTGGTCAATGGATGTGGATTAGGTAGCCTCACTTCTTTACTGGATTGTTGTTCACTCCCCTGAGTGCGGCTTGGGAACTTTCCAAGGTGTCTGTGCTCTCAAACGATACCAGTGAGAAAAAGAGATTTATTTTTTTAAAATACGGATTGCAAGTTCCTTTTATTGTCGAGTTCATTGGTAGACACAGCTATGTTGCTTTTTCCCCTTTGGAGTTAGCCAGGTTTACCTTTGTTGGTTCCTTCGATTCGGAATGGAGTTCCTTGTTTTATTTCTGCTTCTCCTACAGTTTGAGTACAAATTCTGTGTCTGAAGGAGGGGTATAAAAGATAACTCTTTGGTACTTTACTGCCTCCTAGTGGTAACAGCATATACCCAAGGTGTCTGTGTCCCCAATGAACTCTAGCTTGTGGGGCTGAATGTAAATAAAAATATCTGCATTCACTGCTATCAGAGATCTTGAGAATGGTGAGGAATTGAAACAAAGTATATTATAAAGTATTTCATTATACGGTGATTAAGCTTTATTTACGATGTCAACAATAAGCAACAATTAGAGTATAATAAATGTACCATTAATAACAGAAACTAATTCTCTACCATACTAAGTGCAGGTATTTTAGGAAGAACCTGATCCAAACATTGGGGCATATTTACAAATATTGGCACTGGGTTTGGCTATAGAAAAAGTGCCATTCCGTCTGTGCCATTTATTAAAGTGTTGTGCAACTCACGATTCATATATCTAATAATAAAAACCTTTCATAAACAGACAAGATCTGCCATAGATCTGACCGGTCACTGAATCTCTTTGAAGATGCATAAATGTTTCTATTATGTACATGTGTATCACAGGAATGTAGAAAGGTTTTCCTTCTTTGATGTGATGGTTCGCTCACATGGCACGAAATAGCAGGACCTAACTCGAACTGGGATCATTCAGGTACAATAAGATTCAAACACTTGTCCAGTCCCTTGTCCAGGCGGCTGTTCTGTACCCCCATTTAACAAAACAAAAAAAAAGTTAATGCTTACCCGTCAGTCCTCTTGCTGTACGTTACTGCAGGGTTAAGAGAGGGCATCTGCCACCTAGGAATAACAGTGCTGACACCTTTCAGGACTACTCCTCCTATATGGCTCGTGGGTGAAAGCAGTAGTCTGAGATCATGACAACATCTGTCACGACGACTACCGCTGACATTGCTGTAAAATACTAGAGATCCTATTAAAAAAAAAAAAAAAGAGTATAACTTCAGTCGTGCCGTTATCTGTAAGGTAAGTGACCGACTGAACTATGTGGACGTAATACAAGCTTGTTGCTGGAAAAAAAAAAATGGAGTTCCCTGGAGTTACAATACGACTTCCATAAAGGGTTACTTATAATGAAGGTGTACAAAAAAAATAAAAAATGAAACCACACAGGTCACTGCATGCTTGTGAAACGGATCACCGGGCCCTCTTCACCTTCACTGGAGGATGGACTGAGGAGACATAACTTGGCTTGTCTGGTCTCCATTACACAAACAGCGTTAAGGTAACCCAAGTTCTGCCTCTTGTCCCAAGATTCCAAAGTACATGCCTCTTGGGACAGATTTACGCCTCCCCCTGACTACGATATGGGGCAAAACACAATTCCGAAAGGGAACATCACAGTAAGTGCTGGTAATAGGTTTTATTTTATTTTTAATTTAATATTTCCTTTAATCCCGGCCTTGTCAAAAGTGTAAAAAAAAAAAAGATAATATGACAAGATATGTCAGAAGAAGGGTGGTGGGTACTTGTGAAGCAAAATGATTACATGGAACGGTTGTTTTTTTTTTGTTCTGTGTGTATTGAAGGTGCAAAGATGTCATCTGTGCTGCCTTTACAACTAGTCCTCATCTTGAACATTTGATGAAAGTCCTGGTGATATCTACCAAAAGATTTGTTAAAGGGCATTTGATTATCTCTGTCCCACAGGCCAATAATTGTGAATGAGCGTTCATAAGAAAACTCAACAGGGCAATGATCAGCCGACAAAGGAGCAAACGATCGCTCGTCGGCTGATCACACCGTTCGCGCAGCCTATATAATCATCGGCAGCAGCACATCTCTCGTGTAAACAGGAATCGTGCAGCCGATAATGATGCGAACCAATGGTGACTGAACAATTGTTCGTCCTCATACAGAAAGCATCGGCCAGTGTAAAAGAACACGTTAACCAGTGACGATCAGCTTGTTGTATCGTTGATCGGTGATTGTTATGTGCAAAAATTTGAGTGTGTAAACCAGCCCTTATCACAAGCCGATGGTCAGGGAAATCAGCCCATGTAAAAGACCCCATCGATAAGCGTTCAAAAGAGCGAACGCTAGTTTGGCGGCTAATTGCATCACAAGGGGTTCTGGTGCAGACAATGATGCAAATTGTATACGGATGGACGATCTCGTTCAGCCCCATACAGTTCAAATGATTGCTTCATGCAAATGGAGCTAAGTGAGTGCCAATTGACATGCTACATCGATTGGCACTCGTTTATGGCATACATTCGCCAATGTAAAAGGGGCCTTAGGCCTCATTTAGGCAGGTGTATATTACCATATTTCTCACTGTATCACAGTTATGGTGCTGTAAGTTTAGCTCAGTAGAACCCCAGGGTGACCGGGTGTTACATCCACAATACTGACGGTGGCATATACTGGGCTCAACTTAATACAGCAGTTGCAGTTAAAATGACACTGCTATGAAAACTGCAGTCTATCATTGTAATTATTCTTTAGGGTATGCCAAGGCTTGCTAATAAATCATTTTCTGGATGCATGCTTTGCCAAGTAGTAGCCTGAATACGTTAGAGCTGCTGCCAGGCAACTCCGGATAACACATGTGGGTGACACATACACATCTTCTCCCTCATGTGGAGATACGGATGAGTAATCTGCTTTTAATAAAGACTGACAGGAAGTGTTAATACGCTAGCACTTTACGCCTATTGTCAAAGAGGGAACAAGATGGCAGCTGGTCCGTAGTGGTAATACAAAGGTTCAAATAAGATTATTTTTTCTTTCCGAGCATGCTTATGGGGGCAGGATCTAATGGAGACATGAAGCTTTATAGTTGTACCCCCCCCCCCCCAAATCAGGATTGGATCACTTCTAAATCCTATCCCATTTCTGACATACCTATATTCCTACATCTTGGTTTTCCCAGGATACGTTTCCTCTTCATTTCTAGTTTAGACTCACTGCACCCTCATTTGTAGCTAGGATTTTATACTGAAAAGACACCGGAAAGGTGTTGGCCAACAAAAAGCATTTATCGCCTATACACAGTATAGGTAATAAGTGTATGATCGCAGCGACCCCCACTCATCATGAGGGTCCCATGTACCCAGTTTGAACGGAGCGGTCTTCACCCGTACACACTAGCACTCTATTTACTGTCTATGTGACTGACAAAGATAGCTGAACGCAGTACTTGGCTATCTCCGTCAGTCCCACAGACCGTGAACGGAGCGGGGGTGCGCATGCATTCAAACGGGTGCATGGGACCTAGTCTCCGTGATCAGTTTAGGTCTCAGCGATAATACATTTAATCCCCTATAGTGTGGATAGCTTTTGAGTTTTTTCTTGAGGCCAACCCATTTAATCACTGGGACAGATTTCTTGTGGCTCGGGGCAGTATTGGATAGAGGGGGAGGAGAGAGGCTGAGCTTGGGAATATATAGTTTTCTATGATCATAAAAAACTGTAAAAAGCTGTTAGAATGCTGCAAGGACTCCTTTACTGTATAAGCTCTCAGATAAAGTAGCATAGAAGTCCTGAATGCTTTAACTAGATATAATACACTAAGTGTCGTCATCATTACAAAGTATCTATGGTGCCCTGCCAGATATTAATCCCCTGCTGGACAGTATATCAGCCAGATTCACATTCTACGATGGGGATGTCACTACTGCCTCTACCCCATTTTTCATGGTCAATGGGCACAAGCCGTTTTTGTTACAAGGCTAGAATGTGTGACCATAGGCAGTAAAGACAAAAGGAATGACTTGTCCCCAAGCACAATTTTACCAAATTTGCTTGGGTCAAGAGTCCATTTATAACAAACCTTGTAGCAATTATTCACAAAACCTGAATAATTAATCGTCGTAACTAAAATGGTTTTGTAACCCATCAGTATCAGAGAAATCTGTTAACATTTTCTTGTCGGCTTAAAGAGGCTCTGTCACCAGATTCTGAAATCCCTATCTCCTATTGCATGTGATCGGCGCTGCAATGTAGATAACAGTAACGTGTTTTTTTTTAAAAAAAACGTTCATTTTTGGCCAAGTTATGAGCTATTTTATATATATATATATATATATATATATATATATATATATATATATATATATATATATGCAAAGGAGGTTTGAAATGGACAACTGGACGTTTTTTTTTTCGTCATGTCCAACTGGGCGTGTATTGTGTTTTTAACTGGGCGTGTTTACGTGTATGACGCTGACCAATCAGTGACCAGTCAGCATCATACACTCATCTACATTCATTTACACAGCAGCGATGTGCAGCCGCATACACAGAGATTAACGTTACTGCAGTGTCCTGATAATGAATACACATGATCATCCAGCCTGGACGTCATGTGTACTCAGAATCCTGACACTTCTGACTCTTTTCTTTGAGATTTCTAGCAAGGGAAACAAAATCTCGCGAGATTTCGGAAGTAAACGAGATTTCATTTCACTTGCTGGAAATCTCACAGAAAAGATTCAGAAGTATCAGGATTCTGAATACACATGACGTCCAGGCTGGATTTCATGTGTATTCATTATCAGGACACTTGATTAATGTTAATCTCTGTGTATGTGGCTGCACATCGCTGCTGTGTAAATGAATGTAGATGAGTGTATGATGCTGACTGGTCACTGATTGGTCAGCGTCATACACGTAAACACGCCCGGTTAAAAACACAATACACGCCCAGTTGTCCATTTCAAACCTCATTTGCATACATATAAAATAGCTCATAACTTGGCCAAAAATGAACGTTTTAAAAAAAAAAACTAAAACACGTTACTGTTATCTACATTGCAGCGCCGATCACATGCAATAGGAGATAGGGATTTGAGAATCTGGTGACAGAGCCTCTTTAACAAAAATGAATAAAAGCTGAACCCATGTCTACAAGTTAGTCCGTGTTAGATCATAAAAAGCAGACTATGAATATTTTGCAGGTCACATCACAGAAAAGACTTGACACTCGATCCCACCAATGCCTACAGGTTGTACCATAAAGATGAAATAGGATTGTAGATCCCAAGAACCCATTATGACATATAAGCATCCGAAAATTCCTTGTGGCACTCCTGAACGCGCTTGAAGAAAGAGAAGGAAATAATCAGACACAGAGAACTGGTTTCCCTCTTTTTTAAAGACTATATCATCTCTAGTTTTCAAACATAGCAGAATATGGCACCTTTAAAAGAGACGTTGTGAGACGAGAGCAGACTGCATTAATGACAGTGACATGATGAGATTAATAGTTCAAAACTTAACAGTTAAAATAAAAATCCATATAATTACAAGTTTAGTTTAAAACACTTGACATTCTAGAAATTTGTACAGGATCACTGAAAAGGGGAGAGATATTTGTCCCGCGTGGGCAGACAATGGTAAATCTAAGCTATGCAGTCCCCTGCTTGTCAAACCACCGAGCATCAAGGCAGGGGATCACGTAAGGCAGAGGTCAGCCCGATAATACCTTCAACTAGCAACAATCCTCAGACAATTCAATGTACATTTGTCAGCATTTCAAGTCAGAATAATAAAAGTTGGAATAAACTCTTCCAGACTATAACTTATTATAATGGGGTGCTGCCAAACAGTGGGAAATCCTCTCCATTTCCTACTTTCTCGCCTGTTTGGTGATGTGGAGTGTTATGCTGGACCAAAGATGAGACGACAGCAGCAGCTAAGAAGATCACACGTCTCATTGTGCTGTCCAGATAGTCTGCAGACACCCCCAACAAAACGGCTGCTGGTTATTTGCCCTACGTTTCATCTGATAGATGGGTTCTGACAATAAAAGTAACAGGTACAAACTAGAACGGTTCAACAGTTTCTACTTGAATTGCTTGTGTACAGTGGTTGGTGACCGGATCCAAAAATATACAACGCTGTCCATTTTGGATATCATGTTTGAAAATGGAACTAAAACAAGTATACACCATGCTGAGAGAAGACAGGGTGACATATGGTGAGGTGTCAGAGCAGCCAGCATTGATTTACATTTGATATGGGGTAGGGGGTGAGGAGCAGCACGCTCCAGCTACTGTCATCCTTAAAACGACCATCAACATTATAAATGTTTTGTAAGATGCATCAAGCCTATGAAATTCGGAATTTTCAAACTGAGAAAATGGTTCAAGTAGTTTAAAGTAGCACCTTTTTCTTTTTTGTGTACATGCTATAAAGGGCTGTACCAGACTGATGATATACGCAAAACCTTAAATGGGGTGGAAATTGGGCAAATTACACTGCATGATGGTCCTGCCAAAGAAGAGCTATACTAATAAGAGCACATTGATAGCGGAGCTAGGACTTTCAGCGGAGTCACATAGTTGTGATAGTAGTTTTGATAACCAATCAAATTTTACGAGAAGTATTAGTTTCCCAGTTAAACTGCATTGTGGAGCAGGGAGGAGTACTATAAACAGTAAAAAGAACAGCAAAAATACCCCTCCTTTTTGACAATTCATGCAAAGCAATCCAGCATGACCATTATTGTGAGGACCAGAAGAGGAGTGGACAGAGAGGCATATAAGAAAGGCACTCCAAAAGTTGCACAATAGTGGGAACATGGTGTTCAACCTAGAAGTAAATACTGAGTAGCTTTACACCGATGGGACTAGGAATGGTCACCAAACATTGACAAGGAGACAATTGAAATGTATTATTTCCCCACAATGCGGGTGCAGCCTGACAGATTGTGACTGGGGGACGCTAGTCCAGCTGACAATTTTCCTGGATCAGATAGTAAAGCATGGCCAGAGTGTGATTCAGATGATGTGCACAACCAGAGAAACGGGACTGTCAGGTTGTGCTGTTAGAACAAGGACTGTACACAGAGCAAACAAATAGCTTTGCAATCCGCTAAAACGCTGCATTTGGTATGTGCAGCTTCTTGTTGCCTGGTACTAGGCTCCGTTTGCATCTTGTAGCAAAATTTTTTTAACTGACTGACTCGTTGCTCAACTAAGCTTCATGGTAATATATGCAGATATTGGGGAGAAGAAATAAAACCCAGAACGAACACTTCGCAACATAAACCTATATCATGTAGTGTAGGGGGTCACACATTTCCCAACTGTAAAATGCAGTTAGAAGTTGTGGTTCACATGACTGGTAGACTGTGGTGTGAGATCACTGCAGTAAAGGGATTATGCCTTCAATTCCCTCTCCTCTGGCGATCGGCCTAAATCCAAGCTGTGTATATGGGGTCTACGGGTGCCATTCTTTGACGGTAGCAGTGGTGCCACACTCCCTATTTCCACCCTGACCACCATTAACACTTTGCTCACAAGGCTTTGGTGACAGCTATGTGAGACCCCAGATTTTCCTGCAGATAATACAGGAGGTGCAGTTCATAATGTTCTCCTGATTCAGGAACCCGAATACTGTGACGCTCCTGAGGATAGATCTGAAAAGAAGAAATCACGTTACTAGCCTACATTGCAAATTACAATACATATATATATATATATATATATATATATAACTTAAAGGGGTATTCTGGTCCCAGCAAATAAAAGGTAATATATATTGTAATAAAACGTTTCATTCCTCACCGTTTTCAAGATCTCTGCTTGCTGTCGAAATACAAACCTTAATAGTTTACTTCCAGTGAATAAAAATGTGTCCACAGTCATGGATGGACAGATTAAAAGTTGCAGTAGTTTGCAGAGAAGTGTCTTGTAGTGAGCCGAGCGCCTGTGTCCATCCCATGACTAGGACAGATTTTCATTACCTGTATGTAAACATGACAGCAAGGAGATATTTTAAAAACTAGAAGGAATTGAGAGAGAAAATTAATGGAAAGAATGCAACTTTTCATAATACAGTGAAAAACCTTTTTTTTGGTTTCTGAAAACCATAAAACCCCATTAAAGGGTTCTCGGGAATTGAGCCCTGTATATGGCTGCACTATAGACATGGGAGACTAGATATTTATGGACGCTTCACAGAGCGTAAAAATAAAGCATAGTTCAGTAATGCGAGGCTCTAAGCCTTACCTGTAGATCGTACGGCTTCCCACTGCGCACTAAGAAACTAAGGAGGATGCTTGTATGAGCAAAGTGCACATTTTCATCTAGGAAACCATGCAAAAGCAGCAGACGACTTGGTCTAGATGATAAAAAAAATAAGAAAAAATAAATAAATGATATTCATAAAAGATTAATATAAAGGTGTCTTGTTATATAAAGTTGTGATAAACACATCATCTAAAAACTATCAGATTGATCACAACCCATTACACATTTCGTTTTTACAAGCACAATAACCATGTTACATATAAACTGGGTATCACACTCACTCAGAGGGAAATTTTTCTGCCTGCATTGCAACAGAGCCTAGGTAGTAGCCATGTTCATTTTGATCAGGATGACCCATGTACCGCTCTGTATATCCTGTATCATAGAAGATCCAAAGCGTTACGGGGGCTCCGGCAATAGCCACCTGGGATAGAGAAACAATAGTTATTATCACAATCTACTTTAAGGTCAAAAGACATGATAAAAGAGTGAGCTCTATATCCTCTGCACAGACATTGAGTTAAATAATACAATTCTGGCTGGTTGCCTGCAACCACCTCTAGGGGAGCTCAGGAGCTCGCTGCATACCGTTACATTACGGAGCACAGGTAAGCTGATAAACTTTCTGTAGTTGTGGCTGCAATTTGTCAGAGTTATCATTTCTCTCTGTCTCTGCAGTAGATTTGGAGCTCTGTACAAGAAAAACTGAACTCCAGTTGTTATACAAGACATATTAAGAAATGAGTCAACAACATTTCGGCTCTATTTAGAATAATAACAAATGTTTTTAAATGTGGACGTTCACTTTGTAGAAGCACTGCAATAAAAGAACACAGACACAAATAATAATATTTCTTGATATTTTCAGTATCTACAGGAACTTACTTTGAATATATCAGGTTTCTGGATCAAAGCCATTAGTGAGAGGTAGCCTCCATATGACCAGCCATGGATTCCAACTCGGTCAAGGTCTATGAAGCTATGCTTAGCAGCCAGATACTGTAACCCCTCCACCTGATCATCTATCTCTACTTGACCCTACAGAGAAAGGAAAAATATTGATTATGCTACATGAGACAGGATGCGACTCATTACTAATTATTATTTTTCTTTTATATTAAACATACTTTATCTTCCTTAGTTAAAATAGTTTGTCTCTTTCCCAATTCAAAAGAAATTACTACAACATTAATAACTTTTCTTACCATCTTGTACTTAAATGCGCCCTCAAACTTCAGCCCCCGATGACAGGAACCTCGATTGTCGATTACAACAACGACATACCCCAGTGACGCAAGGGTATTCAGTCGGAAATACTTGACACCCTTGAATCGATTGTTAACCAGCTGAACCTAAAAGGGAACAAAATTGTTTGTTTTGTATGTAACTGTACCCCCTGATAAAAACATCACACACACAAATACTGGATAAACGGAATACATTAAACTATAAGAATCTCGCATGAAGGTAGTCTGTAAACTATGGGTATCAGGTATAATGGTAGTATCGAAAAACAAAACCATCATAAGCTTCTAAAAAATGCTTTAAGCGTACATAACTTTTCAGAATCAGCCGTCATATGTGTGAACATGAGGACTAACACTATTTCTGACCATTATATGACGTGTGTTCTGCATTTTTTTTTTAGCAGCTTTCCCCTCTGCAGGCTCTATCTATACTAGTCAGTGGTCTCTGAGCTAGTGGGTGGAGCCTAACTGCTATCATGTCTCCTATACACAGCACACAGAGAAGAGGAGAATCCTGCTCTCCTACATCTATCTATCTAATATATAGAACCAGCAGCAGCATGGAAGAGCTTATACAGCAGTAATGAGCAGAGTAGCTGTAAATCCAGCACTGGTGTGACATAACTCTTGCCAGTAGCCTGTGTGTGTGTCTCTCTTTCTCTGCTCCATCCTCCCCTCTCCACAGACTTTTATGGGCAGCAGTATTTAGGTCTCACTTCTTCTCCTCCCCTATTTAGACTTCTATGGGCAGCGTGTATGTGTCTCTCTCCCTCCTCCCGCTTCCCCTCTTTTCTCCATAGACTTCTATTGGTAGAAGTAGACAGTGGAAAGACAAGGGACAGATTTTTGCTAGACAAGGGGTGGATGCTGCAGATTACAGGAAGGGAGAAACCTAGTGGCAGTAACCTCGCACAGAATATGTGTGGCTAAAACAATAATATTTTTAACAGTAAGTAAACTACAAAGTTGATCTATATCTGATATACTATTATATTAGCATAAGTTGTTTGAAAAATGTGTGCCTATTTAAGGTTATACCTGTTTATTGATTATTTTAGCATTTTGGACCCATCTATGAATCCAGGTAGCACAGTAAGACACTGAGCATCATCAGGACACTTATTATAAATTGGAAAAGCTGTTGAAGCTCCAGATTGCATATGGAAAAAAAATAAAAAATAAGCTGGTGAGTTGATCATTTAAGTATTTGGGTTTGTCTCATCTGTGAATGGAGATCACTAAATGTAGTAGATCAAAGCTGGTCATTCACGTAAACTAGCTGAACCCGCTTTCAGCGCACCGCTATCTTCCCTGACCTCCCCATGAACATACATGTTTGGCTCAGCTGAGCTTTCATGTAATTTTCTATGGGGAGCAGGAGACCAGCTGCTTCGAGGCACTTCAGACAATGGCTTTTCTCCAGGCTGAACAAAAGGGTCAGGCATGTTGAAGATAACACGTCTAATCCCAGCTGTTGGGGGAAAGTCCATACGAACATTTTTTTTTATATATCTGAAATGACTGGAGTTTTAAGTTTGAAGATTTTGGAAACTACTGGGTGGTTAGCAACACCATCACGCATGTGTTTCCAGTTTAGTAATACCAGCAGATAGATATGAGGAATAACCTAACCTGATGACATGCATTACCTCTAAGATTTGCCTAGTCTAGTACAGACATGGAAATATGCATGTGGGTTTACATCTAGGTTCATACTATACATCATGCCAAAGGAATCTTACTTGTGGTCCTCCATAAATAAAGAGTACAGTGGGGTATTTCTTCCCTGGCTGCAACTGATGAGGTCGATACATCATGCCATAGAGAGTGAATCCTGTCCTACTGGGAAAAGAGAAAATTTCTGGGGCAATGTACCCAGGAACTGTCCCTATTGGAAAAACAAAACATCCAACTATTTAAACACAAAAGAAGAAAACAAAGCAATAGCAGTATTTACTATATGTAAAAAAAACTGCTTAAGGCTATGTTCACACGGGGTCTTTTGCCGAGTTTTTTGACGTGGAAACCGCGTCGCAAAACTCGGCAGAAACGGCTCGAGAACGCCTCCCATTGATTTCAATGGGAGGCGTCGGCGTCTTTTTCCCGCGAGCAGTAAAACTGCCTCGCGGGAAAAAGAAGCGACATGCCCTATCTTCGGGCGCTTCCGCCTCCGACCTCCCATTGACTTCAATGGGAGGCAGGAGAAAGCGTGTTTTATGCCCGCGGCGCTCAATGGCCGCGGGCGAATAACGGCCCGATAATTGCTATTCACACGGAGTATTTTGGGGGAGGAATATCTGCCTCAAAATTCCGTTTGGAGCTTTGAGGCAGATATTCCTCCCCCAAAATACTCCGTGTGAACATAGCCTGTATCATTGCAGCAATTTGTTTTATTTGACGTGTTTGTCATGTACTGGACAGTCACAATAGTACATTGTAAAACAACACAGACATCTGAAAGTCTAATGTGCCGTCTCACCTGGTGACTCCAGAAGGGTAGCCCAAAACTCCTTATCCTTTTGTGTTGGATCCCATCCATTGCCTTTGATTTTGAAAAGATGCACTGAATGAGGGACGGTCTGGCTGCTGTATCTACTAATGAACATATCGCTGTGCTGAATGGAATCAAACAAGACAATCTCCATAAGAGTTAATAAAACATTGTTCAGATATTTTGCTGCAGTGTTCCCTGTCCCTGGCATTTCCATTGATCCCCCTCCCTCAATCATTTCTAATTTCTCTTTGAGTACCTGCAAAGTAGTAACAGTGTGGAACAGACACACCAAAAACAACAGAAAATAGGTCAAAAGCTCAGGAAAATGTTCTTACCTTGCTAACACAGCAGGAATGGGAAAAGCCAAGGTCTGTGAGTCTCTTCACCTCTCCGGGAGTCTCATAATTTGCCACATACAGATGATGTTCTAGAGGGGTGTCCTTCGTCGCTTCAAAATAGACAAGTTTATTAACCTCATCCACCCGAATCTGAAGAATAAAATAATGATATTGTTTACCATACAGGCTTTGATGCAAACATACTTGTTATAAAGGTGGACTGGCACTTTGTCCCCTAAAAAAATTCTCTGATGTTTTGGTTCATTCAACAATTACAAGGCCAAAAATCAGCTGAATAGACATGGCTGTATCATTTCTAAAACATAAAACACTATTTTCAGTTGCAAGAATATCAGTTGGCCATGTAACCAATTTAACCTCTTCCTTTTTTTTAATCTCCCCATTCCAAAAGCCATAACTTTTATTTTTCCGTCAACATTTGTTGTGGGATGAATTGTAACCATTTTGGGGTACATATAAAGTACTGAACTTTTATTCATTTTCTTTTGGGGGGCAGGGGGATAATGGACAAAAATCCCAGCAACTTCACTATTGTTTTTTTGTTGTGTTTTTAGGGTGTTAACCGTGCAGTTGAAATGACAAGTTAACTTTGTTCTCCAAGTCATAACATTTACGGCAATACCAAACATATAGTTGTTTTTTTTATGTTTTACTACCTTTGCACAATAAAAACACTATTTATGTAAGAAATTTTTACCGTCAACGGAGCTTCACTAGGGCTTACTTTTAGTGGGAGGAACAGGGCCTAATAAGTACATACATGACAGACCTGGGGCCATTGTAAAGCCCGTTGCTGCTATGGCAACTCAACAGCAACCCACGATCGCATCGCGGTGGTACCAATAGGCTTACAGAGGGAGCCCTGTCCCTCAATAAAACCACTTTAGTGTCGTGGTCGATATTAACCGTGGCATCTAAGGGGTTAAATTGCATCTAAGGGGTTAGGGCTCTTAGAGCGGAGTGATAGCTAACTAATACAGCCGGCACCCACAAGTGAATGGGCAAGCACACATCCTATGCCCGCTCCATCACTGCACCGTAATACTATGGCGGTTTGCGGGACCAACTCACTCACAGTGACTTACTACAGCCCAGGGAGGGAGGGAAGGGGTTAAGACATCAGCAGGAAGAAAAGAAAACGGCAGGCTAACCATCAGAACAGTAGATATACAAACTTACAGTGGATCCATGTCTGCCAAGAACTTCCCACTCTCCACTGGTCACAGCCACCTCTTCCTTTATGGGGCATCTGAAATCACCTAAAAGTACAAAAAAGTCACAGACCACATATAAGATGTCATAAAATGAAAATAGTATGCGTCTGCACATAGGTTTGTATTTTAGTAGCCTACAAAAAACACAAAATTAAAGGGAATGAATATTTAGAATTTTTTTTTTTTTTAACTTTTGGTTATACACTAACATTTTTGTTGTTGACTATGCATAACATTTTTTATATCTTGCAGTATTCCAGTTTTCGCACTGGTCACTAGTCACTGTAGGTTGACACTTCCTGTTTTCTGCTTCACTGTGTGCACTGGAACAGAGTCAGCAGAGGAATTTAATGACAGCTCTATTATACTGCTATAGGGTTTGGATAAGGCAGGATAGCAAGACTATACACATAGAAAAGGTTCAGTATGAATCCCATGTCACGCCTTGGACTTTGAAGGAGAGGGCTGTACGTAATAAATTTCTGGAGACTGTTAGGCTGTGTTCACACAGAGTTTTTTGCAGGAGGAAAATTCCTCCTGCAAAAACTGCTCCAGATGGTTTTTGCACAGCGGTTTGACAAAAACTCGTCAACACACTCGTCGAGGCGTTTTTTTCCTCTTTCTGACTGACTGAAATGGGGTTTTGGAGGCGGAAACCGCCTCAAGGTGGGTCATGACGCTTCTTTTTACTCGCGGTAAAAAAACTCGTCCAACTCCCATTAAAATCAACGGGAGGCATTTTCGGGCGGTTTTTGAGGAGTTTTGCGGTGCGGTTTCCACGTCAAATAACTCGTCAAAAAAACTCTGTGTGAACAGGGCCTTATAGTTCATTAACTTCCATGTTGGAAGGTGATAATTTAGGCTGGAGTAAACCTTTAGGATGGCAGTAGGGTGCACTACCGTAAATAATAATGAAATTAAATAATTCTAGATGCAATGTTACATTATATGCAGAGTTTGCTGCTTTTATTTATTATCCAATAAATATATGTTATGCTTTTTTACATGGCCATGAAAGCTGAAATACCATGTAATGTACTGGGAAACTGAAAAAAAAAGTCTTTGCGGGGTCAAATGGGCAAAAAAACAGCGATTGCGCCACTTTTTGGTGGGTTGGGTTTTTACAGCGTTCACTGTTAACTGAAAACGACATGTTCACTTTATTCTATGTGTTGATACGATCACGGTGATACCAGATTTCTGTGTGCTTTTTTTATGTTTTATCACTTTTCTAAATAAAAAAAACTGTTAAATAAAATTGTTGTGTTGCCATATTGTGAGAGCCATAACATATTTATTTTTTGATCACTTTTTATTAAAAAAAAATTTCTTGAGCGAAGGTGACCGAAAAACAGCAATTTGGGTGTTTTTAATTTATTTATTTTTTTTACAGCGTTCACCGAGCGGGTTAAATAAGGGTATATTGTAATAGTTCAGACTTTTACGGACACGGTGATACCAGTTATGTTAACTTATTTTTTCTAACATTTTTTTAACGTTACTTAAGGGTATGTGCACACACACTAATTACGTCCGTAATTGACGGACGTATTTCGGCTGCAAGTACCGGACCGAACACAGTGCAGGGAGCCGGGCTCCTAGCATCATACTTATGTACGATGCTAGAAGTCCCTGCCTCTCTGCAGGACAACTGTCCCGTACTGTAATCATGTTTTCAGTACGGGACAGTAGTTCCACGGAGAGGCAAGGACTCCTAGCGTCGTACATAACTATGATGCTAGGAGCCCGGCTCCCTGCACTGTGTTCGGTCCGGTACTTGCGGCCGAAAAACGTCCGTCAATTACAGACGTAATTAGTGTGTGTGCACATACCCTAAAGAGAAAAAAAATGGGGGTTTTTGAACGTCTAATATTTTTTTTTTCACTGCTGAATACGTGAACTTACTTTTTTTTTTTTACACTTTTTATTAGTCCCCGTAGGGGACTTGTACCAGCTATCGTCAGATCGCTGGTACACTAAACCGCAATACTAATGTATTGCAGTAAATTGTCAGTTTTACAGGCTTCTGCCGGGGGAGGGGGGGGGCGGCAATGGGATGAGCTGTCCGAGGGGGCAACCCCAGATGCTGTGGTCGCAATTGCCTGCAGCATTTAAGGGGTTAAGCGGCCAGGAGCAGTGCGATCGCTGTTCCTGGCCGTTAGTCCCGGGTGTCAGCTGTAACACACAGCTGACTCCCAGAGCGGGCTCAGCGCGCGAGCCTGCTCCATACATCACCCCCCGCACTGTGACGTACCTGGCCCGTCATTTTTCGGTAAGGGTTTAATTTTCAGTCAAAATGTCAACTAACAAAAGTATGGTCTCTATTGTACAGTGCTGTTGATACCTCATAATATATATTATAATTGAAGGTGAAAATTAGATCAAATGTGTGTTTGTTCATCAATCTTTATTATTACTAGTCATAGAAGAAAAAAATTATGTGTGTGTATATATATATATATATATATATATATATATATATATACACACACACACACACACACACACACATTTATACATTTTCCTCTCTGTGAAGGCTGTCGGAATATATTACTCTGGTCTCTTGGAAACCTGTTAACATGGCAGCAAAGATCACAGTAACATATGTCACTGTATTCTTATGAGTGGAGCAAACATTCAGATATCAGAGCATATACAGGTTAGTGCCAAGCAATGTTTGATATATTGATGCTTCCAGATGCAGAAAGGTACAAAGCAACTCACTGAGCCCTAGAAGATCAGCTCCTGCTCTACCAGAACTGGCTGCTCTCAATATGCTGGTGATCCGGTAAAGGTGCCGAAATCCTGTCTTGCACTCAGAGGCAAATAGGAACTGGATTTCATCATCTCGGGTTTGGGGGAAAAAGTACAGGATATCATGAATCTATTGAGAAGAGAGAAAGTTATAGTAAGGAGCAGAAAGTGACATAGCAAAAATACCTTAACGTTCTTGGCAACCGTTTCCATGCACCACCCCTAACTAAGAGCTTTGAGGTAGAACATAAAAGTCTCCTTTTAGCTTGATGGAGTTACAGAAATGTTAGGAAGAAAAGAGTATCCGGCACACCAATATGAGATAAAGGTAATTTTTATTTCGTTTTTAATGCCAGTGGCAGAGTGCGACGTTTCGGTCTAGGCGACCTTCTTCAGGCACGGAGCCGTGCTGATTAGACTACATGGACGAGCGCCGGTCAAAGTAATAGCGGCTGGCCGCTGTATCAAGGTCGCATAGACCGAAACGTTGCACTCTGCCAAAAATGCACAGTCCCCTTCTATAACAGCTAGATTGTTTTTTGCAGCGGCCTATTATATCATGCAAGTCTATTGCGGGGCAACACCTTTACTATTTTGTGTCGTTTCCACTGGTTCTCCCTGCTGCAATGTCAATTTCCGGATTTCCTGTCCTAAACTTTACTTGACCTACAGCTAGAACACTCTAAAAGTTATATGGCAGATATATGGCAAATGTTATCGGATACAGGAGGTACACTTTAGGAAGACATACTGTATACTCCACCATATTAATATGCGTATATTGTAGATCATAGACTTGGTCCATGCGTAATATCAGTCCACATGGAACTACTGAGGGAAATTGACATTTATAATGAATGACCAGTCCTAGAACTGTACAGTCTCTGTTGGTCATTTTAGAGCAGTTTGTATAGCAAAATCAAGTAAATTCATATACATTGACTTGAGAGCGCTGTTACTGACATACATTTATCCAAATATCCGTGTTCTCCTCGTAGATCACAAGAGGCGTTACACATTCAGACACAGAATCCGACAGCCGGTGATGCTCTGAAAGTTCTTTGTAAGGAGCCACAAACAGAGAGGGTGGAATAAGAACAATCTGCAGACGGGTCTGTGGACGATCTAGTAGGATAGCCCAGGCGCTGCATGCAAAGACATATATACAAATGAACTCAAGAAAACAATTCACAGAAACCTTAAAAATATTAACCCCTTCCAGGCCAGGCCCTCCTTCCTCATGGCATAGCTATTGTTGGCATTGTTTTCTTGCCTACCAAGTACTTTTATTTCATTATTCTCAATAGGCAAAGCTTTCTTGAAAATGCAAAGATTAGAATAAAATAGATGTTTTTTTTCTTGCCTGAAAACATTTTAATTTGTACACAATTAGTGCAAGGATATGAATTACCCAAAAAGGTGTCGTTTATGTCACAATGTATTACAAATGTCTGTGTGTTTCTGTTGGAACCCTTCAATTCATTTATCGGGATAACGGAGCACCAAATCCTCTTCATTGTTTATTCAGGAACAGAGGGTTGTTCATAAGTTCGGCTGTGCCTGGTACTGCAGCTCATCCCTATTCACTTTAATGGGGCTGAGCTGAAAAACCAGGGACAGCTGTACATATGGACGACCAGCGGTGCTTGGATAAACTAAGAAGAGGATGCCATGCTCCAGAGACCCAGACTGATCACTCATTGATGAGTGATCGATTTTGGGTCGAATAAGCAACTTTAACTAGAAAAATATTTCTCTTATTGAAAGATATTTAAAAATTACGCCTGGTATTCGCCTCAAGAAACTCACTATTTTCCATCTGGAGTCCAGCCGGCTCTAGCAATGTATTCACACCCAGAAAACAGCACCTCGAATGGCTGCCGCAGCTCTTTATCATCAACATCCAACACCTAGAAAAAAACAAACACGTTATAGCGGAGACCACCACAGTCCTATAAAGAAACAGAAAACTTCTGAGAGTTGTCAAGTAGGGTTACAGGCGTCCATATTTAGTGATCTGCTGCAATTCTGAATTTGTACTTTTGCATTGATCGATTATCACTTCATGTGTGTGATTTGTAACAGTAGCCACCATCATTAGGGCCTGTTCACATCAGCGTTGGCTTTCCGTTGAAGGGTTCCTTCGGAGGCTTCCGTCTGGTGAACCCCTCAACGGAAAGTCAAACGGAAACCATGGCTTCCGTTTGCATCACCATTGAGACCAATGGTGACGGAAACATTGCTAATGGCTTCCGTTTGTCACCATTCCGGCAGGTTTCTGTTTTTTCAACAGAATTAATAGCGCAGTCGAGGGACAGAGGAATCAATTCCCTCAAAAACACAGCAGACCCATAAAGGAAACTGCTGTATTTTTTATTAATCCCCATTAGCCAGACGGTTCAATCTTCTAACAGTACAGCAGACCTGTCCCCATACTATGCTGCCCTTAACCAGTTAGTGACCGCCCATAGGCATTTTTACGGCGGCCACTAATGGGCTTTATTCCGAAGCAGTAGCCTTTTTACGGCGCTGCATCGTAATAAACAAATACCGAAGGCTGGGAGCAGACCTGCTCGAGCAGGCGGGATCGATATCAGTATCTTTCCCGCTCGTTTAACCTCTCAGATGCGGCGTTCAATAGCAAGCAGGGTGTCGGTGGTTTCTATGGCAGCCAGGGGCCTAACAAAGGCTCCCAGGTCTGCCTCTAGTTGATGCCTGTTAGGCCATGCCAGAGTCATGGCCTAACAGATTCCGGTACGTTTTATACTGACAGGCAAGTAATACACTGCAGTATATTATAAAAGCGATCAGATGATCGCATAGTGAAATCCCCTAGTGGGACGAATAAAAAAAAGTTTAATAAAGTTTATAATAAATAAATAAAAATCCCAAGTAAAAAAAAAAATTAAAAGCCCACTTTTTCCCCCTACAAAATGCTTTATTATGAAAAGCAAACAAAAGTTACAAAATTACAGATATTTGGTATCGCCGCGTCCGTAACGACCCCACCTATAAAGATATTACATTATTTAACACGCACAGTGAACACAGTTAAAAATAAAATACAAACTAATGCCAGAAATGCTATTTTATGTTCATCCTGCCTTAAAAAAAAGTGATAAAAAGTGATCAGAGTCGCATGTACTCCAAAATGGCACCAATGAAAACTACAAGTCGTCCCGCAAAAAGAAAGCCCTTATACAGCTGCATCGTCAGAAAAAAAACAAAAAACGTATGGCTCCCAAAATACGGCAACACAAAAACAAGTCGTTTTAACCCCTTAGTGACCACCAATACGCCTTTTCACGTTGGTCACTAAGGGGCTTTAGGCTAGGCTGACGCCTTTTCACGTTAGCCTAGTCTAAGTCCTGCACGAGTCTCCCGTGCAGGCTGGAGCCGGGGCTCAGCTGTCTGATGACAGCTGAGCTCCTGCTCCAACGCCCGCGATCGAAGTTTACTTAGATCGCGGCCGTTTACCCAGTTAAATGCCGCCGCCAACAGCGACCGCGGCATTTAACTTGTCACCCATCGGCGGCCTGCAAATGCAATCGCGGGTCTCCGATGGCGTGTCATGGCAGCCGGGGGCCTGATGAAAGCCCCCAGGTCTGCCCTGGACATATGCCTGTTAGGACGCGCCGGAGGCACGTCCTAACAGATTGCCTGTCAGATTTACACTGACAGGCAATAATGCTCTGGTATACGAAGTATACCAAAGCATTATAGCAGCGATCTGAAGATCGCACAGTAAAGTCCCCTAGTGGGACTAATGAAATAAATAATAAATGTGAAATAAAGATTAATAGTAAAAAGTACAGTAAAAAAAACAAAACATAAAAAGTGATTTTATTTAGTAAAAGTGTAAAAAATAAATAAAAGTACACATATATGGTATCGCCGCGACCGTAATGACTCAATTAATAAAGTTAATATGTAATTTAAACCGCAAGGTGAACACCGTAAAAAACAAAACGCAAAAAACAATGGCGAAATTGCAATTTTTTTCCATCGCCCCCCAAAAAAAGTCATAATAAAAATGAATCAATAAGTCCCATGCACCCCAAAACAGTACCAATCAAAACTACGTCTCGTCCCGCAAAAAACAAGCCCAAGAAATCACTACATTGATGGAAAAAGAAAAAAGTTACGGCTCTTGGAAAGCGACGATGCAAAAACAAATAATTTTAGTTCAAAAGTGTTTTTATTGTGCAAAAGTCGTAAAACATAAAAATAAACCTCTACATATGAGGTATCGCCGTAATCATACCGACCCATAGAATAAAGGTAACGTGTTATTTACGCCGCACAGTGAACGGCGTCAATTTAAAAACGCATAGAACAATGGTGGAATTTAAGTTTTTTTTTTTATAATTCCCCCAAAAAAAGTTAATAAAAGTTAATTAAAAAATTATATGTACCCAAAAATGGTGCTATTAAAAAGTACAACTAATCCCGTTATAGCTCTTTGAATGCGACTATAGAAAAACGAATAAAATAGTTGGTCATTAGGTCTTAAAATGGGCTGGTCACTAAGGGGTTAAAAAAAGTGTTTTTACTGTGTAAAATTAGTAAAACATAAGAAAACTATATAAATTTGGTATCGCCGCAATCGTAACGACCCGCTGAATAAAGTCGATATGTTTTCGGCATTCTTAGCAATTCATTAGAAACACAATTTGCCTCACATATACAGTCAAACAATCAAATCCGAAATTGAATAATTCAAAACCAGCAATTCAAAAAAAAAAAAAAAAAAGAAGGACTGGTCTATAAAAGGCATGGAGAGGGGGGGGGGGGGCCACAACGTTTCAACAACTTACCCTGCCATCTGCATCTACGGTTATCTCGGACAACTTAAATGCCACTTTTGGGTTTGAAGTCCCTGGTGAGGAAGAAAAAAAAAGATTAAAACTGTAAATTTTATCAAGTGATAATTTAAAAACGATTTTCTACTAAACACCTTTCACTATCACTTCTTTGGACCAATTACATCCAAAAATCTGTAGTGCTGCTAAAAGTTAGAGAAAATAAAACAAATAATTTGATGTATGTGACTTTAGATAGTACTAGCACACACTGAAATATTTTCTAGGTACGTAGGACTTGTTAAAAAAATAATAAAAATAATAAAATAAAAATTAAGTGCTTACCAGCTTTGGGGTACCTAAAAGAATCTGTCCTGCGAGTCTCCAGCATTGGGGACGTCACATGGATTATCTCTACTTCCGATTCATCATTTTCTTCATAGAGGATGCGCAGTATCTGACCACCTGACGGGGCTGTGTCATAAGGAAAGAACAATGATGACAACCTGTATGTTACAAGGCTTACTTATATATTAGGTATGTTGAACGGGGGACGCAAGAAACGCTTACAGTACAAAACACCCCTAGAAATATTACCAAATTAATTGGTTTTCAAAAAAGCTTTACCACATAGGTATATTTTAACCTCCTGATGCACCAGGACACTGGGGTGTTAGCGGTGTATTACAGCTGACACCTCGCACTAACGGCCAGGAACAGAGTACTAGGATCCGAGCCGTTTAACAACTTAGATGCCACGAACAATAGCAACCGCGGCATCTAAGCCATGCCCCCCCCCCCCCCTATATGCGATTGCCGATGGTTGTCATGACAGCCAAGGGGCCTAATGAAAGCCCTCAGGTCTGCCTCTTTCTGCTCCTGTTAAGCGCTGCCTCTGGATTACGTTGCATCCCATGTGACCGCTGCAGCGAATCACAGGCTGCAGCGGTCACATGGACTGCTTTTAAACCAATGAAAAATCGGGCTTCAAACAAAATTTCCAAAATATATATTAGATAGAAACTACAACTCCTCCTGCAAAAAAATAAGCCCTCACACTACTCCACTGACGGAAAAATAAAAAATGTATGGCTCCAGGAAGGCGGGAAGTGAAAAACAAAAATGGGTTAAAGACCAAAAATTGTCCATCGTTCACAGGCCTTACTTGTCTCATTGCGGGGACACCACCAGTATCCAGTGTAGCGATCAAACTCCTCCTGTAACACAAATGAGGCTACTCCAGCAGAACGACAATCTTCTTCTACTCCAACCAAATCTGTGTTAAACATAAATTATTTTATCTGCTTCATTTTCGCACAGAAGATACTAAATTTACACAACAAATGAAGATGGCAATAATATCACCAGAACTATGATTATATACCAAGGTCACAAAGGTCAAACATTACACTCCACGCTTCCAGTCTTGTTAGGCATTTATCTCACCTTTGTGCACAAATGTCAGTCTGCGCTCCTCTCCAGTCTCTATATTGGCCACCCACAAATCGTTGCAATGCACAAATGCCATCCAAGTTGGGTCTGCAGGACAGATGGTGGGGTCCATGCGAATATTGGGGCAACTGCTTTCCAGTAACTGTGGTTGCAGTGACTGTTTCTACAGATTAAACACAAGACCACCATATAGTTGAGTAAACACAATAACAAAATATTGTACAAATATTTTTATTCAACAGGAATTAAAAAATTAAACTCAAGTATTAATCTATGGTGAGTGACATGGCAGTTTTTTTTCCCCAGAAACAGCGCCACGATTGTCCATAGGCTGTATTGTTTCTCAGCCGCATTTACTTAAATGATGCTGAGCTGCAATACCACACACAGCCCATGGACAAGAGAGGTGCTGTTTCCAAAAATAAATCTCATCTCATATGGCCCCTTTACATCTTGGACTGCCAACTTGCCTTTCCAACTTATGGGCTTACAAAATTAAATACTCCGGTATGACGGAAATATATGCTATCACATATGCCCCATGTGCCTTCCGTATTCACTATGGAACCGGCAGCAGGGAAGAAAATGTTATGCACTCTGCTTGCCCGTTCAATAGTGTGTAGCAAAAGCGCTTCAGTAGGAGGAGCGCCCGCCTGGCGCCGCCTCCCTGTACACTTTCGCCTATATACACTATGGAACAGGCAGAAGCAGATCGCAGGGAAGAGAATGTGATGTGTTCTGCTGCCACTATGCCCCCATCCTGACACTTCTGATTTGCAGCAAGGGAAACGAAATCTCGCGAGATTTCGTTTCCCTTGCTGCAAATCTCACAGAAAAGATTCAGAAGTGTCAGGATTCTGAGTACACATGACGTCCAGGCTGGATGATCATGTGTATTCATTATCAGGACACTGCAGTAACGTTAATCTCTGTGTATGTGGCTGCACATCGCTGCTGTGTAAATGAATGTAGATGAGTGTATGATGCTGACTGGTCACTGATTGGTCAGCGTCATACACGTAAACACGCCCAGTTAAAAACACAATACACGCCCAGTTGGACATAACGAAAAAAACACGCCCAGTTTTCCATTTCAAAGCTCATTTGCATATATATAAAATAGCTCATAACTTGGCCAAAAATGAAAGTTTTAAAAAAAAACACGTTACTGTTCTCTACATTGCAGCGCCGATCACATGCAATAGGAGATAGGGATTTGAGAATCTGGTGACAGAGCCTCTTTAATCTCTGCTCATACACACCTGATTCAGCCTTCACAGTATAATGCTCCCTTGGTGCCCCCCCCCATATAATGCCCTCATAGAAGCCTCCCACACAGTATAATGCCCCCCATAGCTGCCCCCATACTGTATAATGCCCCCATAGAAGCCCACATACTGTATAATGCTCCCATAGATGCCCACATACTGTATAATGCTCCCATACTGTATAATACCCACACAAATGCCCCCTCACAGTATAATGCCCCGTTGGCTGCCCCCATACAGTATAATGCCCCGTTGGCTGCCCCCCATACAGTATAATGTCTTGTTGGCTGCCCCCCCCCCCCCATATAATGCCCTCATAGAAGCCTCCCACACAGTATAATGCCCCCCATACTGTATAATGCTCCCATAGATGCCCACATACTGTATAATGCTCCCATAGATGCCCACATACTGTATAATGCTCCCATACTGTATAATACCCACACAAATGCCCCCTCACAGTATAATGCCCCGTTGGCTGCCCCCATACAGTATAATGCCCCGTTGGCTGCCCCCCATACAGTATAATGTCCCGTTGGCTGCCCCCATACAGTATAATGCCCCGTTGGCTGCCCCCATACAGTATAATGCCCCGTTGGCTGCCCCCATACAGTATAATGCCCCGTTGGCTGCCCCCATACAGTATAATGCCCCATAGTGCCTAATAAAAACAACATAAGATAAATACATTGGCTACATTCACACGACAGTGAAAAAAATTGCCATTAAAACAGATCAACGGTCAGTTTTTCATGGCCGCTTTGAATCAGTGTGGCGCCATCGTTACAGGATAGTGCGGGCAGCGCCGTCGTTACAGGATAGTGCGGGCAGCGCCGTCCTTTTAGGATAGTACAGTGCTGCCTTTATAAGATCAAGTCCAAAGTCAACACAGTCGTCTACAGGGAAATTATAGAACACTTCATGCTTCCCTCTGCTGACAAGCTTTATGGAGATGCCGATTTCATTTTCCAGCAGGACTTGGCACCTGCCCACACTGCCAAAAGTACCAATACCTGGTTTACTAACCACAGTATCACTGCGCTTGATTGGTCAGCAAACTCGCCTGACCTAAACCCCATAGAGAATCCATAGGGTATTGTCAAGATGAAGATGAGAGACACCAGACCCAACAATGCAGACGAGCTGAAGACCGCTATCAAAGCAACCTGGGCTTCCATAACACCTCAGCAGTGCCACAGGCTGATCGCCTCCATGCCACGCCGCATTGATATCACCTCAGCAGTGCCACAGGGTGATCCCCCTCCATGCCACGCCACATTGATATCACCTCAGCAGTGCCACAGGCTGATCCCCCTCCATGCCACGCCGCATTGATATAACCTCAGCAGTGCCACAGGCTGATCCCCTCCATGCCACACCGCACTGATATCACCTCAGCAGTGCCACAGGCTGATCGCCTCCATGCCACGCCGCATTGATAGCACCTCAGCAGTGCCACAGGCTGATCCCCCTCCATGCCACACCACATTGATATCACCTCAGCAGTGCCACAGGCTGATCCCCCTCCATTCCACACCGCATTGATATCACCTCAGCAGTGCCACAGGCTGATCCCCCTCCATGCCACACCGCATTGATATCACCTCAGCAGTGCCACAGGCTGATCCCCTCCATGCCACACCGCATTGATATCACCTCAGCAGTGCCACAGGCTGATCCCCTCCATGCCACACCGCATTGATATCACCTCAGCAGTGCCACAGGCTGATCGCCTCCATGCCACGCCGCATTGATATCACCTCAGCAGTGCCACAGGCTGATCCCCCTCCATGCCACGCCGCATTGATATCACCTCAGCAGTGCCACAGGCTGATCCCCCTCCATGCCACACCGCATTGATATCACCTCAGCAGTGCCACAGGCTGATCCCCTCCATGCCACACTGCATTGATATCACCTCAGCAGTGCCACAGGCTGATCCCCTCCATGCCACACCGCATTATCACCTCAGCAGTGCCACAGGCTGATCCCCCTCCATGCCACGCCGCATTGATATCACCTCAGCAGTGCCACAGGCTGATCCCCCTCCATGCCACACCGCATTGATATCACCTCAGCAGTGCCACAGGCTGATCGCCTCCATGCCACGTCGCATTGATAGCACCTCAGCAGTGCCACAGGCTGATCCCCCTCCATGCCACACCGCATTGATATCACCTCAGCAGTGCCACAGGCTGATCCCCCTCCATTCCACACCGCATTGATATCACCTCAGCAGTGCCACAGGCTGATCCCCCTCCATGCCACACCGCATTGATATCACCTCAGCAGTGCCACAGGCTGATCCCCTCCATGCCACACCGCATTGATATCACCTCAGCAGTGCCACAGGCTGATCGCCTCCATGCCACGCCGCATTGATATCACCTCAGCAGTGCCACAGGCTGATCCCCCTCCATGCCACGCCGCATTGATATCACCTCAGCAGTGCCACAGGCTGATCCCCCTCCATGCCACACCGCATTGATATCACCTCAGCAGTGCCACAGGCTGATCCCCTCCATGCCACACCGCATTGATATCACCTCAGCAGTGCCACAGGCTGATCCCCTCCATGCCACACCGCATTGATATCACCTCAGCAGTGCCACAGGCTGATCGCCTCCATGCCACGCCGCATTGATATCACCTCAGCAGTGCCACAGGCTGATCCCCCTCCATGCCACACCGCATTGATATCACCTCAGCAGTGCCACAGGCTGATCCCCCTCCATGCCACACCGCATTGATATCACCTCAGCAGTGCCACAGGCTGATCCCCTCCATGCCACACCGCATTGATATCACCTCAGCAGTGCCACAGGCTGATCGCCTCCATGCCACGCCGCATTGATATCACCTCAGCAGTGCCACAGGCTGATCGCCTCCATGCCACGCCGCATTCATGCAGTAATTTGTGCAAAAGGAGCCCCGACCAAGTATTGAGTGCATATACTGTACAGTAGGCCAACATTTTGGTATTAAAAATCATTTTTGAAATTGGGCTTATATAATATTCTACTTTTTTAAGATACTAAATTTTGGATTTTCATTAACTGTTACCATAATCATCAACATTACAAGAAAAAAATGCTGGAAATAGATCACTCTGTGTGTAATGAATCTATATAATTAATGAGTTTCACTTTTTTAATTGAATTACTGAATTAAATTAACATTTTGATGATATTCTAATTCATTGAGAAGGACTAATATATATATATATATATATATATATATACACATACATATACACACACACACACACACACACACACTGTATACAGTGGTGTCTTTACAGTGTGTGTATGTGTGTGTATATATATATATATATATATACACACACACACACACACACACACACACACAGTGTATACAGCGCTGTCTTTATAGTGTATGTATGAGTGTGTATATATATATATATATAGAAGCATAGAACACAGCAACGGCACCAGGACTTCAGAGTAGATGAAAGCAAAAAGTGGATTTTATTCACCTCAATACAGCAACGTTTCGGTTCAACAGGAACCTTTCTCAAGCCATAATGAACTAACAGAGTGTCAAATATTTATAGGAGGAGCATACATAAATCAGCAATAAAACAATTATATGTATATTTCCATCAAAACATAAAGAATAAAATATCTCAATCTTGTGACAATGCATTCAAAAAGTGCACAAAGTTCCTCTACTATAGATCATATAGGAGCTATACAGTATACATAACAGGTGCACTAGTAATCATATAAAACACTGTAAACCAAGGCAATTGGAAATGATTGGAAGCAGGCAGAAGCTAATTATAATTAGGCATAATTAAGCAAAGAAGTACTTACTGTACAGCGTTCAGTCTTGCAGGAAATAGGAAAATGCGCCTGACACACTCGTGTGTGTCTACTGCGCATGTCTCAAGATGGCGCCCATACCGGATATTAAATCCGGTGGAACGCATCAGGAGTCACATCGCCACCGCGCATGCGCCACGATGGAGCTTGCGTTCCACCCCTACTGCGCACGCGCTGGCCGGGATATGTTACAAAAATAGAGCAGAGGGATAATTTACTATGGCATCAAATAGATGTTTAAACACACTCTCCATGATGTAGTGGATCACAAGAGCGATCCCCCCGAGAATTATATAGGTTTTAAACCAAATTCTCAAATATCGGGAGGTTAGATCCAAAGTCATACAGACAGATTATTGTAAATGTAGTATAGCACCCCCTAGTGGTAAAAATGTAGATATATGTCATGATAACTCATCTAATTTGTCTGTAGACATCAATAGGGCAGAGTAGAGATATTATACATAAAGGAAAAATGAATATTCCAAAAAGGATATCAAACATTCATATTTGTATGCATGGCAAAAAAATGCAATTCCCAAGATAAGGCTGCATATATAAATGTCAATGCTAACTAACGGCCCATACTAGAAAGAAGACCATAATGGACATACATAAACATGACCAAAGAGGAAGTGCTAACATCCACAACAAAAAAACTGCTTTGGTCTAAATACACATTTTCGGATAGATGCTATTTTTTAATCAGTTATCTCATAGAGACTTAATGAATATAAATTCTCTCCAGGCGTGACATGAACGTTTTTTGAACATGAAGACTTCTGCCGCTTTCCAATACCATTCCAAAATTGCTTGACATGTGGTTTTGTGTCTAAAACATACGAAAAAAAATGTGACAAGAGAAAAAGGAAAATATGTTAATATACATAATATGTGAATTATAAAAACAGAATAAAAGATCTGTATGTTCAAAAAAAGGTCAAAATAAGACCTCAGTTGAAACACACATCATACACACAAATTACACCTTCGAGAACGTCAACCAATCCTATCTCAATGGATCTTTTGAAGAGACTAGTTGTCCTATCCCTATCTCAGATATGTGGGCCACAGGGATATTCGATATTCAACCCCTTAGGAGACATAGTCTCCAATTTAAAAATCCACTCGAGCTCTTTTCTTTTGAGTATCAGACCCCTATCCCCACCACGTCTCAACTGAGGCACCGAATCAATCACTCTAAATCTCAATTGTGATAAGCTATGTTTTTTCTCAACAAAGTGTCTTGACACCGGTAGATCTTGCCTCTTGGTATTAATATTTGATTTATGATTTCTCATCCTGAGACGTACCTCTGTAGTGGTCTCACCCACATAGTGAAGACCACATGGGCAACTCAACAAATAAATGACATAAGAGGATTGACACGTGAAAAAACCTTTTATGTTAATTGGCTGGCCAGTTTGTGGGTGATTGAAGACGCCCCCTTTAATCATGTTGTCACAGATGTTACAACTAAGACATGGGAAACACCCATGTTTCGGAGGTGCCAAAAACATCTGATTTTTCCGATGTGACCCAATATCGGCCTTCACCAAACTATTTTTAATAGTTTTCCCTCTCCTATACGCCATCATGGGCCTCTCCTGGAATTCAGTAACCTTTGGAAAGGCTCTCCCTAACATCTTCCAGTCTCTCCTCAGAATCTCACCAATCTGCGGGCTTAGTGAGGAGAAAGTGGAGATAAATGGTAGTCGGGCATTCTTATCCCTAGCCACCTGACCAACGAGGAGATCCTGTCTATCCAACAATTCAACCTTCCGTCTATTTTTCTCTTGTCACATTTTTTTTCGTATGTTTTAGACACAAAACCACATGTCAAGCAATTTTGGAATGGTATTGGAAAGCGGCAGAAGTCTTCATGTTCAAAAAACGTTCATGTCACGCCTGGAGAGAATTTATATTCATTAAGTCTCTATGAGATAACTGATTAAAAAATAGCATCTATCCGAAAATGTGTATTTAGACCAAAGCAGTTTTTTTGTTGTGGATGTTAGCACTTCCTCTTTGGTCATGTTTATGTATGTCCATTATGGTCTTCTTTCTAGTATGGGCCGTTAGTTAGCATTGACATTTATATATGCAGCCTTATCTTGGGAATTGCATTTTTTTGCCATGCATACAAATATGAATGTTTGATATCCTTTTTGGAATATTCATTTTTCCTTTATGTATAATATCTCTACTCTGCCCTATTGATGTCTACAGACAAATTAGATGAGTTATCATGACATATATCTACATTTTTACCACTAGGGGGTGCT